>NC_045747.1:7325815-7326463 GCF_008692095.1 Etheostoma spectabile
TCTCTCTCTCTCTCTCTCTCTCTTTCACAATGTCAGTGTATGTACTGAGACGCACAGATCTACACAGACAGAACTATGAGAAAAACATTATTAGACAGGAAGTAAGATATGATAACCGAGGTCGTGCAGGTTTACAGCTCATGTATTGTTCTATATCTAATACCCAGAGGTATACTTTTTACTTCTTCATCTTTGTCTGATCCAGGCTCACCAGCTCCTGCTTCTGCAATGTTGTTCACTCCCTGAATCCCCCAGGCTCCGAGCTGATTATATTATGCCCTGCTTGTGATAGAAAGAACTTGATGCATATCACACACACACACACACTCTCTCTCTTATCCTTTCATGTTTCATTCAAACTGCGTTCCCTCCCTTCTCTTAATCTTACGCATGGCCACTTGCAATTTGTTGCCCTAAGCATCATCCATTATGCCAGCATATTTACTTTTGGTAACCTCTCTGTGGGAAAGGATATTTTGAGGATGGATACTCCTGAAAGGGACTACTGATGATGAGCAATACAAAAATGTCTGTAGAGGAGCGCTTCCAGGACTCAAATTGATTGTTTGAGGTGCTCTTTGGATGGGACAGTCATATTAGGGCTGAACGATTATGGCCAAAATGATAATCACGATTATTTTGATCAAA
>NC_045747.1:7326473-7326576 GCF_008692095.1 Etheostoma spectabile
CGATTATTCTCACGATTATTTGTTGATTTTAACCAAAACAAATAGTATTGTCACATAGGCTATTTATAACTGCAGGAGGGAGTGTGATGGACGCTACTCACAG
>NC_045747.1:7326586-7326732 GCF_008692095.1 Etheostoma spectabile
GACTCATTATGAACGGGTCCCGCACGGGTTGAATGGCGGATACACACGGCGTGTGTATGAAACATCTGTATCTTCACTGCGCTGCTTTTTTATGATCTATGATATTCTCCCAATGGGTCACATCTCTGGCCCAGGTCCAGGTCCAG
>NC_045747.1:7326742-7326882 GCF_008692095.1 Etheostoma spectabile
TCACGCTGTTACTCTACCAACTGAAGTTAGTTGCATTCAGTAACTTCTTCCGTGTTCATCGCTGTGGCGGCCACGATACCAGAGTTACCCGCAGAAACACTGATTAAACCATATCCATATAAACAGCATTGCAGCGGATG
>NC_045747.1:7326892-7327217 GCF_008692095.1 Etheostoma spectabile
CATTAGCACCGGTGCGTCCTAGAGGAGCTAACAGCTAACAGATGCTACTAGCGAACAGCAAACAGACGCTATTAGCGAACAGCTAACAGACGCTATTAGCTAACAGCTAACAGACGCTAATTAGCACCGACTAGCACTGGTCACCGCTGTTGTCTGAAAAACAACAAACGGGACAAAGTGTTGCGTTTACTGGTAAACTGGTAAACCTAAGGTCAGACGTATAACCGACTGCTCTGTTGAGTTTTCCTCCCGTTACTCTGTCCTCTGTGATTGTCTACATCTGGAAACTAAGCTGCATGGTGCAGGAACAACTGACTGGCTCATG
>NC_045747.1:7327227-7327313 GCF_008692095.1 Etheostoma spectabile
AGTAGCGGCAGATGGGCTATGCAAAAAAAAACGTAGCGTTCTATGAAATGACGCTTTAAAAAAATAATTGCTCGATCACGCAAATT
>NC_045747.1:7327323-7331483 GCF_008692095.1 Etheostoma spectabile
AAGTCAAAATCGTGATCGCGATTAAAATTCGATTAATTGTGCAGCCCTAAGTCATATATAGCAAAACTCAGGAAAAATCCAAGGTACTCTCACTGGAAAAATCAAAAAGCCTTTATTGTTATGGCTTAGTCATCTTAAACCATTAAAAACAACTCTTTTTCCACAAAAGTCTGCGTTGACTCCTTGACAAAGCCATGTGCGCCAAAACATATCTGAGTCATTTTTTAAGGTTTAAGATTACTAAACTATAACAATAAAGTCTTTTTTGATTTTTTTCTAGTGAGAGTGCTTTGGATTTTTCCTGAGTTTTACTGTATGATGATAAGCAATGTTTGATGTAATGGTTGTTTAAAATAGAAATGATCAACTTCATTAATGGCAGCATAGAACTGTGAAAATACTTTGCTACAGACTTTGGCGAACTCTAATAGATACAGGTCCACTGTTGTCCCAATGTTGTGTGTGTGGCTAAATGCTAATTCGCAGCAAATCATTGTTGCTTTCATCTGATGTGAAGTGGTGCCAGGGCTTAGTGCATAAGACGAGCTATCCAACGGCATTGATCAACACTTTATGCTGAACACACTAAAAGTGTGGGGGGCGGGGCGTTTTTTTTGTTGTTGCAGGGATTAACGTATTTGATCTCTCCTCTTTCTTGCGAGGGGAGGTGAGAGAACAGATTGCGAGAGTCTGTTGTTATCCATCACAAATGTGTGACACTGCAGGGGTCCAGTTAGCGAGTGTTTTTGCCATCTTTTTGTCGAAGGCGTCAGCATAATGCAATGACAGACGCTCTTCAGGGTTCATTTCTTGCATCTCAAAAAAATGTTGCACAGGCGGGATTCCTTTGAGGGACAGCAAACCTGGGTTGCAGTCAGGTACTTCAAACACAGCAGCAATATGCTAAACAAATGCTATAAGTTGCCACTTCAACACACTGTGGCTTTTTTGTCATTATGTGTCCATATGTTCGATGATCTGTTTGTTGGTGTGTCCGGCTGCTGGCAACATGCTTATTTGCCCTGCGCAACCTTTTTATATCCATACACCCAGTGTACACACAAACGCACACACCACCACATTTCCTTTCTCACACGCACCCAACCCTATTAGATTGCAAATATCACACTGTTCCAGCAAACTCTCCGTAGCCAGCTGCAGGATGTTTTGCATTAGCCTCAGCTGCAGTAAATAACTGAATGTGTACTTTTTCATAATTCTCTGTAACAAGAAAGTGTGTGTGCGTGTGTGTGTGTGTGTGTGTGGGTGTGTGTGTGTGTGTTTTGAACACTGACATAGTATTATGTAAATAATATGCTACGCCACTGATAATATGGAGTGACAGATGAGCTCAGCTGAGAGCCAAGAAAACCAATGTGGTTATGATTGTGTCAATAGTCAACTGAAAATGAGGGACTGTAGTAATTTGTTTTTAAAAATGTTGCCACGCTAGCGTCCTTTTACAAGCCAACATAGGTCAGTCGTTAGGTCGGTCCACCACTATGGTCCAGACTGAAATATCTCAACATCTCCAGGATTGATTGGCACAAAGGTTTGTCTGACTTTTGTTTGACTTTGGTGGTCCCCTACCCTTTCCTTTAGAGCCACCATGATGTTGACATTTGTGGTTTTGATTGAAATTAAAAGCTGTCGGATGCATTGCCATAACATACAGACATTTATGTTTTCCATAGCGCTACCATCAAGTCATGTTTAATTTGTCCAGTACTTTGGTTAATGGTCAAGTATCTGCATGTTAACGTGCTCATGTTAGCATTTAGCTCAAAGCACGGCTGTGCCTGAGTATGCAGACTCACACTGTTTTCTGTCTCTATTTGTGTAGGAGGTTGTGCTGTTTCTGTAATTTGGCAAACAATTGAGCGCACATCTATTTGTGTAACTCATCAACTGAGAAATAACTTCAATTACTTCACTCTCTGATGTTTAAATTTCCTTCTAAGTTTAATGAGATAATTTCAGAAACAATAGTTTTGCTTCTTTCAGACAAACTTTACCGAATACATAATGTGATTTTAATAAAAACTCAAAAGGTAACTCATACCAGGTTTGAAAGTTCAATTAAACAAACCTTATATCAAAGGCATAATTTCAATTTTCCATCATTCTCAAGAGAGAGGTTGCCATGGAGTTTTCCTGTGGAGGGAACAGAGTAGTGTGAACACGAGAGCATGAGTATTTGAGATAAAACAAACGCCCAACTTTTTATCAACTTGCATGCACATTCATAATCCTCAATTTTCATAGAGAATCCAAAGCTGATATTTAATTACCACACCTGTCTTGAGGAGTTCTCATTTTGCTTTTCTTTTTCATATTTTGCGTTTCTCTTTGGACCACAATCTTTTCTATCTTGTCCTCATTTGTACACGATAAAGATTTAAGCAACCCTTAGTGTAAATTACCTTGAGGGCGTTGGAATATGCTTCCAATTTCTTCCATGGCAAATGATACAGAACCCGTGAGATGCAGATGGGTAGAGATTTCTATTCAACACAATACAATATAAAACATTCTGTGTCCCAACAGCGGTTGATTGCCACATTCAGTAAATCAGGATCTTCTCTGATACTATTCTGACTTTCTGTTCATTTATCTTTAAGTCTGATGAATCTGAGTCATACATTTTGTTTATAATCCTCTAAAAGCTGATGAATTGTAATAGATGGAGTGAATCTACGTGAATGCATGCATATGTGTCTGTATTTGAAAAGGCTGCCAGATGTGTGATTAAAATGGATTGTTTTGAAATTTGAAATGTTGTGAACCTAACCCAAATGTATTATTGAACTAAAGCTACGAAATGAATTTCATGCATAACTGAGCTCCACCTTGAGCCACCTCCTGTAGTAACCTCGATGAGCTCTAGAGGGCAGAAGGGTTAATTACACCAGACTCCCAAAGTCCATCACCAACACATCTAATCAATCTCCGTCTGACTAAACCCAGCTGAGTGCCATGGGTAATGGCGGTTATCGGATTCCAAGTTCCTCAACAGGTTGCAAATCCCCTGAATAACATTATGAATCCTTAATGATCCCAGCATGGGGTTAACATTAAGCTATGACAAGAGAATAATAGTGGTGTCTATGATTTCCCACTGTGTCATGGTTAAAATGAATATCCTCTGGTGTGAACTAATTGGCACGGAGCCTGAGGGTTGAAAGATGAGCTTGATGAGGCGTTAGGCTTGTTTATATACAGTAGATGATCAAAAGATCAAAAATATTTCCAGCGGTGTATCTGTGACTTGTGCCACATGGTCAATGTCAGTGATTTGACATTAATTTACTATATGCATATCTGCCTACACTTATCCCAAAACATAAGTCTCATACAGACTTTAACTCAAGTTAAATTTTTCTTTCAAATTTGCTGCCGTGGAATTGTTTATCCTTTAAAAAAGAAATTCATCAGTGCAGACTTGTCTCATAACTTCATCCACGACGTTTGTGATCCTTTCTGAATTCCTCAACACAGCATAATCCTCAGCCAGTGGGGGAATGTGAGAAACTCCACAAAGTAATTTACAATCTAATGACTATTTTCCTCAAGAACAGCAATGGGACGCAACTTAAGGATACCACAATCACATTTTTCTTATTTACCAAGATAATAACCAAGAGGCTTTATATTGAGTTCTATCAACATATTTTTTCTCCCTTTAAATGAATGGCATGCTCAGAATAGACAAGTAACATCAGGCCAAACGGATGGTTTCCTACATTTAAAACGGGCACTACACTCTCATTTTACACTCTCACTCTGTAACATCTAACCAAAAGTACGAAATACAGTTATAGTGGTAACCAATGAAGAGAGATTTACAAATGCCACAATTTGTCATTTTATAGTGGGATACTTGATAGCCTGATGATATCAGGATCAAATAGGCTTCATAAAAGCTACATTGTCAAGTTTGTGACCATTTTAGAGCCTGACCAATGTTCTCATGCATACTGTACATGAGGAGAATTGCAGAAAACAAGTCACCTCCGATTTATTGTTATATGCAGTACATGGTGCCGATTACTGTTAAAAATCCAGATATCCTTGCAGTTCATAAGTTGTTGACATGCACATTTACAGTAATTTGCCATTACACCCTAGCCTGACGTTGTCATACTCAGATTCTAGTCAGA
>NC_045747.1:7331493-7336832 GCF_008692095.1 Etheostoma spectabile
TGAGTCTGATACTGCTCCATTGGGCTGTGATTATTGGGTGTGTTTCAACCGAAACCCGGAAAGAAAATGCCTCTGCACTCAGGTGGATTAGACCTACAACCAATCAGAGCAATGGAGTATGTGACGTTGGCCAGCTGATAAATTAAACAGATGCCGAATCCCGTAGGAAGGATGGCAAAAACATATTTCCGATTGACAAATGCCTTGATTGCGGTTCTCTTTTCCTCCTTTTTAAAACGAATACGCTGTCAATATCTTCTATAACAGACACAATGACGGAGTCTACACATCTCAATTCTCCAGCGGCAGCTGTCTTTGTTGTAAACAAATTCAACCCAAGCGCTCTTTGGTGAAGTGGTTGATTACGTTACTGTTGATCATCTGTCCATCCTATAAAGCCCGCCCTGACAATTTGATTGGTCCAAACAGCTCTGGTTTGAGCATAGTTGCTCCATAACCAATCAAGTTCAGACCAAACTTCCCAACCTCAAATGCTGTGGGCGGGGCTAAATTCAGCGGGCATCCATGCTAATTACGCTTATATTTTTCTCAACTTTCCCCTCTTCCTCTCTTATCCCATCTCTTCTTTCCCTTTTCCCTGTCATGTCTCACTGTCACTTATCTTTTCTTCTTTCTCACAGGCAGTTCTTCTACCTTCTTATCTCTCTCCTTTCCTAAGGCGGTCCCTTTCTCTGCCCTCCCTCCCTTTATCCTCCTCCCAGCCTGTGTGGCTCGCTCTGCTCCATTGCCCTTTATGACCTGTAGTCCATGCTTATTAAACAAGGTGCCTGTGCCATTAAGAGTGGAAAATGAGCCCTAATGGCAACGCTGCTGGCAGCGCCTGCTGCCTCAATTCCATTTTGCACTTATGGGCAACGCTACATTAGCACCGTAATTCGAGTGGCCTTGCTTCGCTGCCTCTGAAAATATTTTCATAATTTACCTTTCCCTCCACTAACCTTCCATTGTCTCCGGATTGGTGGGGAAGGCTGTACTGGATTGTCAGGTAGTCGGTCTTAGGTGAAAAAAACAAGGGTTAAAGCAAGGTAAAGCTACTATCAAGGGGACCAAACCTCTTTTGTTTTTAACCTCCCATGCCCCATGATGGAAGAACCTCAATAAATCATGTGAAAGAGCAGTAGTGGTGGGAGTCTGATGGTGGGAGCTGAAGTGGCACAGAGAGTTGAAGGTTCCCTAGGATGGCAAATTGATTTATCTTGTAGTCACTTATGCTTTGGAGGACAAATCAGCGAGGACAATAGAACAACTCTGGGTACGTGGACTGGATCATTATAGGAATCATCCTGTCTATCATGAGGACAACGTCTCTCAATCTCACAGGTACTGAAGGATACATTTCAGGGGCATGCCATTGGCTTATTAATGTCTCAACTTGAATCTCAAACAGGAATTACATTTTTTTTCTTTACATATCAACACTGGATACACTGCTGTAATTTGTTTATCTAGTGTTTTGTTGTGGTTGATGATCCCATTGTTTTCCAGCAAATTGCCAAAAATGTTATGTTCAAGTAACAAAGCCTTCTAGCGCCTGTAGGAATTTGATCTGTAGTCTGTCTGGAGCAAAGGAGGTAGTAGTGTTTGGTCAGCCACACAGTCTGGAGAGGTTAGAGTGGTTGGATGACCTAACAAAACCTTGGACTTTGACACAGTAGATTTTAGTTCTCTTACTGTTTCCTGCTGACAGTTGTTCCCCAATCTCAACAACATGGTTGTTAGTATAACCTCGACGAAGAAGTTCCCCTGACTTGAAGTAATTATAACCCAAACCCTGATCTTGCCCAAACCCTAAGAAAGTCATTTTTGTGACAACAGTCAACCTTACCAAAACCATAGTGTTGTCAGATAAAGTTTTTGTTTTTGTATTAGTTTTGGATGACATAGACAAAATGTTGTCCCACCGATAGAGGCGTTACATCAGAAAATTCACATTGTTCTGGAGGGCAGTTACAAAGGATGTATTTTGTCATTAAATGAATGACTTATCACACACATGCTTTGCGGCCAACTTACTGGTGTGTATGTGGAAGTGTTCTGTTAAAGTGGATGTGATGTTTGGCTGTCTCTCCTCCCCTCAGGTGGTCCCTTTCTCTCCCCTCCTTGCCTCTACAGGTAGCAAGGTCCGGCTATTTAATAAAAGGAACAGGTTTCCCACTTCTACACTACACACAGACTTTTGGCTCCTGGTGAACATCTGTTACAGCATGATTAAATTGTGTTGCCTAATTCTGTGTACAATGTATTAGATTAGTATATCACTGCTAGCAGGTAAACTACTGTGGCACATTCATTGAAGTTAATAGACAGCTACAGTAGGGTTAAGAGAGCTGTGGAAGCTGCTGTCAAACAAACATGGCATTGGGGTTGTGTACAAATTGCTACGAGCGAACTGCATTTCTCAGCCTCTTTGCTTCACGCAAAAAAAAACACATTCAGACACACACTGAGACACTGGCCCAGAGTCACAGAGCAGGAGGTTGAAAGTGGGCAGAAGTTGAGAAATGAGTCATGTAGTGCCTCGAGGCGCTGTGTGCATGTGTGCGTGTTTGTCTGTATCTGTGAGAACTTTGCATCGGTGAGCGTGGGAGTGTAAAGATTGTAGAACAGATTTTGAAGTCATCGTCTGACCAATATGTGAATTAATGTTTTGTATTTAGTTTTGCTTTAATGTTCTGTGTATACGTGTACAAGTATGTGGGTTAATCCATAATTTTAAACAAGATTGAACATCCAATATTCACTTCTAACATGAAAGGATCTTAGCTAATTAGAACAATAAGCGTTGATGAATGGTTGTGCATTTTTTAACAAAACCACGACAGTAGTAGAAAACGGTAAAAATGCATCTGACAATAAATACACTGCACTAACTAAATGAATGAGAATAATTGGCTATGGTAAGGTAGGAAAAGTAAATTAAAAATGTAAATTCAGATATACTCTGGTCAATAATTGCATATTGTGGTTGATAATTTTTTCTTTTTTTAAATTGATCCTTTCATCCAAAGTAATATTCCTTATTGTTGTTAATGTTGTAAAACAGGCTCAATTTGGTTACGTTTAGGCACAAAAACGACTTTAAGTTTAGAAAAACATCTTGGTTTGAGTTCACATCAGTACATTACATTCTCCCCTTTCGTGGGCAGCCCTGTCACTCTGACATCTCCCCATTAATACATGTATTGTCCTGTTTGTGCATGTGTGTGTATTTTGGGCCTTTGTGTAATGTGCAATATCAACAGACTGTAGAAATGTAATTTCCCCACTGGGGATTAACAAAAAAGTCTCTTCTTTTTCATTTTGTTCCAGTTATGCATGTGACGTAGAACGTGACATGGTTCTGATTGTTCTGTAAAGGGGATAAAAACAAACTTGATTGTTTTACTTGTACTTTCAAACGGGACACAAATGACAAACATGAAGGACATGAACCCCGGTCCGTGTTTGTTTAACTCATCCACCACCCCAACCTACTGCACCTCCATATGCAAATATTTGCTGCTCTTATACTTTGGCACTTTACTTTCTGCTTTGCTTATGTCATATTTACTACTGCCACTAGAAGGCGCTGTCACTAAAAACTTAAAGATGGGTCTCAATTGCTTCTTGAACAAACTACTTATGGGGTCGTTTTTCAGGGGAGGACAGTCTTAATGTGTCTTTTCCCTAATCCTTAACCAAGTAGTAGCATCCAAATCCAATTCAAATCTTTTTGATTCTAGATTTCATTGTTTTATCTCATGCATTCATGTACTTCAGCACATGCAGAGAATGCTGGCATGCAGTTGATGTGTTTTCTCTCCTGACTGCCCCAATCAATTATTTATTATCCTCAGCAATTAGGGAACCCTACAATGATCAATGATGCCAATGAGCCTCTCTGTGGGTTTAGTTAGAAGCTTTGTCTACTTCATATTTCTGCTTCTTTCTTAAAGTACACATTTTATTTGCATGAGCAACAAAACACTGGGTTGACAAATGTTCACCAATTGTCTAGTTGGCTTTAGTATGTTGGACATACAAGGAGTTTATCAATGTCAATTAGCTCTTCCTTGAGTATAAACCTCAGTCATCTGGTCCTGCAAACATGTTAAAGCAAAGCTCATGAATTATTTGCCATGTCCCAGGACCCAGAGAGGGGCTACTGTCAGCTGTCAGCCTGTCAGAGCATCATCTTGACTGCAGTGCGGCTGTGTGTCCTTGATGTTACCCTGCCTACAGTGTAAGTTGTTATGAACTCTTCTGTCAATTTTAACAGAAGCAATGACCATTTGTGACACCTGCAAAAATGTCAGTTTCAGTTTGTTTAAGGGAAAGTACTGTAGAAAAGTACAGGATTTTTTGAGGAGAGAGAAAGTGGTCTCCCCATCTCTGCAACTGCTCTTTATCTGAGTTATTAATCAATGCAAAGACTGCAAACAGCCAACACTGTGAAATGGCCATGAAACTCAAACAGATGCATGGAGGCATGCTGTGTACACTCAAAAGTGCCTACCCTTAAATATAAACAAATGCATTGTTGGATCCATCCTATGAATTAATAATCAGAAAATACCAGCAGTGTAAATGTCTGTCCTCTCTTAGTGGACTGCATTACAAAACCATCTCTGAAAAGCCATATTTCCCTGCAGGGAGTCTTGAAACTGTTTAAGAGGGAGGAGAGGCGAAGGATGGTCCACATGTCCATGTAGCCATCACACATCTAACTTTCTTTCAGCATGTCAGCATTGTCATTTAGTAAATCTTACACTTCTATTTCTATTTATTTTTTGTTTGGTAAGCATCAATTTATCTACATATTTATCTAAATACTGAGATCTTAGGAACTGACTACAAACAGTTGTTTTCATTACCACTTAATTTTCAGATTAGTTGTTTGGATCTATAAACTGGCAGAAAGAGCTCATGACAGTATCCTTCAATGTTAGTTTCAACAGTCAAAACCCCAAAGATTCAGTTTGCAAAGGAAAAAAAAGAAAATTCTTACAAAGAACAAGCAAATTTGGGGCATTTTTGCTTGGAAAAATAACAATTAACAGTTGCCAAATTTCCTGTAAATCGACTTAACTGATTAATGGTTTCAGCCCTAAAAATATATTTATTTTTATAAAAGAACAAAAAGTTTCATATTCAAAATGATGTTTTCCACATTTCCATAATGTATCATGGATCCATTTGTGGACAGAGTGAACATCTTCCAGCCACATATTTATATATATTTCACTAATATGTCTACATTTTCCAACAATGCCAATTATCCATCTCACATTGAGTGTGTGTGTGTGTGTGTGTGTGTGTGTGTGTGTGTGTGTGTGTGT
>NC_045747.1:7336850-7343380 GCF_008692095.1 Etheostoma spectabile
TGTGTGTGTGTGTGTGTGTGTGTGTGTGTGTGTGTGTGTGTGTGTGTGTGTTCAAGTGAGTTTCTTCACAAATAATCTATTCTGCTCAGAGTACCAAGAGTTGGCCACAGCCACACTAAAAAGAAATTATCGGCAATCACGGTGAATTAATAATCTCTCACTACTGTTTTGCTTTATTCCACTGCCTGAGGGCAAAGAGAGGGAAATGAGGCTGCAGTGTTTCTCTTCTACCTATTCTTCTCTCACCTGCTCTTTAAAGACTCTATTGTTCCCCTACTTCGTCATACTTCAGACATCTTTGATCCTTTCAAGTGATGCCTTCTTGATTACACAGAATAAATACTTGGCAAGTGTTTTTTTTCCCCCGAGGCAGTTAGACAAACTTTGGTCATTACCATAATAAGGTAAATCAGACTGTAAAGTGTTGCGTTGCTTCAATAGTAGCCCTGAAGAAAACTGCTGACAGAGGCCTTTGGCAGCTCATAGGCTCCGCTTGACTCCTGTAAGTTGAGTCAATCCAGGCAGTTTGGTATCTTCATGAGAAAGTGGTTGGCATGTGGGTTGCGTTTACTCATTTCTGTAGAGAACTAAGGAAGCTAGAGTTGACTAGTTGGACGAGACAGCATATCATTGGTGTACCTAACATAGTGGCAACTAAGTATGTCTTATGAATCTATTTGCATTTAATGGAGTTTTGCAAGGTTGCTTTTTTTCTATGTTAATCACTATAAATACTTGTGTTCCTTGCTTTAAACAAATGCTTTAAAATCACATCACATCACACAATCACATTTAAGAACTTCATAAGAGCAAACAGTGCAGTATTATAATTATATTTCAGCACAAGTTCATGTACAGCATATCCAGCCTGTATTTCATTTAAACCCAACCAGACAAATCTTGGTTGTACCTCCAGAGAAAACAACACATTTTTTACCCCACAGCACATGCCGTTAAACTGCTCTGCTAAACTGAACTGCTTTGTAGACCACTCAGGGTTTTGGCTCTTAACATCCTGCTGGTGGAGGGAAAGTGATCCAGGTCTGACTGCAGGCAGCTTGGCCACTGAGCCTAGGTTGATGACTCACATCTCGCTTTGAGCCTCCCAAAAGCAGTTCGATACCTGCAATTACTCATCATTTCAGGGCTGAAGTCACACCCCTGTGGCCTCTTTTTGGCAGTGTAAAGGAAAGGGTTTCTATGATGTTTGACACTTCTGTAAATGATGACATGAAGACGATGGGGTCTATGAGAAGTTTCAGAGGATGACTGGTAAAATCTTCAGTCTACTTTTTCTAAATCGTATTTCATCTATACTGTGTCTTGTGATTTCGAAAAAAAAAACAATCTTTCACTGTGAATGAGGAAATATTGACAAAACACTTGGCAGAAATTGTAAGCACCGTATGTCGGTTTGTAAAGTTACAAATGATAACACCATAAAAAGACCTTTCTTCTGTCCGACCTAACAGTGCTGTTGAAACACGTTTTCCAGAAGAGATGGTATTCAATTCTGACCTCTCACACATTGATTTCAAACAGTGCTCACAGCAAAGAGCAGAATCAGAAGCTATATGCCACTTTATATTTCTCGCCACTAGAGTAAATTCATGTATTACCTTCACCTTTTACAATGAATGGATGGACACATGGCACATAATTACAGTATTTCATTGTTTGAAATTCAAAATCTAAGTTAGCACTTGTAGAAATTCAGATGGGCCGATCTGGAATCTTCCCCCCTTATGATGTGAAGGGGAAGGATTACCTCACCTTTCTCTGCTTTGCCCGCACAGAGAATTTGGAAAAGGGAAAGAGACATCATGGCTTTCAAACAAGCAAAGTGGCAGTTGGTTAAAGCCACACCCCCGGCCTCCACCATGCCCCCCTCTCTCCTCCTCAACAGACAAAGATATGGCACATCCTAAGTAAAGCTCATTGTGGGACTGGCTCTAGTGGCTGTAATTCTACACCAAGGCTGGATTTTAGGAAAGAGACTTCTGATACCGTAACAGGGGACCACTAAGGCCTATATAAAAGCACTATGTCATAGTACCTTTAATATTCATCCATACCAACATCATGCGCACAGGGGAAAACAAAGCAAAGGACTTTCACTCATTGTGAATTTGTAGTTCTTGTTAGAGAAGTGAAAAAGAGGAAAATATGTTTGGAGGGCACCGTGTGGGCATTAATAATCCCCAAAAAGCTGTAGAGTGACAACATGTTGCAGATGCAGTTAATGCCACAGCCTAAAAAGACATGGTTATTAAAGTTGATGCAGAAAAATGCCTAGCTCTACACCTAGAAAGTGTTTTTGCCACGGGACACCAGAGCTGACCCTCAAACCTGAAGTGGAACAGACACTGCTGTCAGTCTCCATTTGTCACATCAGCATTGCAAAACCAGCTATTGTACGTCATTATGCATGGCATGCCTTTTTATACTCATCAATTTGGTTGTAGCTAAAAAGCTAAGCGTGTGGGAATTTATTTAATTGTAAATGACATAGTTCTGCGCAAGGAGCATGTGCATAGTGCAACTTTATTTGTATTGCACCTTTCACAATAGTTAATACATGCTTTAGAACTAGGCTACAATAAAAACAAACATTTCAGATAAAATTAAAATGATCTAAAGACATAAAAATAAACACTGTATAAAACACTATCTTCTAAAATAATCTATGGATTAACATTAAACTGGAGTTTGTATAATTATAGCACAACAGACCTATACTCTCTCAGCTTCTACAGTGCAGAGAGAGAGAGAGAGAGAAAAACTAATTATAAAGCTACCTTGCGATTTATCGCAGGGTAGCTTTATAATTATTTACCCTATTAGCCATTAGTGGTCGACACAGTGCCCTGGCTGGCAAAATTAGAATCCTTATCTGACTGTTCCAGAACCTTCACTGTATTCTGAAAGAATGTGTAAAAGCAGCAGGAGGTGCACTAACCTTGTCCCTAACCAGGAAACAGTGGGCATACAAGGACATTTTGAGGACATGTCAGTGTGTGGCACCAAGATGTTTTTGCAGTGCAGTGGGAGATTCCAGAAAAACTACTGAATGTTGAATTCATTGTGAAAATCTGGTTAAATTGTTGTACTTTTGACTCTATTTGGATGATCTTCAGGTAGGTCAATTTCAAGGTCATAATAATTTATTTAAATAGATCATTTAAAATGATTCCAAGCATGTTGTCATGTAACGCATCACAAAATATTTTAGTCACTTCTATTTGCTACAGGCATGGACAGCTTGATGCAGGTGGGAATCTACTTTCCTTTTAACAGGTCTTTGAACTTAATTTTACCTCTCCTCATAATAGAAGAAAATGGCTTAGTTTATTAACATTGGCCCATTTGTGTAGAATGTTGCAGGGCGTGGTGATATGTTTTAATGAAATAGATGGACACAAGGACAGAGTTGACTAATATGTCTAACATTGGAATCCAGAGGAAAAAGGTTAGGGGTATGAAGATGTGAGGGGTTGAGCCTAAAACTAGCACCATATACTGTTTACTGACCTCCCATTGACATGGAGGGCTTTCATTGACCCCCTCTGGCTCCTCTGGGATTTTGACCTTTCCACTTCAGTAGGAGGATAATTGAAGTTGAGACTGCGGGAGTTCTACAGAGCACAACCCCCATGTTCCACTCTTGAAAAATAGATGTTTAATCTCAAAAAGAGATTTTTAATCTTGAGTCTCTTCCTAGTTAAATAAAGGTAAATAATGTTGATGTACAGTGCTCACACAGTACTGTATTCTATTGTATTGGGTTCAGGTGTTGTTGGCATGGGAATGTTTATTTGTTGACGTTTCTGTAGTTTGATAGACAAAAAAGAAATCAAGGACTTAAAAGAATATAGAAGGAATATTGTTGTTAGAGAAGATTTAGTGACAACTGATAAAAGGAAAGTGATTTATAAGAGGAAAAAGTAGAGTTATGGTATTCCTGTAGGTGTGGTAGAAGCATATGGTGGAAAAGGGCAACTCGGGGGACAACAGAGACTAGGGATGCAGCGGTTAACTGAATTCACTAAAAAACGCGCTTTAAAAAAATGAATTGGAAAAGCTGCGCTGCACGTCATGTGTAGTAGTGTGTACAGTTCATATTAAACCCATTAAACGTTTGTCTTTGCACACAAACACAACACATCCGACGCCGGTCCGGTCATCGTGAGTATTGATTGTCATAGTGATTTATAATGGCGTCCCCGCAGTGGAATAACTAACTTTTATTATCACATAGGGTTAGCAAACCCGTACAACACGGAGCACAGGACAGCTGCAACGGGGAATTCAACCCAAGTTGATAAGCTCGCTAGCGACTTTATTGTTTGTTAACGTTGTTGTTTAAGTATTTAACTTGTTAACGTTACCCATGAACAGTAACGTTACAGTTAACAGCTAACGAGTCAGAAGCTGACGTTTGCATTCACAGTGAGCGAGCCGATGATAGCATAACGTTAAGATGTAAAACTTCGCAACAGCTTAAGCATGTCACTAACGTTACCACTTAACGTTGCTCACTCTTCTTCAGCCTAGGGTCTGGCGTAGGTTTGTGTTTCCACATACCTACGTAAGTAGCCACAGCGTAGATTTTAGCATAAGCTTAGTATAGCATAAATCACGCTTTTATACCTTGGCAACATGCTGCGCATCTCCCTATGACATCTGCATCTTGTCCAGCAGCTCCTCCAACTTCTATAAACACCTAGCAGGGCTGTTTTTACCACTTTGAGGTACAGGACAGCACTGTTGTTATAACTTGGCCTTTGTTTGTAGTGTGAGTCACCTCTAGTCTCTAATCTTTTCGAATGAATTAAAATAAAAAGGTTGTTGATTGATCGTATTATCCTTTTCAAAACATTTGAAAAGGCAGCAATACATAACACATTCAAATCTAGAGTGTTCATGTAATTTCATGCATTAGCAGTGAACTTACTTATTGCATAATCGTGAAACCGTGATTATTTACCGTAATTATAGACTTTAATTGTACCAACAAAATCTATAATCATTGCATCCCTAACAGAGACACAAGGACACTGACACCCTGATAGACCTTACACTCTTGATGTCACTTCCTTTCTCTCTGCCAGCCAAGGGAAACTTCAAGTACCTCATCGCCTCAGATGCAGTTGCAGTGGGATAGTGCAATCTTCTGCAATTTCTGAATCATATTGCAGTTTACACACACGTCTCTGCTGTAGCTGCCTTCACACTTTGAATAACTTAGCAGATGGGATTTTGAAAGTTTTCACTTCAAAGTTTGAATTTTCTGATAGTTGGTATAATGAGAGGATTTGTGGTTGCACAGGGATACCTATGACACCAATGTTTACCATACATTAGTATATTTGTGGCGGCCTGCCACACAATCAGTGTTGACCGCCACATACTGCCATATAAATGCTCTGTCTCACACACACACAAACACAACAGAACATGCTCCTCCTTGCAGATTAATTAATGCCAATGATTATTCTACACACTCCGATACAGTAATGTAGGCGGCGGTATGAGCCTTGGTTTGCGATCCGCTAATTAACAGACCTAAAAAGAAGCTGACATTGATCTTTTTCCCCGCAGAGAAGACAGCTGAAGTGAAAGCGGAGTTTAATGGTTAGTATTATGTTATTGCCAGTATTTATTCAGGGTTCATACTGCATACAGAAAGTTTTGGTGCCCCTTAAATAGGTTTAAGCCAGCGCCAGAGGAATACCACGAGCGCCAAAACGTTTGATTTTCAGCTGTCAGCATTTGCATAGTTACTGTGCCAGACTCTCCAGGTGACCAAGAAAACCGCTGCTGAAGGAACACAGAGCTCTCCTTCTTCCGGAGTTTCGAGTGGCACACTTCTCTCCATCCCATGGGCCCACCACCTGTGTGAGGAACCGCTGGGGTCGGGTGCGCTGCCACATGGGTGGCAGTGAAAGTCAGGGGCCTCGTTGGACCAGACCCGGGCGGCAGAGGCTGACTCTGGGGACATGGAATGTCACCTCTGTGTGGGGGAAGGAGACGGAGCTTTTCGGGAAGTGGAGAGCTACCAGTTAGATCTGGTGGGGCTTACCTCTACGCGCAGTCTCGGTTCTGGAACCATGCTACTTGACAGGGGTTAAACTTTCTTCTACTGAGTTACCCAGGGTGTGAGGCGCCGGGTTTACCCCGGTGGACGAGAGGGTTGCCTCCCTATGCTTGTGGGTGATGGGGGAGGGGGGACTGACTCTGACTCTGACTGTTGTTTGTGCATATGCACCAAACAAGATCTTGGGGTATTCTGCCTTCTCCAGTGGGGGACTCTATAGTTCAGCTGGGGGACTTAAACACACATGTGGGCAATGATGGGGATCCATGAGAAGGCGTGATTGGGAGGAACAGCCTCCATGATCTAAACCAGAGTAGTTGTCTGTTGTTGGACTTCTGTGCTAGTCATGGATTGTCTATAACAAACACCATGTCCAAACATAGGGATGCTCATAAGTGTACGTGGTACCAGAGCACCCTAGGCCAAAGGTCAA
>NC_045747.1:7343399-7344329 GCF_008692095.1 Etheostoma spectabile
GTTTCATCTGATCTGAGGCCGTATGTTTTGGACACTTGGGTGAAGAGAGGGGCAGAGCTCTCAACTGATCACCATCCGGTTGTGAGTTGGGTCAGGGGATGGGAGAAGACTCTGGACAGACCTGGTAAGCCCAAACGGGTAGTGTGGGAAAATTGGGAACGTCTGGAGGAGGCCCCTGTTCAACAGACTTTCAACTCACACCTTCGGCTGAGCTTTTCGTGCATCCCTGTGAAGGCTGGGGGCATTGAACCAGAGTGGAGAATGTTCAATGTTTCCATTGCTAAAGCTGCGGTGGAGAGCTGTGGTCTAAGGGCCTTAGGTGCCTCAAGGGGCGGTAACCCACCCTAATGGACACCGGTGGTCAGGAAAGCTGTTCAACTGAAGGAGTCTTTCCGGGATATGCTATCCCGGAGGGATCCAGAGGCAGTTGCAAGATACCGAAGGGCTTCAGCCTCTGTCTGGAAAGAGGCAAAGCAGCGGGTGTGGAAGAAGTTTGAAGAAGACATGCAGAAGGACTTTTGGTTGGCACCAAGGTGCTTCTGGTTAACCCTTCAGGAGGGGGAAGCAGGGAACCATCCATGCTGTGTACAGTAAGGATGGGATCCTGTTGACCTTACTGAGGAGGTAATAGGGCGGTGGAAGGAGCACTTTGAGGAACTTCTAAATCCCGCTAACACGCCCTCTATGGTAGAGGCAGAGCAGGATAATGAGGATTGCTGTCAATTTCCCTGGTGAAAGTTGCTGAGGTAGTTAAACAACACAGTGGCAAAGCCCCAGGGATTGATGAGATCCGTCCATAAATGCTTAAAGCTCTGGGTGTATAGGGGTTGTCTTGGTTGACACGCCTCTTCAACATTGCATGGAGGTCTAGGACAGTGCCTAGGGAGTGGCAGACCGGGGTGGTGGTTCCCCTCTTCAAAAAGGGGGACC
>NC_045747.1:7344339-7344711 GCF_008692095.1 Etheostoma spectabile
TGCCAATTACAGGGGTATCACACTTCTCAGCCTCCCTGGTAAAGTTTACTCCAAGGTGCTGGAAAGGAGGGTTCGGCCGATAGTCAAACGTCGGGTTGAAGAGGAACAATGCGGATTCCGTCCTGTTTGTGGAACAACGGATCAGATCTTTGCTCTCGCAAGGATCCTGGAGGGAGCCTGGGATTATGCCCAACCGGTCTACATGTGTTTTGTGGATCTGGAGAAGGCGTATGACCGGGCTTTCTGTCATGTTTTTGATGCTGATGGTTGTCTCAACCAGATACCAAAGATTACAATGTTCAATTTCTTGTACTGCACTGTAACTTTACTATTTTAATCTTTTTTTGTAAAGCACTTTGAATTGCCCTGTTG
>NC_045747.1:7344721-7354366 GCF_008692095.1 Etheostoma spectabile
AAATGTACTATACAAATAAAGCTGCCTTGCCTTGCTTACATTCTATCTTTGAAGCAATGCACTGAAATCCTATACAGTATTTCTCTTAAATGAGAGAGCTGCAAAGGAAAACTGTACATGAAACCATTGACAAGAAGTTTCATCAATGTAGAAAAATTGCATTTGTATTTTTACGATTTTAGGAAAACTAACGTTAAATGTTGAACATTTTTTACACTACTCTTCTGATAAATGTAACACTTGCTGCTACTGTATAATGAGATTTGAAGTTCAGTCCTGCTGTGATATGGCAGCACCTGTGGGTCCTGTGATTAACAACAAGTGCGGTTTAACAGCAAACATTCTTTGAACAGCTACCTTTTTAGAGATACAACAGAAGAACAACTGTATCCGTAAACAGTGCCAGTCAGTTAAAATTGCAACAATGATCCGATTTTATGCTTCATAGCAGGACGCAATAAATGGTTCACTGTGGCTGCTTTCTCTTGTCCTATCAATTTTTAAAAAAAATTAAAAAAAATGATCCACAGTCAAAAAAATGTTTTGTAGACGCACTTACCTCTCTGACAAATTCTCTATTTTCCTACCACTGCATTACAAGAAAATCCACCCCTTGTTTTGCCAGTTGAACGTCAATGAACAGTAATAGTGAGGCTGAAATTGTTAAGATAAAATTAAGAATAGTAACACTGGATTGCATGCATGCCAAATTTACACGCATGAGGGATTTACAGGAAACAAGCCTTCTGTAAATCCCTCATTCGTGCAAATTTGGCAATTTGAATCAAGACTCCGCCACTACCAATGAAATTAGAGAGGTAATTACTGAAGGATAGAATGGCTATAGCTGAAAAAAATGTTAAAGGTTTGATTTTATGGAAAAAACTATTCAAACAAAATTTCTGATTTATAAATGTTATTGTGAAGCCTGATGTATGTATCCTTTTGAAAAACCTCTAATTGTGTAGGATTGAACCACCACATTACATGGAGAGCATGAAAGAGAGTGAGACTAATAGGAATTGCGTATCAAACTGATGTCTGTTATTGAAGTGCCTAGAAAGCGTAAAATCAATACAAAAAGACTATCAAACACATAAGCGGTGAAACCCCTGCAACTCAAGGTTTGTTACATGAGCACAGTTTTCACATAAATACCGTCTGAACGTGATTTGTGTCCAAACATAACCAGTTGACTTGCCTCTATTGAAACTTACCTGACTGGCATGCTGGATTTTATTCTTTTCATTGCTCAGGTTAAAATGAAACAATACAGGTTAGCACAGCTCCTTTTGAATCACCTTTTGTGAATGCTTGCTGATGTTTTCTTTGCCAACCAGAGGCAGAAAGGAGAGGCACATATCGAGCAGGTCATGTACAAAAGGGACTGTGTTGACCTTAACACATGGCACCCACAAGGGAGCTTAAAACACTCTCTTAATGAAGGCCCCGTCAGATAGGCTTGAAATGGGAACACGGTAAGTGTATGCCCCTGAGCCATGCTGCATTCAGTGTGTGTTCCTCAGTTACCTACAAACACCCTCACTTGTGCTTGCATGACATTCCCCAAACACACATATGCGTGCAGTACGTCCTGCTATCTCTCTTTCACACATTAACAAACATGACAGCTACCTTCTTTTATTTTTGTTTTTTCTCTCATATCGTTTAGACCATATATCAGAGGGGACATGCTCAAACTGTTTCAGGGGCAATGGTTCACTTTATAGAGAAAAACGATACCCCCTTCCCTATTGTATTGTAACCACACCTCATGCGGAAGCCAGATGGCAGGATGCATTTTTAGACTACAGTGTACACACTATATTCTGGAGCAAACAAACTGAGCCTGAAACAGTGAATCTGATATGCAATAATATTCTTTTCAGTCTCAGTCGATGTATGGTTTTTACAGTCAAAGAAGACACTCCTACAACATCGACATATAAAGCACTTTGTCCTCCTTTGGTTAGATGTCTTGGGTGATCACTTAACCTATATCTTGTCCTCTGTGATCACATGAGATTTGAGACAATGCAACAACTCCAGCTGCAGTAACCATGAACCTTTTCTGACCAAAGTCCTGCAGGGCATTGCAGCAGAGACAGAAACTGTGACAATAGCAGATAAACCAAATCACCTTCTCCCCATGTTGATAGAAGAAGCCAAGCAAAAGATTCAGTCAGAAGATTCATGCAATGTGCAAAAATGATTTTAACTGAATCTGAAAAAAGAGAATGCGTTTTTATGACAAGCATATTTCATCAAATGTGCAGACCTCTCTAGTTAAGACACACACAGCAATGGCGATAGATGTTTACTTTTCTACTATCTGTAGCAGTTTTTCTGTGATGGCAGGCTAAGATGTGGTTAACATCCATATACAGCAGTTGCCTCAAAACCCTTTCTGAACTGGTTTTGCATCATCCCTTTAAAATCCATGCTACTTTCTTATTTTTGATGCTGACATTTGTTTGAAACCTTCCCATCATCAGAGGTGATGCCTCTGCATCGTGTTGAAGGTACGCTTCATACAGAATTCATCATTACTCAAAATAATAGCTTCAGAGTTGCTGTCCCCCCTCTTGTCTTAACAGATTTCTTTGGAGATTTGGAGATTTTAGAAAGCAAAATGCAACTACCAAAGGTAGCTATTGTTAGGTTTGCCTTGCCTGCACACAAAAGACTTTGATTTCAAAGTGCTGTCCCCCACACAGCGTTGAGTCAGTTATCCCGAGATTGGTCCATTTCCCCTCATACTGTACATCCACACCTTTCGCTCCCCTGAGGCTCCATCTGTTTAAATATTCACACTTCAATCCGGCAGAAGAACAAGTGGTTGTCCTCATTAAGCGTTCATGCTGTTTTATCAAGTTTAGGTTTGCAACAAATAGGGAACTCATTATATCTGAAGAACAGTCCAACAGAGCCTTATTAAATTAAAGTCTCTGCAGTGGTCATAGTTCCTCCTAAAAAATGCCATTAGCTTTTTCAACTTCCGTCTGGACTCTGGAAGAATTTCTCAATTAGACTGCTCACTTGGACATTTTTGTTTGACATGACACAAATAAATATTATATATGTATCTAATATATAATATAAATTGTTATTATTAGTTATAGGCAAATCATCTTACATGCAAAAAAGAGCAGAAAAAAACATATTGTAGGCCAATTGCACTTTCATACAAGGGAATCGAGTTTGACTGAATAGTTTTCTCACCAATCATTTAAATATCAGTATTCTGATGAGCACTCTGCCAAAGACAATGACAGTGGCTACACCAAGGTGCCACTGTATATTTATTTTTCTTATACATAAAAATGAAAAGAATAAGAATTCCCTGTGGCTGTCGCTCAATCAAATATTGGGCATTCACTACTTTCATATCTCCCTGAAGCCCACACATCCACATAATACCTTCATCTCACACAACAGTCTCATTATTTATACAATACCTGTCTGGAAAAGAATATTGGAGATCTGAGTAAATAAGCCACGCAGTGTGTGTCTGGAGGCGGGCAGCACATGAACATTTACTTTAAAATGCCTTTGTGGAGGACAGCTGCCAGGAAGTGAACTGAATCAGTAATGGCCCACATAACAAGAAACCCATTCCTGATACCTGTTATTTACCCTGTGGAGGACAGATGCACCTCATAGCCTCTCTGTCTTTCTGTGTCCTCTCTCAACCAGCACATATGTGTTTATCTATAGTCCTTTAACATCAAGGACCCCATTACATGTCTGGGAATATTCAATCCAGTGTTTTGCAGGTTAACCTTTAACACAAACAAAAATCCATTCAGAGCGTTTTTATGAATCATACTCAAGTCCTTCTAATTTGGAAGAGCATTCTTTAGGGCAAAACCTCTTCTGTTAACTCAGGTTTTAATACATTCTTTAAAACAAAAACAAAAATCATAATAAAAAAAAAAAAAAAAATGGCTGTGGAGCCATTTTATTTTTTATTTTCACACTTTTATTTGCCCTGATATTTTTTTTTTTGACACCTTTGTGCAATCCTGATGAAGGAAAAAAAAAATCTTTCACTTTTGCACAGAGTATTTGGACTGTAAAAATATTGTGTTTGGCTTATCTGAAAGAGTTTTAGGTGACCAGACTGGAGTTAAAGCACAGTCAGACAAAATTAACAACCAGCATAAATATGATGTCTCAAATTAGAGCTGGGCAATATATCAATATTATATTGATATTGTGATATGAGACTAGATATTGTCTTAGATTTTGGATATTGTAATATGGCATAAGTGTTCTCTTCTTCTGGTTTAAGGCTGCATTAAAGTAAAGTGATGTCAGTTTCTGAACTTACCAGACTATTAACTGTTCTATTATTTGCCTTTACCCACAAAGTTGTTATATCCACATTACTGATGATTATTTATCAAAAATCTCATTGTGTAGATATTTTGTGACAGCAAAAAAATAAAAATAAAAATTTTGTGACCAATAGACAACACTTCAATATCCTTGCTGTGTCGATATTAAGGTATTTGGTCAAAAATATTGTGATATTTGAATTTCTCAATATTGCCCAGCCCTATATCAAATACAATTACACAGGTGTGCATAATGTTGACAATACCACACATTACGCCTGGTTTTTCAACAGTTTGAACAGTGTGCAAAGTAATGTACAGTGTATAGCTTTCTTCCTATAAAGACCACCACAGAAGCCACTGAATACAATTTAGTTGTATTATTTGCGGAGGAGAGGCTTGTCACTGTTCCCTCGCTGAGGCTGCTGTTGAAGCCTCTCCGGGGTTTTATGCAGAGAGAGGCTCTTCATTGTGTGTCGACTCCATCGCCTGTTGGAAGGCTTTGATTTCAATTGTTCCTCATTAGTGCTTCTGTTTGGCAGAAAATTGCGTTGGCTATGAAATATTCAACAGTTCCAATGCGAGTTGAAACGGCCGACCAGCAAGCAGTTTTTCTTTGGATCTAAACAAGTTTGAGGGCATATTTCACTATTTACTTTGGAGCATACAAAAAGTGTGTGTTGTTTTGTTTTGGGTGATCTCATAAACCAAGCTGCTCTCTGAGGGTGGGAATCAGCCAAAGTGAATGCAAACTTCAATTGGAAAAGGCTTCAATACAAAAAGAAAGCCAAGATCCTACGGTGCTGTGGAATCTGATTTAGTCAAAGAATTACACTAAAATGACAAATGCTCCTATCTGATCACAGATGTTGTCAGATGGAAGGCTGTGTCTAATTAAAAAACACATTGAAATTCAAACCCTTACTTTGCTGATTTATTCAAGGAAGTATCCAACATACAGCCAATACATGTATGCCAGATTTGATGCAGCCACTGAGAAAAAGAAGAGAAGTGTATTTCAGCGTATTTTATTATTAAAATAAGGCAACACATTCCATGGAAATGGGCGAGAGAATTAATCCAAATTACATTTCCTTAATTTGAATTCCAAAAGCGGCTCTGTATTACTAAAATAATCTTGTATTGGTTAATATTAATGTTTTATTAGCTGCCTAAGCTTTGTACTGACTATGAATGGGCATTATCATGTTATGTGAAAAGAATCACTGCTAAGCCCAGAATGAAGTTAGTACCATTGGTATTCAGCTTGTTAAGCACATATTCTCTTTCAAGTCAGTCTTTAGATTCCCAGTTTCCTTATTCCGGAAAGCCATTTTTATATTAATGAATAGAAGCTGTACCAAATAGCTGGAGATCGTATGCAGTATGTATCTGGCAGGGTGGTACTTGGGGGGGACATGCAAATGACTTTTAGAATGAATCAGATTATATTATAGAGTTATCATATTCCAGTCCAGGTGGTTATAGTAATTAAAGGTGGTATATGCACATTTCAATTTCGATAAGAAATAAGGCAGGACTGAGGCTGCAGTGCGGTTGGAGCTCTTTCAAGCATACACCTAAACCGTAGGAATGAATGAAATAACAAGCTGACCACCAGCCACTTTAACATAACCATTAGAGGTTAATGCATCAAGAAATGTCCTATGCTGCCACTTATTTTCATACTTTTTTTATGTCAAACAAGTTACGTAAAAGCGTGAGGAGAATGAGATGTGATGATGCAGCGTGTACTCTGCTTAACCATTATTTTTTCTTTCTTTAACCTTGTTTTGTAATTCAAAGACTGGTGTAATGTTGAAAGCATCCTCTTAAGAAGCTTTGCAGTCTTTCGTCTTTCTATGAACTATTTATGAGATAAATGCTTTCTGGGCCACAAGAGAGCCAACCTCAGCTATTGCAAACTGACAGAAACTCTGAGGGCATTGCTTGTAGATAGCCTATGAGCAATGCCCTCAGAGTAGTTGTCAGAACTGCACCCACATTTTCATATAACCAAAACTCTTAGCCTAAACCTAATACCACTTCCCCACAAAATATACATTCAGTATCAAAATAGGGTGGTAAGGGGAGCCGGCAAGCTGCCCTGGATTAAGATTCCTATGCAGTTGGCCATAATGGCTATTCAAGGCAGCTACATTCTGCGTTTACTTTAAGTCAGACTCAGAAACGAGTGATTTAAATGATTAATCTAAAAATATTGTTTATTTGGAAAGCTTAAGAATAGGTCACAATAGCCAAATTTATTAGTGAGGGGAGTTGTGTCATTCTAGGAACAGCCCATATAGATTTTTGCACCTGGTGTTTTTTACTTGCCAGGACCCTATTGAATACAAAACAACATTTTTCTTAATTTTCAGTGCCAAAATTCAAGATGGCAGCCAAATCACAAAGAAAAAAATCATCTTTTCACTTCTAAAGTCCTCAAAATGGTCAAATGAGATCCCCCCTACTGAGCTGGGCCCTCTAGCCTCATATCTTAAACCAACAGTATTTAAAACTCTTGGTTTTAGATTGGACAGTGATTTTAAACTGGACAGCCAAATCAACGCCACAGTCAAATAAGTTTTTTTCATCTGGAAGTTGGTAAAGGTGAAACCTTTCCTTTCCAGGCAGCAGTTAGAAACCGTAATCCATGCCTTCATTTCTTTACGGCTGGATTCTGTAATCCCTGTATTTTGGACTCAGTAAATCCCTACTCGCACGTCTGCAGCTAGTCCAGAACGCTGCGCACGGGTTTTGACTGGAACCCGGAAGAGAGAACACATCACTCCCGTCCTGGCTTCACTTCACTGGCTGCCTGTGCATTTTAGATCCATTTTAAAATCCTCTTGATACTTTTAAAGCTTTAAACGGTCTTGCCCCGTCTTATTAATTCAGCTACTCAACCGTACACTCCCTCCCGTCACTCCGGTCGGCTGACCATTTGCTCCTGGTCGTCCCGGATCCAAGCGGAAGCTTAGA
The DNA here is from genome assembly GCF_008692095.1 of Etheostoma spectabile. Classification (NCBI taxonomy): domain Eukaryota; kingdom Metazoa; phylum Chordata; class Actinopteri; order Perciformes; family Percidae; genus Etheostoma; species Etheostoma spectabile. Next base: position 7,352,047 of record NC_045747.1, read on the forward strand.
GGGGACAGGGCCTTTTCTTTTTGTGCTCCTAAGTTTTGGAATGCCTTACCTTTGACCATTCGTCAGGCTTCCTCAATACCGATTTTTAAAACTCTTCTTAAAACTCATTTCTACCCTTTGGCTTTCAACCCAAACTGAGACTTGATCTTATCTGTTTTTATATAGTGTTATTGGTGTAGATCTTCACCCCCATTTTATTTTTTTATGATATTGTGATTGTTATTTTTATCTGTGTTTGCTGCCTTCATGTACAGCACTTTGTTCAGCTACTGCGATGTGAAAGCGCTTTATAAATAAAGTGATGATGATGATGATGATGATGAAATGTTTGATAAATGTACTCCTAATAAGATAGACAAGTGAGACACAGACTACCTTCAAAAGATTTATTGCATCATTTGCCAACAAATTTGGGGGGATTGGAAGAAAAAAAATGAAAAGAAATCTGCATCTTGTTTCATTGTTAGACAAGAGTTCAATGAAACAGTCAATCATTGACAGTGTCACTGTCAGACTTTTCAATATTGGTGCAGGTCTCCTCAGATCCCTCACACCTGGAAAGTTGCGTGCATGGTAAGTGCATTGGCTGGCAAGACGAGCACTTCACAAGCTCCAAAACAGCCTCAGCGCTCGTGGAAGTGTTGACAGGTGAAGAGCCCATTGCCCATCATCAATTTGCCTCTATTCTAGTGATAGTGCATCAAGAATATTTGGAGCATGCACTGTATCTTGCGCTTAAACATTTGCTTGCCAGTGTGCTCTGCAACTGCTCCTGGAGTGGGACATAGTTTTTCCACTCCCTGGTTGGGTTTTAGAGTTTTAAACATGTTCCACTGAAGGGCTTCAGCTGTTTCATAACCAGGTTTGAAGAGCTAATATGAATTTCTCCCATCCAGCTAACACGTCTGGCGATGGATGAGAACCCACACCAAGCCTACAGAGTGTGTTAATGACATTGTATTCTGCCTCCATGAATGACTTGGAAAAAGAAACCTTTCCTTTCCCACGAATATGGCCTGTGGAATTGCAACCTGTGAGTGCATTGAACCCTGGTAATGCTGCTGCACGCTGTGGGCCAAGAGCCATGTAAAGAGGTTGGAGTTTTATCTTTCATCGATGATCTAGTGCCCATGATAATGAGACTGTCTTTGTTGAGGTCTAGTACCCTGCATGGGGCAAGCACCAAGACATCTGTGTAGATATGTGGGGTTTTGGTTTACTTAGATCCCAGAAAAGCTTTAAAGTCTTTGATTGGTGTAGAATCTTGTATTTTATATCCTTTATCCTGTGCTTTTCCCGCTGTACAGACCTGTCTCATTCTGTCTTTCATGGAGTTTGTGATGGTATACTTGTCAAAAAATAAGTATATGTCATTGTAGCCTTGTGCCTTACTTTCAACACTTTGAAAGAAGCATTCTGCCAGATCTTAGCAACAGTTTGTCACTTTTCCTGACAGCCGTCTCCTGCACAACAGCCATGCCAGCTATTAAGATGCTATCCGATGTGTGTGTTGATAGCACTGAGCTACTCTCTGTAGTGTTCAGAGGATGTGATTTCTGAAACCAGTCCCTCTAGTTCATGGATGAGGGCAGAATTGGCTATAGTGGGTAGCAAAGAACCATCAGGCACCATTAGGCTTGCGTTATAATCAGCAAATTCATGTGTTCCCACAATTTCCTGCAAGTCCAGTTCTCTTGAGGGCTTTGCAATGAGGAGCACAAAAACAAGGTAGGGTTGGTACTAAAAACAAAGTCAACACTCTTGAGATCTTGCTAAATTGAAGGCTTTCTTCTTTCCAGGTGATACATGTGCAGTATACTATATTATATTCTGGAATATTCTGGTCATAATCATGCCTGTTGTAGGCAAAAAAGTAAATGCACATCCTTTCCAGTGAGGCCAGGTGCAAGAGCCAGTTCTGACTGCGCATACTTCCAATGATGTGTAGGTTGGTCCCCAACCACATCCACACGAGCCCATTAGGGCTGCACAATTTATCGAATTTTAATCACTATCACAATTTTGACTTCCCACGATCAAATTTGCGTGGTCGAGCAATTTTGTTTCATTTTATTAATTAAATGCGTCATTTCATAGAATGCTCTGGGTTTTTTGCAAAGCCAATCTACTGCTCCGTAAATCACTGTTTGATCATGTGCCAATCAGAGTTGTTCCCTCCACCGCGCAGCTCAGTTTCTAGATGTCACAGAGGAGTAACATGAGGAAAATTCCACAACAGATAGCAGTCGGTTATACGTTGGTCTCAAGGTTTACCAGTTTATTAGTAAACGCAACATTTTGTCCTGTCTGTGTTGTTTTT
>NC_045747.1:7354376-7354478 GCF_008692095.1 Etheostoma spectabile
CAGTGACCAGTGCTAGTTAGCGTCTGTTAGCTCACAGGGATCAAGGGCGCGAGCAACATTTTTCCTATAGGTAGCACCGGTGCACCTAATGTCCTCGCATCC
>NC_045747.1:7354488-7362986 GCF_008692095.1 Etheostoma spectabile
TGTTTATATCGATATGGTTTAATTTTGCATTACATGACCCATTTTTTCTGTAAAGCCGTGCCTGTGTGGGATCTCTTCTCTACTCTCTCTCCGTACAGCACTGCCACACAGCGGCCGCCGGTCCACTTTTCTGACATTTGTCTACAGTTTTATATGGGGCGCCGTTTGTAAAGCGGCTCGTGCTGAAAATAACAGCAACATTTTGTCACATTTAGCTTTAAATAATGTTTAAATAACTGGTATGAAATTTTGAGGGTCACTTCTTGCACATTTACAACATATTTGTCAACTTGGAAATATTTTAAATAGTTAAATCCAATATTAAATGTTACACCTAAATGTTAATGTTAAACTATATGCTAAATCTAAATCTAAATGTTAAATCTAAATCTAAATGTTAAATCTAAATCTAAATCTAATGTTAAATCTAATATTAATCAATCTAAATGTAAATCTAAATCTAAATGTTAAATCTAAATATTAAAACTAAATCTAAATGTTAAATCTAAATCTAAATCTAAATGTTAATCTAAATATTAATCTAAATCTAAATGTTAAATCTAAATCTAATGTAATCTAAATCTAAATCTAAATTTAAATCTAAATATTAAATCTAAATCTAAAGTTAAATCTAAATCTAAATGTTAAATCTAAATCTAATCTAATGTTAAATCTAATGTTCGGTGAAACTAAATATTAGCTAATGCAAATTAATGTCGGTAACCGGAAGTACCAAAATAAAAGCTCGAGGAGGTCAGTGTATGTTTATAGTGTCAATAACGAATATAAATCCTCTCATCGGGAGATATGGACTCTTGACCTTGGATAACCGTGAAAATAATACCTAATATAACACAGTTGGGGAAACTGTATTAAGAGTACTTTGAGTTTTTAGTGTCACTTTTATGATGGTGTGGGAATTATAGCCACTATAGCCAGCCACGGGGGGGGCTCACTTTGACTGGTCTGTCACGTTCGCTTGCATTAACGTCAGCAAGAGCCTATCCCCGCCCGCCCCCGACAAGGCACTGACAAGACACTGCGAAATGTCCAACGAATCAGCGTTAGCCGAGAACATCGGCAGAGCCGTCCTGGTGGCTGTACAAACTTATTAAACAGCAACAGCGACAGCCTCAGGGCCACCGCAGGCCACCTCGGTAAGCATGTTTTCCAAATCACGGAGCTAGCATTGTCTTGTTGTCAAGGTAGTAGCAAATCTCTACTGGCTAGCTACCGTTAGCTAGTTTAGTTAAGTTAGCCTTGACAACAGGGTTGCTAGCTCCGTGATTTGGAAAACATGCTTACCGAGGTGGCCTGCGGTGGCCCTGAGGCTGTTGCAGTCGCTGTTGAATAAGTTTGTTCAGCCACCAGGACGGCTCTGCCGATGTTCTCGGCTAACGCTGATTCGTTAGACATTACGCAGAGTGACCATGGCCAACAGTACCGTGCCTTGTCGGGGGCGCGGGGATAGGCTCTTGCTGACCTTAATGCAAGCGAACGTGACAGACCAGTCAAAGTGAGCCCCCCCGTGGCTGGCTATAGTGGCTATAATTCCCACACCATTCATAAAAGTGACACTAAAAACTCAAAGTACTCTTCAAATACAGTTTTCCCCAACTGTGTTTATTATTTTAGGTAGTTATTTTCACGGTTATCCAAGTTCAAGAGTCCATATCTCCCGATGAAGGATTTATTCGTATTTGACACTATAAACTACACTGACCTCCTCGAGCTTTTATTTTGTACTTCCGGTTACCGACATTAATTTGCATATTAGCTAATATTTAGTTTCACCCGAAACATTTAGTTAACATTAGATTTAGTAATTAACATTTAGATTTAGATTTAACATTTAGATTTAGATTTAATATTTTTAATTTAACATTTAGATTTAGATTTGATTTACATTTAGATTAGATTAATATTAGATTTAACATTAGATTTAGTTATTAACATTTAATTTAGATTTAATATTTAATTTAACATTGATTTGATTTAGATTTAACATTTAGATTTAATTTACTTTAGATTTAGATTAACATTTAGATTTAGATTAGCATATAGATTTAACATTAACATTTAGGGTAACATTTAATATTTGGATTTAACTATTTAAAATTTTCCAAGTTGACAAATATTGTTGTAAATGTGCAAGAAAGTGACCCAAAATTTCATACCATTCCAGTTATTTAAAACATTATTTAAAGCTAAATGTGACAAAATGTTGCTGTTATTTTCAGCACTTAGCCGCTTTACAAACGGCGCCCCATAGTTTTAATTATTAACACAGCTGTATATTGTTAAGCATGAAAGACAAACCTGTATTTGTAACATTGTTTCCGCTGGTACAATAGGTACATAAGAAGAATCTAGCATAATATGAATGTGAAAGCAGTTATAAATAGCCTGTGTGACAATAAAATTTTGTTTTTGGTTAAAATAAACAAATTATCGTGATAATTAATCATGATCACTATATTGATCAAAATAATCGTGATTATTGTCTTGGCCATAATCTTGCAGCCTTAGAGCCCACTGATACATTGGATTCTTCTCATTGTTGCAATCAAATTGTTCCAACATTTACCCCAAGTTCAGATCAGATGGCATTTTAACCAGTTTATAATAAACATCTTCACCACTTTCACCCGTTTTTACGACCAAACAGTGATGTTCATAGAAGGCCTTAATCCGTAAATCAAATAGAACTAGTAGAGTTTGGATTACTGTAACACTACTGGGTCTGTACAGTAGTGTTAATAGAATAGTTAGAATAATAAATAATAGAATAGTTTTCCATGTCGTGTGATTGTTAACAGAATTATTGTGGTGAGCGCAGAACACTATTTTAATTCAAATGATTATTAGGTTATGTGAAGGAAACTTTTAATCAATCAATGTGTTTTTTTGGGTATGCTAATAAATAGCATAATGGTGGTTACATCCATCATTGGTTAATAATCATGATAACGCATGTTACCCATGGTCATATTTGTTACCTAAGTCCTTCAATTAGAAAATGTATGTATATAATCATAATACCTAACATACTGTATATTCATTTGAAATGTTTAAAATGGCAATTATTTGCAATTTTTGGTGATATATCCACAGTCTTAGATTTAGGGCTTGTGCAGCCCAAGAAAATTAGGAAACAGGTACTTTTGCAAACTATAGGGTCTGAAAACATAATTTCTATATGAAATGTTCCAAACACTTTATTTTGCTACATATGGCACTTATGTAGGGAAATATACCTGAATTGTTCTTTTTAAAAATGTTTCCTTATTGTGTTTATAAATAATTTAATCTGGAAGACATCACGTTTTCCTCAAAATGTATTTTCTGTTGAAAATTAGCAGTTTATATAATGTGAGGCATTTCGAAAGCATATTATACGGATGTCAAGTTAAAAGCACTGTACGTATATATATCTGCGGTCTATTCTTTATATTAATGAATATGTGTACTTATATTCTTTACTAGCATGTATGCTTTTGTGTTTTGGAGAAATTATTTGTTAGCTATTAGTAGTCCCTTAAATGTTCCTCACTGGTTTTTCTTTGTGTGCCTTGTTATGTTACCAAACGCTCAAATATATGTTTTTCATTTATGCACTAGAGTCTACCGTGTACTCGTCCACAGTTGAGTGCAACTCCTTTAGGCATTGTAAATATAATAAGCACACAAAGAGACATTTTTCCAGCCCAATTCCCACAGCAGCAGCAGAGAGTGCACTGACTCGGGTCATGTCACCAATCACATCCTACATTTAAATGCAGCCAGTTAGATACAAAGCTCCACAGCTCACCAGTCTGTCCTCAGCACCTCCTGGCAATTAGGACTACAAGTGTGAGGAAACACATGACAGACTTGAGACTCTGTGCTACTAATAGGGTACTACCACCAGCTGGGTTCATAGCATCTAAAGCAAAATGCACTTTAAGTGTCATCTTTGCATTTGTCCTCTCTCTTTTTCTCTTCCATACACAGATCCAGAACCATTTTATAAAATCACTGACTAAATCCTCAAATTACCTTCTTTTGCACAGATTGGAGTAGAGGTCAAAAATGCCTGACTCTTCTGTAGGAAGTAATCAAATGGGTGATATGTCAGAACAAGTCAATCAAAATGTGAGAAAGCTTAAAACTGTAATGACAAGAATATACTGTGGGTCAATATCTTTTAGTTTTACTCTCCAAGGTGTTATTATATAAACATCTTGGTTTTTACTTTAGTACATCAAGGTCTCAACAAGCACTTGGTCCATGTCTGTAAAAGACAGGCTGTATGGATATTGTCTCATTTAACAAAAACACTAAAGTAGCACACTTGTCATCCTGAGTGATGAATAATTTACAGTACACGTACCAGTTTAGAATCTGTCAAAGAGGTATAGCCCCAAGCAAAGCTGGTTTCAAACCTTTGTCAGCCCCTGGGTGTTTAATCATAGTTCCCAGAAGATGAACTCAACTTACTTTGTTTATCCCCTGACTTGTCATCTACTGCCACCATAAGGTTAGCATTTATAGCTGAAATGTCTTGAAACTATTAGATTGCCATATTTTTTTACTGACATTCATGGTTTCCAGAGTATGAACCCTTGGTCAACTGCTGACTTCTCCTGTACTGGTTTCTGGTTCCTTGCCATGACATTTGCCAAACAGACCTTCATGTTTCCCTCCAGAATGAATAATAACTTTGTTGATTTTCTGATTTTTAATCTAGCGACATCACCAGGTCAACATTTTAATTTGTCCAATACTTAGATTTTTTACCAAATTCCTGCAAAACTAATGCCATTGCCATCAGCCTCAGCTTACTTTATGTTTAAAGCTAATACTGTGTTTACACTGCAAAGCAAATTTCCACTTCCCACAAATGGCTACAATCATTTATATATATTCAATGCCACATGCAATACACATTGCCTCCAGCGAATTTGCACCTACTCGCATCTTTGCATTGACTTTGTATGTAATTACGCCGTGGGAAAAAAACACAGCATGATGATCAAATGTTAGCATGATAAGATGGAATACTCAGATGTTGTCGATGGTGATCATTATACCTGCTAAGTATCAGCATGTCGAATATTCAATTTTCAATTCAATTTTATTTATAGTATCAATTCATAACAAGAGTTATCTCAAGACACTTTACAGATAGAGTAAGTCTAGACCACACTCCAGAATTTACAAGGACCCAACAGTTCTAGTAGTTTCCTCCAGAGCAAGCAACAGTGTGACAGTGGCAAGGAAAAACTTCCTTTTAGGCAGAAACCTCGGTCAGACCCAGTCTCTTGGTAGGCGGCGTCTGACGGGCCGGTTGGGGTTAGTGGAAATAACAAATATGGTATATAAGTATATGGTAGCATGCAGCCCCACAGAGCCGTAGTCTTGTTATTTTCCCCGACGTGCTTGGCTGAAAGTTTTCAGGTCAGACGTACATACTTGAGCTTTCTATCGGTTTCTGTGTATTACAGTATATAACAGCATGTGCCCTTTAAGCAGTGCTTATTGCATATGTCAGTAATGACAGTCATCAGAATGCAATGCGGAAGAAAGGCAGTGGGTTATTTATGTCTCTAAGTGGTGTACTTGCGAGTTGATCTGGCAGAAGCTGACTTGTTCTGACAACATCTTAATATGGCAACACTTAGACATCAGGGAATGGACTGACCGTGTACCAACAGGACAGTGCTGCCAGCAAGAACTCCAACTCTCTTTTATTGTCTACCCTCTTTTATTCCTCCCAGGCTCTCTTTTTATTTCTAAGATTGCTATTTTCTACATCTCTATCTGGTTCATAATTGTCTTTATTATTTTTGTGTGATGCGTATGCACTTCTATATAATAAAATGTACAGTATGTACAAGAGGTTTTGAACAATAATGCATACTAGAGATGCACCAATTTATTTGGCAGAACATAAATATCTGCTTTTATTTGCCTAGTTGATGCCATCGGTCTATGGGCAAATAAGATGGCATTCACATATGGCAGTGGCCGTTGTTTATTTTATTTTTTTCAGTTGGATTCGGACAACAGTACGCAAGCAAATTTGCTGCTTCTACAGCTGCTGATTTGGAGAAGAAGCCATTTGATAAAAGCAGTGTCACACTTCAAAGATAACAAATTATTGTATTGCTTTTGTAATGGCTTTTAGACACATAATTTATGTTTAACAATGTTTTTCTTAGGCTATGTAGCCTAAATATTGAAAGATTTGTGTTACCTACTCAATGACAATAATATCATTGAGTAGGTAATGTCACTTGTACAGCGGGCTAAAAAGGCTTTTGAAGCAGTAATTTTAATGTGAAATAAGGATATATTAAAGTTTGTTTCATACATTTGTGTGATTGAATTTGTCCATGGCCAAATATAGCCTAATGAATAGATATGTCTAATATTACCCGTTTAACTGTTTACAGACAATATTAATTATAAACCATTAATCAGTTAATTAGTCAGACTTGTCTCTAAGCCCCGCCCCCACTGTTGCCATGAGAAACTCGGACAAACAAATCAGACTTGATCCAAAAAACATGAAAAATTACAGCTGACAGAATATCAAAGCAGGCTTTGGAGACGTTTTGGGCGATAAAGGATTTCATTTCATCCAGAAGCTATGGAGGGGTATATTCAAAACTTTGTGTGATAGAATGCGACAAGCTTAAACTGGAGGCGAGAATATACAGATCACAGTGCACAAGGGAAAAACCTCATCTGACATACGTTGATTGTTCATACAGTATTGTTTGTGCACAGCAGGGTAAGATCAAATTATTTACTTTTGAAATGTAGTAATGTGTTGTGAATGATATTAGTCTGGCTCTGTCCCCACATTTAGCTAACTAGCTAGTGGAAGATTGAGACTGAGAAATTTTAGGCTATGTTAACATTCAATGTGGTGTAACATTTTCATCGTTATTGGAATTAAACAGGGAACACATTGTTGGCTTAGTACATTATGTTGAGCTGTTGCAAGCCAGATGAACAACTGACCTGGTCTTCCCCGGCAGTTGACCAAGAGGCAGACAAATTCAAAGCAAACCCATTACATTGGTAGTTGTTGCAAAGGCGAAAGCAAACAGAAAAAGAAAGCCAGTCACTTGTTCTTATACTCCAAACTGGTAAGGAAGGTAAGGCACAAAGTAAATAAGGTGCATTTAATGACTGAATGAATAATGTGTTGTGATGTTTGTCATGTCAGAGCCTTATCAGACAGAGCTTATTTTCATTGTTGTTTTTTAGGAGAGAGACCAGAGATGTATACAACCTTTTAAAAATAATGACCGGGACACCAGTAAGCTTTACGGTCAATCACACAGCTGCGAAGGTAACTGAACAGGGAAAGGAACACCCAGTTAGATGTGGTTTAAGCTACCAGGTAGGTAAATAATAAATTCTGAGGAACTTAGGTTGGACATTTTCTAGAAAACAAGAATCCTAAATGAAGTACTGTGTGCGGTTTTTGTGAGCAAATATACAAGCAATGTAGATAAAAAGATCATTTTATATCATCAGCAAGATGTTAGACAGCACATGACCAATTAAAACATTGTGCTGCAAGCAATCAATCAAAAAGTCAACCAATCAATCCAACGTATTGTTGTCGTTTCCCACTTTTTTATTTAATTGAATTTTTTATTTTTTTTATGTAGGGCTGGCAATTGGAAAGCATGCTCACAACAAACCAAATTGATTAATATTGCCCAGTCTAACGTTGGGTACCCTCCCTGATACAATTTTAAATTTCTTTATTTTGGCTATTGCCCATTTCACATGTACTCTGTGAACTGCTATCTATGTGGCTGATGTTTGTTTGGCTGTGCGAAAGGGGGTATGTTTACTTCAAGGACAATCTTTTGTAACTTACTAACTCAATGAGGAACCCTTTATCCACCATTGCACCATCTCCCACATTTAGATATTTATATTTTAGGAACGTGCTCCTTGATTCAAAATGTTGCTACTCTTTACAATCTCCTTGTTAGACAAGAATCCAGTGAAAAGGGTAGATGCGAACATCATAGCACCACATGGATCACACGCAACTAATGCTTTCAAAGTTTTTGTGGATTTATAATTAAAAAAACTTTGGCTTTGCAGCACCAGTGAACTTGGCTTCTGGATTTTAATTTCAGTGCAGTCAAGTATTGCGAGACATTTGGGATATTCTTCTCTATATTTGTCTGGCATCTGAGAAATGATGTCTCTGGGTGGCCATGTTGGGCGTTCTCCCATTACTATACATGTAATCAACCCAGGAGTTGAAAAGTGTACCTACACTGCGTTCAGGTAGTTAGAATCTGAAAGTCTTTTAGGCCCATATTTTTGCGCAACTTCATTAGTACAAGTAGCAGTTGGTGACGTAAAGGCATTTCTTTAATGCTCTGATCATTCCTTTTGTAAATGAACGGGACTTTGGTTTGTGGGGATGTGCTTGTGGTTGGAACTTGTAATATAATAATAATAATACATTTTATTTA
>NC_045747.1:7362996-7369006 GCF_008692095.1 Etheostoma spectabile
TACATTTCAAAAATAAATCTCAAAGTGCTACAATTACTAGGGAGTTAAAAACAGTTTCCAGAGTAAGATACAATTGACAAGCAATAATAAAACACCATAAAACTAAAATTAAAACAATGACTGTTTAAAAGGCCTTTTGAAATAGTAGTGTCTTTAGGCCCTTCTTAAAAGTCTCCACAGTTTGTGGGGCCCTTAGGGTCTCTGGGAGGGCGTTCCAGAGCCGTGGGGCGACTGCCTGGAAGGCCCTGTCTCCCATTGTAGACAGTTTAGTCCTTGGTTGAAGCAGGCGACAGATGGAGATGGAGGAGCGGAGGTTTTGTGAGGTGGTGTGTGGGGTGAGGAGTTCACTGAGGTAGGTAGGGGCAGTTCCATGAATGCACTGGTGGGTAAGTAGACAGATTTTGTATTGAATTCTTTGTTTAATGGGCAGCCAGTGGAGGGATTTCAGGACCGGGGTGATGTGATCATATTTTGTAACATAGCACATAGATTATTAAATTGGGAATAAGAAAATCCAGCACAATATTTGAAGTAATTTGAGATTCACTATGCGTCAATATTTCTGGGGTTAGTCTGCTTGGTTTTGGAATCTTAATTTTCTTTAATAATTTGATTTCTGCATCCCTCTGAGATAGTAAAAAGGAGAAACGTTACAGAGAAGTACATCCAAGGCCTATACTAGCCCAAATCCTTCGCGTCAACAGCCACAGGTAATGGTACTGCCCATGAACCCAAAGCTAAGCAACTCTACTGACATTTGCTTCCAGACCGTCACATGCATAATGTTGGCCTGCTCCTGCAGCCAGAATTGCCAATTCTTGGTACAACCCCAGACGGCATCGTATGTGACAATGGCCAGACAGGGTTGCTGGAGATTAAGAGCCCTTTTGGTGCAAGAGACATAACAGTAGCAGAGGAAGGCTCGACCATCAAGAACTTTTATGTGGTCAAAGATAAAGAGAACATCAAAGTGTCCAAACGCCACAACGGCTGCTATCCAATTCAAGGGCAATTTGCTTTTAATCAGACTTGAATTTTGTGATTTGGTTGTTTACACTAAGATGGACATTTACATAGAGAGGCTATATAGAGATGTTGATTTCATCAATGCTTTGGTTTCAAGGCTTTATGAGTTCCATGCAAACAACATATAGCAAAAGAGATAATGCAAACTTTTTTCTGTGACTCCTTCTGAATCTGTTGGGACAGCTTCAAGTCTGTAAATAATAAAGTTAAAATGATTATAGTGGATGGAAAATAATGTCTCTCAAAGTTAATTATATACACCTCCAAAACCAACACTATGCTATGTTGATTACCTCATTCTCTGGAATGGACAGTTGGTTTTCCAGCAGCCTAAGTTACAGCTGGGATGGGATGGGGAAACTCCTCGCTGGGCCCACCATTGATGAAATGTTTATTAAAATATCACAGGCTTTGTACTTCATACTGTGTGTAGTGTTATGTTAAGATTTAAGAAATTAAATTAAGTTATTGCAGTAAAAAGTAGACTGGTCCTAGACCAGATGGCCTTCTCTGCAGCACATTTTTAGGTGTTAAGATTATCTTGCTTGAGTATAACAGTAGCAGTAACTTTTAAGCTATAATACAATGTAACCTTAACACAACTGAGTGAAAATGTCAGATGAAGTTTACAAGTAACTACAGTCATATTACCACAGCTATCTAACACGCCTGGAAAAAAAAAAATCATACTAAATAGAAGACACGTCAACCAATGTTTACATTATGTTTACAAGTTGAGCATCCCTTGACAGGTAGTGCTAGGCTAGCAACGGGGCTAACATTAATGTAATTTCTGCTATTTCTGTTGTTTCTGTTCTGTTTCACGTTAGCCACGACTTGTTAACGTTACCGATAGGAGGGTAAAAACTACAATTGTTTGTGACACAGTGAGTATGTTTAACTGTTGTCTTACTTTTGAACAAATGTAGACATCCTTGTTAATTTTGTTGAAGTTAAGTTGAAATTCTGGCCAGCCACACTATCTGATCCACAGTAAACATTTCTTCTTGTTGTGTTTCGACTTGGGTAAAAGGGATGAAATACACTCCAGTTTCTAGCCTCTTGGGGTACCGTCCATTGGTCTAACACGTCACCCATGCACATAATTTTACCACTGTTATTTGTCTGAGTATGAATCCACGTAAATACATTTTAATTTCTAATTTTATGCCTCCTTCGTGTTTTCTATGGAGTTGTCAGAGCTGATGTCAGAGTCTCGTTGAGGCTGGTCTGTCATTGGCTTATCTGCATACTAAGGGCGGTGCTTAGCGACATATGAAGTGTATTAAAACAAAAATGAAGTCATTAAAAAACGTAAATCGAAATATAGTCTATACAATCTACTTCTTTTTTTTCTGCCAAATTGCTCTCTACTCTACGGTGGCCACAGTGGACAGCTATGTGACACATGCCACTATATTGAGATGTCTGGCGGGTTAAATCTGTCATCCTACACACAGAGTGTGCCAGGCAGAAAGGTTGGGGCAGCTGCGGACATTTGCCGGTCGCGCAGGCTTGCAAGCGGTTCCAGTAATGTGGCTGCACGACCGGTACAAGCCTGCAGTTGTCCGTGGAAATGTTGTTCGAGCGTCCTGGATGGGTAAACTAGGACTACAGTGCCTGCTTGTCAGTTAACAGTGAGTGATTGGTTAAAAAGGGTCGGCTGTCGGTAAGAAAAAACAAAACAAAATTAGCATCTCTAGTAATGAAGGGATGAATGACTTTAAAACAGTTTTTTATATTGAAATGAGGGGGAAACAACAACAAAGCATTGGTATCATTTTATCCCTAATGCATACCATGTGTCACCATCAAGATATAAAAAGGGAAAAGAAATCTGTTTCATCCTTCTCACGGGATCTCCAGCTCTCTTTTTGTTCAGACCTAGTATAATGCAATAACATAGACCATCAATCCCAAAACCATGTGTCCCTATAGGAAATGACTCAGTTATGATTGACATGCCAACACCATTCTTTCTCCCCCACAGGGAATGGCACATTGAGTGCAGAGAAACATCCATACGTAGTACCCGACCATAGTCGCAATAAACTTTTGTTGTGCCTACTTTTTTCATACAGCAACTTTCCCATTTACGATGCAGATTGAACATGTGCTCCCTCAGATCTGTTAGCAACTTTTATTGGGTTTGTATACATCAGTGATGCCTGAAGATTTGATGAAGCGGGTGAAACGAGGCAGCCAAACATTAACACAACATTAAATATGTTCAAGACAACATTCTTTAATAAATAGTTTATACAGCATCAGTATTACCTTATTTTGCCTTTTTGTGATCTACTTGGAGCAGTACAAACGTCTCTGTTGCTGTAGTGTTTCTGTGTTAGCACCTCATTTGCAGGAGCCTCCAGATGAGCTGTCGCCTACAATGCAATGAGAAATAAATGGCAGAATCGATGGCATTGGTTTGCCGGGCAAACATCCGCTCAAATTTCATTTCAAAGTAAGAAGGACCCTAATTTCTAAGCTACTCTGAGTCTGAGAAGACATGAGCAAGGAATACATTTTGGCAATGTCATCTGCAAAACATATCGTAGTATAGATACAAGTACACTGTTGATACTTCATGCTAGTGTAATTATTCTCTTTCAGTATGTTTAATTCATTCAACAAATTATTTACAACATTGCCTCAGGGTTTTCTTTCTGAAGGAAGTAACATCAATGTTAATGGCGGCATGAACATTGATGTGATGTCACTATGTAGACAGCTCTTAGAGAAAACATTAACGCGTTTACTACGTGGAATTGAATAATGTCTTTATGAAAAGAATAAACGTCAGCAGCTGAATGTTTTCATTGTGTCCGATTTGAATGGAAATGACTTGCCACTCTTTGGTGGAAGAATATTACACAGTAAAATCTGAAGTACATGTTAAGTGTTTGTGAAGGACGGGGACAACACTGTTATCACGCTAAGAAAACTACTTGACCTTTTCTGTCTCTACATGTTGAAACTGAAAACAACGATTTGGGCAATCCTTAATTAATCACTCCCCTCACTATGAGTGATTAGTATTTGCCATCACCACAAGATCATGAGGGGTTTAATAAATAGCCTCCATTGCTGTCGTAGCTGCTTTCACGTATCTTGTTCACAACCGAGAATTTTCTGAATAAAAGTTTAATCAAAGGAACATTCTTTGCGCTCTTATAGTTAACTTTTAGTCATCAGTGACTTTGTTTCAATTGGCTGGCTATTCATTCAGTTTAGGTTAAGGGGCAAAGGTCATGTTGGTATACATTTAATCAATGACACAGCTGATTCTGTCCACAGGCAGTTTACTGGTGAACCATGAAATTAGATTTAGCATTTGATCTGCCTAATGAGCTAAGCTATTATGTGTTTGACCATTTGGCTCAATGTGGTTGTCGTGGAGATTTATCACTTACCCTTGTTGATCAGGGTTATGCATGTGTTGGCTAATGCCTCACATTGTATATCTAAGAGCCCAACTAGGTACTGTTGTGGTTTGGGTTTTTGTTGGGGGTTGTTTTCCCCGTTTGGCCTTCCCTGTGTTTTTGTCTCGGTTTTCTCCCTAGTCTGGTGTTATGGATCCTGTCTTATGTTTCCCTGTATCTGTGTGTTCTGCTTCCTGTTTTTGATAGTCAGCTTCCTGTCTTGTCTTGTCTTGTCTTGTCTAGCTTCACTTTGTTTGTCTGATTGTCCTGCCCCGCCCTAATGTGATCCACCTGGTGTCTCACCTGTTCCCCATTACCTTGTTACCTCTTGTATTTAACCCCGGTGTTCCTATTGTCTTGTGTCAGATCGTCCTGCCAGCTTTGCCAGTCTGCGTGAAATGTTTGTCTTGTTCGTCTGCCCTCCTGCCCGACTGTGCCTGCTGCCTGTTCCCGCTTTTCCGTGAGTTTTTCCCTGTGAAGTCTTCCCTGGCTTGCCATCGCCCCCCCCGTTTTTTGGATTGTGGCTTTTTGGATTTTGTTTGTTCCCTGTGCTTGGATGAACTCTTGTTTGAAATAAACCTTGCTTAAGTTCTCTGCTACTCTGCATTTGGGTCCTCCTTCCGCTCCCCTGACAGGTACAGTAGTTAGAAATTAGCAATAACTACAGTATAAACTGTAATGTAATGGAACTATGGTTAATAGAATTGTCCCAATGAAATAAATAAAATAAAATTTAGATGTTTAATTTTAGGCTACCTGGAGCCGCAAAAGTGTTGATTCCCTCCTTTCAAGGAAACACTTTAATACTCTCAACGTTCTCAATTTGTTATGAATTTTAAGTAAACCTGGTTTGAATTTCGAGCTAAAGGTTCAGATTGCTTCCACTTTGAATGAACTGAAAAAAGAAAAAGGAATTGAAAAAAACAACAAATTTCCCCTAGTGGGACAATAAAAATGAACTGAACATTGCTATTTATTTTTTTTAAAAACTTGTCTATTCTCTGCCATAGATAGATACAGTAATGTTTTTTTGTTTCTTTAACTTCCACCACCCCTGATTTTCAGTCAGTATGCAGCTTTGACACATCTTCGGTACATCTCCAGAAATCTCTTTCTTTAATTCCACTTCAAACCCTTCATAACTTATTCAGTGTCTTTTCCCTGTATTACTTTTTTTCAAATATGTACTGTAGCATCTTTTTGTAGTCATGTAAAAACAAACATTTAGACAAACAAATGTGAGTCTCAGAGCTGCTGATCCTCTGCAAACATCACACATGGGGCACTTGTCAAAAGAAATTAGCCAGATGTAGAGATCGCACTGGATACCAAATGTAGTTCTTTATCCAAATGTCAATGGCTCCAGTTCTGTGGATGGAGGTAGTTTTCCTTAAGCCGATAGTGCTTATTGTGTGCTGGTCAATACTTGGCAAACCAGCAGCTCATTAAGTGGTCAAAAAATAGCACAGTGATGAACTAAATCCTATACACAGCTTAAGATACTCCTCTGTACAAAATACTTCAATTGTTGTATTTCAAACAGCTCCATATCTCTCCCCCCC
>NC_045747.1:7369016-7419016 GCF_008692095.1 Etheostoma spectabile
CCCCAGAGTTTAAGTTGTTCCTCTTTGGATTGAAGCAAAGGTCAAACGTGAATGTAAAAAGTTGGGACTGAGTTCAAACCCCTATGAATGACTTGTTTTTTAAACTCACAAAAAATCCTACTAGATGTCTGCTACTCCTCTTGGCTGCTCTTGGCTCTAGCCTGCTTTTGAAAATATTTTCTAATCTATCGTGGGGGGGAAACTATGATTTACGCTTGTTTTCTGTCGTACGTTCGTTTCGTAAATGAGGGCCAATGGGAATTTGTGACGCAGATGGTGAGGTGGTGAACTGAAGTCAGACTGCAGAAATTAAATGTGGGAATACCGATTATGCGTAGTATTTTCAGGAATTGTTGCCTCACGCACATTTTTTCACTCCATATTCCCCACGTTAAATCCAGCAATGTTATTTGTGCTTGTACTGAGTCATCATTGTTCCATAATCATCTTGTAAAATCAAACTCAAATTTCAAATCAAAATTTGTTCTAATATTTAATCTGCGCTTTCTCACCGTTACATTGTCCGCTATGGAGCGCAGGAAGAGGCAATCTCTCGACTGCATGGAATATAGCAAAGCATCCAATACCATAGCATTAGGTAACGGCAGAACACTAAACAACTAAATACATGTCTTTAATATTGTGCATCTATTATCAAATGTCAATCGGTAACTTTACTACTGTTAATGATTAAAACTGTGTTTGTTTACCCTGTGGTGGGGATACCACTAGTAAATGCTGGGATTTTGGCAAAGTGTTAACAATCACAAATTGTAGTAAACATATAAATACTGCGGTTAATCGGGAGAGAAAGAGACTTCAGGGACCATGACGATGACTGGCTAATGTGCTGTATTAAATTCCCCAAAGCTGTGCTCTTGTATCTATATACTGAATTGTGCCTAGTAGAGAGTGCAACGCACTGGAACCGTGCCATCCCGGTCCTAATACAGGTCCTTGGCACTCTGGGGGTGACCGGCTGTTTCCAGAGGGAAATGGCATCAAAAATGCTGTTTCTGAGGCAAAACCCAGTAATGCAGCGGAATTGTGGAATGTAGTTTGATCGTCTTGGGCTGGAAAACCTGTTCACAAGTGCCAGAAGTTGGTAAACTCCATGCAACCGAGATGTAAAGCAGTTCTCACAAGTATTGGTTATGCAACTAAATAGTGCAATGATTTTAAGTAAAGCAAACCCTTGAGAGGAATTGACTGTGCAGTGTTCCCAATTCATTGATATTATGGAATTTACAGCTATTCTAAGGATTTTGAGCTTTATTCCCTTTTTTTAAACACACTGCTATTACTCTGAACACAACTGTATATGGGTAGTCTATAGATTAGGTTTACCTACACTGTGCGAGAATAGGAAATTATAGATCAGTTTTTACCAGCGTCTAAGAAGTTTTATTTTTTTACCCGCCAGTGCATGCTTCGGCATAAGAAAGAACAACTGCCAGCATTCATGAGATGCTTTCCATTGACTATTTATGGTTAAGAATGGGTGTGTATAGTGCGGGATAAGAGGCTGATTTATGTGCGCACACTTTGAACATTGCTTACAGATGTGCGTATGCCATTTTAGGCTTTTGGGCGTACGTATACTTTCAGAAAGGATCATCCAATGCAAAGTTTTATAAATAAGACCCCTGGACAGAAATTCTCATATAATTGTCAGTAATTTAACCGCATCTTCATTTCATTATTTATTTATTAATTCAGAATAATACACACGTAAATGTGCCAGAGTGTTTTCCGAGGGCTAATTTCCATCCGCAGTCCAATTGGCAGGTTGGAGTTACAGTAAAAAAAAAGGCATAGGATAGTAGCATTTAGTATATAAAAACAAAAAAAACAGGACAATTCACTAGTAGAAAAATGGAAACACAAGTTAACGGTGGTTACACGTTTGGTATCACAATCTGGATCACAGTCACGATCAGCATGAGTGAAATGAATGACTAGTAGTGGTACAGGTTACTGATGAAGGAAGGCGCTGCCAGAGATGGGCTGTATTTTCATTTTTTGCCTTTTCCAGAACTCCCCAGCTTTAAAGAATGAAGCAGTGAGTTTGCCACTAAAAATGTTGAAGGGTATATTATAGTGCATTTCATCTAGTGGTCATTAGACTTGCAAACAATGTGCTTGTTTATCATAATAGCCAAGGATGCCCCGGTCAGACAAGCTTGTTTATTTCTTCTTGTCTTTGGCTGAGTGTCCTCACTTGATAAATTTCCCATTAACTCTTCTGTTCCACTTAGCGGTCTGACCATGTGGGACTGAGTGTAAACTCACACACACACACACACACACACACACACACACACACACACACACACACACACACACACCATACACACATTTAACATGCTTATGTCATCTAAATGTCATGTCAACCCATGCATGCATAGGGCGGTCTCACACACAAATATTACCTTATATATATTATCTCTTTTCCTCTCTTAATCACACCACAACACACACACACACACACCACACACACACACACACACACCACAAATGCTGCTGATATACTGTATATTTTGGCATTCCTCTGGGCCTGCTTGGGCACCTAGTTTGCAGGATTATGTAGCACTTCCCTGCAGGCATATCTTCTTGTTTCATTCCCCATTCGCTATCCCCTATAACTACCCTTGACCATTGCCCTTTTGTTTGCTAAATAAGAACAGAGAACATAAACAAAGCACACAGTGTGCATTTCAGCCAGTGTCTCAGTGGCCATTTAGCTTTCATGCTGCCCACAGTTTAGGAAAAATGGGAGGAATTAATTTAGTCTACCTGTCACAAGAACGAATCAAATTTGACAGCAGAAGGCACGCTCAACTTGTTAGTTGCGTCTTTCTTGGCTTTGTTGTATTTTCAATAAAAAAGGGGTATTCCTGTAAGGAAAAAAGGAAGATTAGAAACTTTATTCCTAAAGAGAATGTAGGTTGTAAAAAAAGAAGAGGCTTCATGAAGAATGATAATGAGAGAAAAAGCTAAATTGGTAAATTCTGTGGGCTAACGGACAGAAACAAAGCTGTTTCCATCAGGCTTCTGTGCATGAAAACAAGAATCAAAAGCAGAGTTGAACATATGTGCACCGTGCACAATAAGAAAAACATATACATATACTAGTGCATCTATGTGTGTGTAAAAACGACAGCTGCTGATGTGTCAACCTGTGAGCACCAGCCATTACACGGAAGCAAGATTACCACTAGGCAGGAGAATTAAAACATCTGGCAGGTATTTTTAAGGAATGGCACTGGAAATGGGTGAAACAGACACTGTAACTGACAAAGATGTATGTATCTGCTCAAATGTGTATCATAAAAAAGCTGTTAGGTATTGCTCGTATATTACATTTATAATGTTCCCCTTACTTATTTGGCCTTTAGTGGCTAAAAGTGTATAAATTGCACACTATGACGGTATATTAGCATCTTCGTGATTCATTAGACTAGTTTTAATGTTTTGTCTTAGCTGGGTTAGCACAACTTACATTTTAGCACTAATTAAAGGTCCCATGGCATGAAAATTTTCCTTTTTATGAGTTGTTTTTATCTACATTAATATGCGTTCCCCAGTGGCTAGAAATGGCTATAGGTATAAACCAAGCCCTGCTCTGCCTTTGGGAAAATGACAGCTCAGATGGGCTGATCTAGAATCTTGCTCCTTATGAGGTCATAAGGAGTAAGATTACCAGAGAATTTGGCCCACCCATATGTGAGAAACATCATGGCTTTCAAACGAGCAAAGTGGCACTTGGTCAAGGCCACAGCCTCCACCTTGCCTTGCGACCCCTAACCCCCCAATTTTCCAGAAATAATATTCAATAGTGGTAAGTTTGAACTCTCATTGCACTCCACGGGATCATGACTTTTGACATCAGTGCCACTCTTGAACTGAGTCCGTAGGGTATGGCATACAAGGGATGAAATATTTCGTATTCTGAAGATTTGCCGTCACAGTAGAGGAGTCGTGCCCTGCGTAGCACAGTTCACACAGACACACATTGAGAGAAGCCGTGATAATAGAAATGTAAATGCACAGACGATCTTACAGATCTTTCACTATGTTCGTGAATACACTGCAGATGTGACCGATAAAGAAGAAGCACATATATGTTATTGTTAGGGGATGTGAACATGTAAGAATGAACATGGCAGTTAGAAGGATGTCTTAAGGCATTGCTTCCTGTCTTTTGCTCATCACAGCACCCACTGTGGCGTGAAGCTCCCTGTGTCGCAATTCAGTCTGACAGATATGGTCAGAATGCTTAATCATGGCATTTATCATCTGGGGTCCGATTGCGTTTCCATCGGGCTGTCATTTGTGGGGACATCCAATCAGCAATGTGTCTTTTTGGACGTAAATACAGCAGATCATTAGACTTCTCCGTGGGGGAGCCATTCTCACAGGTTCTTTGGTCTCTGTCAGCGGATTTCACTCCAATTTAAGCACATTTTAATGATTTCTCTTCATGTAACTAAAGAGAGTTGCCCAGCTGTCTGTCTCTGCACTCTCCAGGCTAGATGGGATACTGTAGTGTATGTAGTCTTTTCAACAGATTTTTTTACCCAGAATACCTCAACAGGTTCTCATGTAGGAGGCATTCAATAAAATAAAGCAATAAAGTATTAATGTAATAATGCAATAAAGTATTTCTGATTCTGATTCTGATTCCAAACAGATGTTTTTTTAATCTGTTAACCTGATCTGTTTTTTTAACGTCAATTAGAGGGAGTATTGGCTTCTTTCAAGGCAAATGGGCATACAGTACAAATCCATATTATAAGAGATCCAAACTTAATCAATAAACTTACAAATCAATGTGTAAACACATCAAAGATGTTTTATAGCCAACTTTACTACAGTAAAGCAAAGTGATATTGATTAGCTGTTGGCTGACTGGCCTCTGCCCCTGAATGAATTTTCCAGTCAGTTTTTCCTTAGGCCTAGAGGCATCTCCTTGGTCCTTTCTTTATCAGTTGTAGGTTGAGGTGACAAACATGCACACTTAAAATACAGTCAGGTTGAGACCCATAGTGTATTGCCTTCACAGAAAGCACACAGGCATACTACATAAAGCTACTCCTTTCTGCACCAAGCAAACACTTGTTATGTCTCTAATTCAGTGCAGTCTTGGAAGCATAAGAAATAAATTGGAGCCATTCTTCAACTTGCACAGGCTAGGTGTCTGTGAGAGTCAATAGTACGCTAAATACTTGGTGTTAGAAGTCCAGTTCTGGTGCTGTGAGTTTGGCTGCAAGTCATTATTGAAGCCCCCATGCACCACAGATCTATTGGCGTGTTTTCCTGACATGGGGATTAGTTACAAGAGCCTGTGGATGCTGGGAGATGTAGGTCCACTTTGTTTGTGAGGAGAGACAGTGTAATTGTGCTAAGAGGCTGTCATAGTCTACCAAAGGTAGGGACCACCAAGGTGTCTTCACTTCTGCATCCACTCACACTGGGGTAGAAGGACCTTTTGAAAGATCCTTTGACAAATAATTGTCTCTGCCCCACATTTAACTAAATGTTAAATCATTCCTGCTTATGTCCGTCAGCTCTGTCTGATGACACAACATTGGCAGCTATACTATTCACATTTAAAATTGTTTAGGGTCGCTAATAGGACTAATTACTCAGCAAAATTAGTATTTTTTCTGCTGATTTCCAATAGCAGGACCTGAAGCTCCGCAGTGTGAAAATCTTCTTTTTACTTTTTGCTAACCTTTTTGTAAATAATAACAAAAAGTAGTAATCAAACTAAAAAGAACTGGTAGCCTTTTTATGCTAATGCATCTCTTTCACAAGAGTTTACAAGAGAGGTTAAGAATAAGTAGACTAAAATGTACTGTTCATGTGAGGACATTCAAGGTCACTGCACCAGATTTCATCTTTATCTTATAATGACCTAAACTTTTTTTACTGTTAAAGAAAATAGTTTGTTCTACTACAGAGACCTCTGTTGTTAATGTTGTGAAACTGGCGATCATATTATATATATATATATCTCAAGTCATCAATCAGCAACCGTATGATCAATCACATGTCAACTACACTTTAGCAGGTTTCACCTTATTGGATCATCTATCACATATAATTGCATGCTGTGTTTGTGAACTGTAGTCCATGAATGATCCACTAAAAGTCCTCTGAGATCTGACAGAAAAAGACAAAACTCTTCATAATGGTATTCCGAACACTCAGAGGATATCTTTTGAAAGTAACAAGGGTGACATTTAGATACAGGTGTAGATGTCTGCGTACATGTTCTTAATCCTTTTCTGGTGCTGGTAGAGGAAAGTGAAATAATCAGAAGCCAGAATACAATAAATCAAATAGCAGGAGTGGGATGGAGTGGAGGAGGGAGACGTGTGGGTTAAATCAGTGTACACAGCCCCAGAGAGGAGAGGAGGAGGAGAGTGGGAGGACTAATTGTCTTTGTAGAGGCTCATAAAGTGTAGGGTCATTAGTGTTAATCATGCTGTGCTGTCACATAGGCAGCTGCGATTATCTGACTTCTATTGTTGCTGCTGCTATCATCCACCTCACACTGTAAGTGCTCTCTGTCTTTGTTCCCTTGTGTGACTGGACATATCTCCTTTTCACCTGCGTCTGTCTACCTGTTTTGCTGTTTTTAAACTGTCAGGAGTATGCTTTCTCACAAACTCAGTTGCCATTGTCAGTTTCTCTCTCTCTCTCTCTCTTTCTCTCTCTCTCTGTGTCTGTAATTACATTTCAACCTGAAAGTCAACAAAAGTGCAGGGTATTTATTAAATTGCATATGTTGAGGGGTCACTCTGATCGCCCAAAGCATAATGCATGTATCTATATTCAATTCAGTAATAAATGTTATATGAATTCATGTCCTAGGTTTTGATGTACCCAAGTTGCTAACCATCACAACCTTATTTTCTAGCTCTGTGAACGAACACAGACATACATGCTGCTTCGGAAAATTGCATACTATGTATACTCAATATGTATACTATCGTTCAACATACTTTTGTGTGAATAAACAGTGTGTATCTTTTCCTGAGCGTCTCCCTGCCGGTTGGAGGCACTTAACCATGGCAACCCGTGCCAACCTTGGCTCTAAGGGCATCGCCAGCTTAAGTTACTGGAAAAGGTAAGCAACTAGTCCAACCGTCGCGGGTAACACAATCACTGATTTTTAATATGTAGAAATGTAAATTGAAGCATTATTGACGTTACAGAGCTGCCTTGGTTGCTGTCCATTTGTCTGACGTTGTCGACAGCGGGATAATTATGTCGGCATAGTTTCTAGGGTCTGTATATTGTAATACTTCACCAGAAATAGTATGAAATTCATGTACTACTGGTTACATACTGAGGTTTTGGACATATTAAAAAAAAACTTGCATACTATTTTGGACGCAACTATTGACTGCAAGATTACTAAGTTAATTTGACCTGTTTTACCTGATTAAGAATCATATTTTTATTTACACACAACTAACACTAAGATGTTTAAATGGCAGAAACACACATAAATGTAGCCTTAGTCTTAAATTGAGCTCCTTGTGTTTGTTATTTTTAATGAGTTTGAATCTGAATTTATTTCTAACCTACAGTATGGTTCGTAGTGTAAGAATAACAGTAGTAGTATGGTAGTATGGTCAATGAAGCAATACATGCAGCATGACTTGAATTCAGTATCTTGACTAACTATGCAATATGTTTTTACATGATTTGACCTATTTTTGGACGGTGTTGCATTTCTAGGTTACAATAAGCAGTACTAATACATTCCTTAACTTGTAGTAGCGGTACTAGTAGTTTCAAGTTGTAGTACTATAAGAATACAAATATACTAGATGTAAACAAAACTATGAAAAGGCATTAAACGCTTGTCTACAATTGGCCCTAGAATCTGAAGACACCTAAAACTCCACTATGAAAACTGTTATAATTCAAGGTTACAGAGAAGATGTTTAACTGCCTGTCTAAAAGTGTTGTGCAACAGCATGATTGATGACCTCGGACTCTCTCTGGCAAACATACCTGAACAACAAATGTCTGCTCTGCTCCAGCAGCCCGACGGTTCCTTTTGTTTCTTTTCTTCAGCGAGCATAAGCTGGAGACAATAGGTTTAATGGGATTATAAAGGGCATCAGAGGAGTTTCCATGGATCACAAAGCTCACAAGAGATCCACAAGGCGCACCAAACGAGACAATCAATATGGTTAGATAGGTCTTTGCTTCCTGTAACAATATGCTGACCGTCCATCTTGTCTGGTTGGAGTAAGCAGCCGGGGGACCTGTGGACCTGCGTAGAGGGTCAGGAAGAGGGTCCGGGTCGATGTTCTGGGGCCCTGATCTGAAAACCCAATTATCCGAGCATTTCAGTGAGGCTTAATTAGGCTTGTCTGATGTGCAGCGGATTCATTATGTTTCTAATTAAGTCCCTATCAGCCCCATAGAAATGATGTCTTTATGGTACATCAAAACCAAGCTGCACTATGCTGACATGATTGCAAAACTATCCTCTGGCAATCTTCCTAAGTGGGTGGTCGCATGGAGGTTGTTGTCTCCTTCAAGAGAGGCTTTTGAGCATAGTGTTCATCTTGTGGGCCACTGGGGGATGGAATGTGTTGTGGATTGAGATAGATGTCTTTCTCTATAACCAAGATAAACTAAAGACAGAGTATGAGGGGTTTTAAGAGCAGATTTGTGGCTTCTAATCTGAAAACACAAGAATTACTTATGTTGGTAAAATGTACTATTCTAAAAGTTTGTTCATGGACTTACCAACACATCCTCATACTTAAACGATAGAATAGTTTTTTTGCCAATGACTCCCAAAACAACATATACGAGTGTTGGAAAGTACATTACCAGCAACAGAAGCATGTTGTGAAACTGTCCCATTTTTAAATATGTGGTTAACACTGTACATTGAACAAAACTACTTGGTGACGTTTAGGAAAAGATCATGTTTGGGTTTGAATAAGTAGTTTGTTACATAACTTAAGAAAAGTTAAATTTATGTACTTAAGTTAAAATAAGTCAACATTGACTTTTAGTTTCACACGTTACACGAACAGCTGTACCCTGTGGGAAATCCATCCATCCATCTCAACCTCCTCCTTACACTGACTTTGCAGCTCTTTATACTACATCACCTCACTTCCTCCCCCGCTTCCGGCATTATCACTAGGCCCACTACGTGTTACTAATGGGTCATAATAAGCTGCTAGCACATATATTGCACACTAGATGTCCGTCCAGGGAGGGCGCTCAGGAACTTACAGATACCGCTTGACAAAGCTTATAAATCTGCATTTGAACAGGAAGCAGGTGGAAACCTTGATGGGGCGAGATTACTGAGAGTGTAGGAATCCTTGACAAGTAACATTTTTGCTTTTATTTTTACAGTGGCATATCAGGTATTGTGAAAGAATGAATTTTGAGAACCTCTTAAAATGTGATACGTAGGGGTAGCCTACAGCTCACTCAGTTAGTGCGCCCGCCCCATGTTGGCTGAGTCCTGTAGTGGCCTGGGTTAGAATCCAGCCTGCGGCCCCGTGCTGTGTTTTATCCCCATCTCTCTCCCCCTTTCATGACTGTCCTTTCTATCTAATAAAGGAAAAAAAAAGAAAAGAAAATCTTTAAAAAAAAAAGTGTTCCTTCAAGGTCTCATGACATGGTGCTTTTGCATGTTTTTATATTGGCCTTAGTGGTTCCCTAATACTGTGTCTGCAATTCAGCCTTGGTGCAGAATTACAGCCACTAGAACCACTAGAACACAGCCTGCCTGAGCTGTCATTTCCTTAAACACAAATTTACACCTATTGCCATTTCTAGCCATTGGGGGACCATAGGCAAGCTGGGGGGACGCATATTAATGTTAAAAAGAATCATGCCATGGGACCTTTAAAGCGTAACACAAAAGTAATTCCTGAGTTGAAAAACAAAAAAGAGGGGTTTTGAAGTGATTTTGACCTTGAGAAAAGATTTCTAAACTTTTACTTCCTTTAAAACACCTATTCATGTGCATTCATATGCAAATGCATTCATACCACAATGGGAGCTGCACCTTGGCAAGATGTAAAGCAATATCGGTAAACACACACTGCAAAACATGTCACAACCGTTCAAACAAAGCAGCACAGCTAGTAGGGCTTTTTTCCTTTATCTATTTTGTTTAAGGCTTCGACCACAAGAGAAACAGAAGTTCTGTATGAGTAGCTAACTGCTGCTGATTTAGAGTATCAAGCTTATACGACAGGGAGAAGAGAGGGCTGAAGTGTAGAGAACATGTGGAAAACATTTGGATTGTAGAGCAATGCAACACTTACTGCACCGGATCATGGGAAACACATTTGAAAACCAGCTGTAGAGTCAACAAATATATACAAAACAGACAATTTTTGTTGTTTCTTTTCTTCGTTTCTTCTCACGTTTCTTATTTTTAGCATTTGGATTCTGCATACATACATTTGAATGGACTTTCCAGTTGCATAAGTGTTGAAACAGCCACTTAACAATGGACTGAATATTTGGCAGGCACACAACCAACAGAAGGACAAATGTGGCTGCAAATGTTGTCACTTGTGTGTCTTTAGTAACTGTATGGCTCTATTTTAATGAGAACTTGATTACAGGGCAGTTTCTCTGGTAGTGGGCCACAATTTCTTTCTAGAAAGACTATTTTTTTGAAGCAAAAAGCAAGGTAATCAAAATTATATTTTCTCTGTTGAGTTGTCAGGGTAGCCTTCATTTTATTTCTTACAGTAAACACATTGTTTTTCTTGTAGTCTTTGGATTAGGAAAAGCAGCATGGTATACATGTATATCAGTAGCATTTAATAATTTAAATAGACACAATCACAGGCAAAAGACAAAAAAAATGGTTGCCCCCTTAAAGGGTTGTTTGTTTTTGGGTTGCTGTACATTTATGCCAACATGTTTTCTCTTAGAAGCTCGCCTAATGGTAAAAACTGCCTGCCATTTTAAAGGGAATAAGAGGAGCTGATGTGATTGGCCATCACTGAAGTTCACCCAACTCCACAATACATGTTTTCTTCACCAAAGTTAATACACTCCCAGCCTATGTTTGCTCACTTCCAACCTTAACCTAAGTAGAGCCCATGGTCCTTGAGTGCTGTGTTCTGTTGTGTAGACCACTTTGGAGTCACCCAATGTGCCAGAGAAAAATCAATATGGCTCTTGTGATGGTGACCTGTGTTCCAACAGGTTTCTACTGATAGGACCTTTCCTTTTATCAATGGTAGATCAATGCCACATAGTGACAGAAAACCCGTTGGGCATTGGGGTAGAATATATCACTCAATCAAAACACCATTGATCCACTGTGAATTTATGAAATGATTTTTTCTATATCATCAGTTTCCTATCCATGATCATTTGAGCAGCACAGGTCATAAATTGATATCTAGAATGACTGGCGGAGGAATTGTGTGTCAGTGTTTACATCTGAACATTCATTCATATTTATGGAGAACTGAAAAAGAGGCCCAGGTAGAAATGTGATCAGCCTACAGAAAAATGTTTTATGCATAGTTTGTCATATTGACTGACAGGGTCTGACACACTTCAAGGCAATAGATCACTCAAGAGCCCTGCTTTGCATTCTGTAAGAAGAGTCACTGGGCCTTTAATTGTAAATCCTTTTAGAAAGGCATTTAGCTCTGTGTGTGTGTGTGTGTGTGTGTGTGTGTGTGTGTGTGTGTGTGTGTGTGTGTGTGTGTGTGTGTGTGTGTGTGTGTGTGTGTGTGTGTGTGTGTGGCCAGTTAGAGAGCATTGCTGCTGGGAGACATTAAGAGAAGCTGTGCAGGTTCCTCTTGGGGAAAATAGGCACTGGGAAGCAGGTGATTGCCTGGATAGCCTAAACCGTACTTTATTTGCCCTGGTCAAAAAACACTCTCTTCCTCAGTGAAAGCGCTTTGAAAATAGATTGATGACAATCAGCTAATTCTAGGTTGTGTGGTGTATATGAGTGGGGCATAACCATGCATACAAAGCACCAAAAACAGTGGGACAGCCTGGTGGGATACCCATCTTTTTCTCTGTTTTTAGCATAAAATATCTGACATCACTCTTAGTGGGGGTGAAAGTAATTTGAGAGTGGAAAAAATTACCTGGATTCTTGTTTGTGGTCAAGACTGTAAGTGTATATATGATTTGCTTGTGGCCCCGGAGTAAGATCAGCTCTGTTATATTTCATCATTTTGACAGAGGGCTCGACATTTGTTTTTTTCGAGACAGTGTTTTGAGCTGTCAGTGCCAATAAACACTATACACCATGGAACGCTGTCAGAGTGATTGAGTGGGTTGTCATAGAGAGTCATATTCCTGATAGGTAATTTTGATTGAATTACTCCAAACTGCAATCAATAATGATTACAGATTTTTTTGACAAGCAAATTTCTGATTTACATGTAGATATCCATTTAGAGAAAAATAAATAATTTCGTATCTCAACCCAAACAATTGAGATGTTTAAATGAAAACTGCCTATAATACTGTAACCCTAAAAACTTTTTACTACCAGCTAATTATGGTAAAGGTAAATATTGTTAAAGGATTCTCACTGGACAATTCTATTGCCTTTGGTGATCTAGAGGAGCAGGACACACCTTATTAGGAATTTTAGTAACTGGATGATTGCCTATATTTCAACACATGTCGACACAGTGGGGATCATTTTATATGAAACAAATAAGGATTACTGCTATTTGTAGAATTTTACACTTAAGGCTGCATCTTGTAAATACTGACTCAAGATAAACACTGCCTGACTTTTGCTTTGCATTTCGATGGAAATCATTTTTCCTTGCATCAACAATGCTTATGTGACAGCTTTAACTAAAACGTTACTTGTGATGTTGACTCATTCTCCAAAACGTTTGCCTCAAGATAAATAGCAAGTGCTCTTCTGTTGACTGAAAATAAAAAAACAAATGGCTCAAGATAAAAGGCACTTTACTGATTACTTTCTATTCATGAATAATCCCAGATTACTTCATCATAATAACCCTATTAATACACCTGGTAGGCCCAAAATATGGTGGAAAATTAATAACTAGCTAACCTTTTTCACTTATTAATTTTTTATTTCTTTATTTTTGTTTCTTTTGGAGTTTTGAGCCACAATAATATTGGCTTTACTGACATAGCTTTTGTGTTTAGGATGAACTAAAAACGTTTAATCAGCAGGTATTTCACCTTTTCCTGACATTTATTTTTTATGTTGGATTCAGATGATCCCAAGGATATAAATTTCTAATTGGTCTGAGTTAATTTTTATTCCTGCTTCTTAATATAAGGGTTAGGGTTAGGGTTAGAAATAATATTTCTAGTTGTATCACTCCTCTATAACAGTAAAGTGATTATCTTTGAGTTGTGGACAAAACAAGACATTTGAGGACGTCATATTGGACTTTGGAAAACACTCACCAACATTTTTCACCATTTTCTGACATTTTAGAGACCAAACAAACAATCACTTAATTGAGAAAATAATCGATAGATCAATTGACAATGAAAATAATCCTTAGTTGCAGCCCTAGTTCCATTTATTATGGCCCGACAGTGAGACCCAGGCCATGCATCATTCATGACATGATGTAACCGATTGGTTTAAAGATTGCAAAATTCAGAAAAAAACACTCATGTTCAATGGCAGCACACTGGTTGTTTTGGTCTTTTCTCCAAATAAAAAGAAAGCTATTTTATATTTCAGCAGCCACTATGAGAGGTACAATCTCCTGTAAAAGCAGGGTTATGTTTTTAGGGAAAAAGTATAGCCGTTTCTTTTCAGCATGCAAGGTTTAAAGTATTCTGGCACTGTGCTAGATCTCTGGCCCGTGGCCATGAGGAAAAATAAATACATAAATTTGGGAACTTGCATGCGGTTTTATATTTTTGAGTCCAGTGATTCACCTACCAATGGTGAGAGGAATGCAACTCTAACTAACGCGGAGCTTTAAGTACTCGGGCCTGGTGCCGGATTTCTGGGGTATGACTATTTTAGAAAATTAAATTAATTAAAAAGTCCACATGGGATTTGTTTTTGATGCGCTAGGTTTAACCAATCATCAAGCTTCCACCTACTAACAAAACAAATTTAACCCAATCAGATGCAAAGTAGGGCGGGTCCTTGCCAAAAAGCCATGTGAAAGCTAAACAAAGAAAAGTTTTTAATAAATGTACATGAAGCAACTAATGTCAATATGGACAAAATCATGAACTTAATTCACTTTTTTGATGAGGACCTGGCCAAAGTAACAACACAACATCTAGAAAGTTTTGTTTTCACAATGATTCAATGTAGGATTATATTATTGCAATATGAAAATCTACAATGACTCTTATTTAATATATGGTTGGAAGAAGTAAAATTGTATCCAAAACTCCTGAAAAGTTATGACTTTTATTATTGTGTAATGTAAGAAGGACTTTAACTGGTTTGCCAGTCAAATTAACTTTAATAAGTGCGTATTGAAACATTACTCTGTGCCCCCCCCCCCCCCCCAAAAAAAAAAGTTTCAGGCTCAGGATTTTTTTTCACTTTAAGCCCCTGAGCATTTCAACAGCCCACATTGGCAATTTGTTACAACCTTTGACTCATGCCAAGGAAATCTCCCCTCAGAAAGCAAAGAAGGTGTTTCTCATTGTTGCTGTGCAGAAACCTGCGAGACATGGATTGCATTTCACACATAAAGAAAAGAATCACATTTTCTAGGTACTGACCACAGCCTGTCCCCATATGACACCATCACTAAACAAATCACAAATTCATTGGACTTCAAAAGTGGACCTTGCTAAGTTATGGTTTTTAAATCACAGCAATGTTACACTTCAGCCTGGCCACGCTTGTCCTTATCAATTGCTATAATGGTCAGGGACAAAGAAATTATGTAGTGAAGCTTATCAAACACCAAATGACCTTTGTAGAAACATGGATTAAATATGTGTAACCAAATATTGAGATTGGAGACTTTATAGTCTGGCTAAATGGATGTACAGTGCTGGGATACAGCTGACATGAGGCACGGCAGCCTTTGATGTAGCGTGTGATGCTGATCGCTGTCGCCGTGAGGATGCTGATCAGACCAAAGGTCTCTCACGCTCCAAATGTCTATAATGCAGGAGGCAATGCTGAGATAAAATATTTGAATGCAAAAAAATATTGAGTATTATTATTAAAAAAAGCACATAAATACTGAAAAACTGAAAATATTGAAGCAACAACTGCAAATCACATCCTTGAACCACATCCTGAAATGAATAGTGACTTAATTTCACAATCAGAATTGGATTATTACCAAGTAAGTAACAACCTTGGTGGTTGGTGAATACATAAACCTATTTAAAGGAAATAATAAAACAAAGTTCTGCAGCAGACAAGAACATCTAATGTAAAAAAAAATGTAAAAAGACAATAACATCAATATGTACAATATAACTGTTTAACCAAACTAAAAGAAGGCTACATGGTTTTGTTATTACCAGAGAAACTGTTCATTGAGCTAACGCAGCTGCCTTTTACTCAGAAAGTCTGGAAAACAAACCATGTGCAATTTCATTTTACACATCATTTAGCAAGCTAAGCAGATACACCATTATTGCCTGGTGGCAAAGGACTAGCGAGCCTCTGAACACAACACTGCTTGGATGGTGACAGAATTAGCACAGCTAAGTGTTTCACACTCCAAAGGTCAGAAGCTTGCGGTGATTGAATATTAGCTTGTGTAGCACAAATGAAATCAATTACCTTCGTGCTTCATGAAGGGAGATGAGAATAGCAAGAGGGAAGAGAAAGACAAGTAAATCTGATTGAAAGGGACAGTGTGAAGCTCAGTAGACTGACTGCTCCAATTCACAACCGCAATCATTCACAGTCACTTTCGTTGCTGGTCATTTTCTCTCGGTACCATACAATACCACATCCACAACGATATTGTGCTCCTGCCTTACCTGGACTTCATTACACACAAAAACACCTCTTCCGTAACAAGATTTTTAACAAGAACTTGAAAAGGTTGCATCGTGCTGTGGTTCACACATTGCCTTTTTGTTGTGTTAACTAGGCCGTCATGTGTCCGCTCCACTAACTGCCAGTTTACTCCATTTATCTCTATGCAGACGGTTAAACCCCTTTCCCACTGGCCAAAAGAACCACTAACACCCACTAACATCTGCTTTTTGTTTTTAGTGGGAAAGGTTGCAACCACCCTTCATTCTCAGAACAAATGACTGCAGTAGTCAGGTATTTATCAGCTCTAGACATGCAAATGTTTACCCCTTTTCTGGCGTGATGCTATGACGTGTGTCGCCTTCGTCTGTAACTTCTGTCATCTCAGCCACAAATTCCGTCCATCTCCGCCCAAGCAGCACTCGTTTTACATTACTCTGCACCGACTTTTAAGAAAAAAAATTATATACCTGTACATACAAGAAATCTTTATAGTGTACCTGTTACCATTAGTTTCTTCTTATTTTTAGTGTGATTACACAAGTTTCAAAAAACTGCAAACACATGCTAGTTTTGGTAGAATAGGGTATAAGCCATCACCAGAGAAGGCCTCCATACCTCTCAAACGAGAGTGGGGATTTTTTACTCTTCAATGTTGTTGTATCTCAGGAAAAGCTGGATTTATATTCTTACATCAAGGTGTTTGGGAGGCTACACAAGGAGGCTCAGTAGCTCTGCCAAAGTGCTGGAGTTGATGTGCGACTGCATCTACACACTTACTTTGGCTATACAATTACTGCACAACACAGACTGATGTAATTTATGACACAATCGTCTTGTGTTGCAGTGATGCTACAATGATTTACTGTAAAGTTCAGTCTAAATACAGTATGTAGATAACCATTACGGCATAACTTTATCGTGCCAATAATAAACAAAAAACTTAATTAAATGGAGATGTAGATGTTTATTATGCAGCAACAGTTGGGCTTTGCACACTTCAGTGGAGATCTAAATGATCTTTCGTTTTTGCTCATAAAATGAAAATAAAATGTGACATGTGACATTGCACTCTCTCTAACAATCCCATGACCTGTCAGTTACACCAGTAAAGCTCTTCCACCAGATTACAGCCAGTCTTCTTTATTTGTTGTTGAATCTGGTTTTCTTACCCTGATTTGTTAAATGTAGATGTGCAAGTAACAATTATTTTAATTACTGATTCCTCTTTGGATGATTTTATTTAATTGCTTAGCCAATATTATGTCAGAAAACAGTAAAAATTGCCCCACGCCCCAAGAAGATGTCTTCAAATGTCTTGTTTATTCCAAAGACTTTCAGTTTACTCTAGAAAAGCATCATATTCTCATAATTGAGAAAGTGGGACTTGAAAATGTTTGGCAATTGTAGTCAATTTTAGCAATCAATCAATTGAGGAAAAAAAACCTTAATCAATTCATCCTTACAGCTGGAGTTATCTGCAGTTATCTGCAAGTAGAAGATGTAATGAGTGGATTTTGAGGAAAGAGTGTTGTGAAAATTTAGTTTGAGAGCTTAAAACCCTATTTTCCCTTTTTGGTCTATGGTGATGGTTGATTAGCTGTGCCATGCCACCTCAAATGTGATGCACAATACAGTAAAGTTATCAGAGGGGACATATTGCTTGATGTATATTATTTCAGACTGTATCTGTCTTAGTCCGTCTTCCACAGATGTTACACCCAGCACAGTGTTTAACCAAGGCTTTTCTGTTACATATGGCAAACATTAATCATGTGCAGTGCCCTCCTACACATCTCTCAAATCCATGTGGACAAAATGAGTTTTCATGAAACTAAAACTGAACAACTTTCACCATTACATCATTTCTTTTTCACAGGGCTGTTTCTCTTGACGGCACAACGCTGCAGACAGAGTGGACTGTGATAGGATCTGTCCTACATGGAAAAAAATCCACTTGCCAGTTTATCTTGGCTGAATGGGTTTTATCTCAATTCAGGTAATGCAAAGGTGTTGTAAATGACTTATAAGTTCTCATCACAACCACATTGTTGTGTCTGCACTTCAGCATATAGCAGAGTGCCAATTCTTTTTCCAAGGGCAGCGGCTTCTGAATTCTCGAACGGTCACCTGATGTCACCAGATGACAGTTTTAACAGCAAGGTTTTGAACTATATGACCACATCCATAGCTGTAGTTACATGAGCTTCCGTTGAGCCAGACTTGTTTTAAAGTCTGAAGGGCTACATTCAAATATGGATGCCTCCCTGGAAGTGTTTAGGCTGTCAGTCGAGCCACCATGCTGAGCTGCCGCACCAACGGAGATGCTGAGGTGGCCAAATATAGCCCCTCCACAGGAGCTCTATCCTTTCCAGCTTCTCATAACGGCCTTTAAATCCACGGAGGTGCATCACATTTTAAAATGCTTCATAAAACCTTTTTATGGCCAAATACTGCTCTGATTAAAGTGAATATTTATGCACAACATGTTTCATCATGATCAACTGAAATAGGATTTTTGACTAGCTGTTCTGTTTTTTGTGTAACAATAGCAACAGATTTTGAGAGACATTTATGTTCTATGCCTAAATAAACAGCTATGTTCCCATAGTTACATTTTATCAGCCTCCTGTAACATGTAGCCACGTTTCCTCTCACCTTACTTCAATAGGCAACAGATTGCTCGTATAAAAAATATATTAGTCTTTAAATAGGTTAATATCTGTTGAACAATTTGCCAATATTCTCCCCTGCTTGTACTGAGGTGTAGTGCTCACACGCCTGGTGACTTAGCTCTCTCTTTACCTGCAGGGGAAGCAGAAGTGGCAAGTGTGGATAGTCTGACAGATCTGATTTGTCAAGCCATTACCCTGGGTACGTGCTATGGTGGCTTTGCAAAGCAGCACTACTGAATGAGATAAATTCGCATTAGCCAATGTCTGCATCAGCCTGCAACATTTCTCTCATCGTTCATCGCATTCTTTAAGAAAATTGGTCACTGTCAAAAAGGCACAGGGGAAAGCTCTGTTTAAAAGGATGAAGTTGAGGGGGAGAGGAAGAGGCACAAAACACTTGAGCTGTGATAAAAGTATTAGTGTCTTCAATATGGTGGGAAAAATGTGTGCATGTGTGGAAGGTGTGAAACCCATGGATGAGAGAGCAGGAAACACAAGGATGAATCAGTCACGTATAAACTGACTGTCAGAGAGGCGAACCACAAAGAGAATGAACCACAATTCAAATCTTTTTTTGGTAACCGATTCATATTCCATATATAGCATATCTAAAACAATATAGCAATACATATTACATTTGTGCAATTCTATAGTTCTGTCAACCCTCAAAATGTTTCATTTTGAGTAAGTGGCCACAGTGAGACTTGCTGACACAAGTTACTGTACCATGGACTATGTGAACTTTGAGCTCTGTGTTCACTCAAACAGAAAAATGACATAAATATAGAAACTGTGGTGTATGTTCCTTGTGCGGCTGATTACTGTGGAATCACAACTTTCAATGTGGTCACAGATCAGTGACACATGTTTATGTCCTTGTGCTGCTGTGTGTGCATTAGGTCGAAAAATTGTATGACAGAACCTGCATGATCATGTTTGTTGTTAGCGTGTGTATGTTTAGACTTTTACAGGGCCTAATGACTGCCTTGAGTATCTGGGGTTGTGTGGGCGGCAGGTTGTGGCTGTTTGTGTCGGGCCGTGTGACGTGCAGTCACAAGTCTGTGTTGACTTGATGTGTGTTTGGGCTCAAACTGTGGAATTCAGACGAGTGGGTGTGTGTGGTCAGCTGTGGTAAAATGTGGATTTCCCCTCAGTGGTTATGGCCAAACTGGGTTTCTCAGAAACTGCTCTGACTGTTGTTGGACACTGTCCACTATTAAGGAAAAGAAAAAGCTCTTGAAGTACAAGCGAGTCAATCTTTCCTTTATTTCCTGTGTAGGTTGCATGGAAGAAGAGATGCAATCATCGGAACTCTATTACACTTAAACGCAACATTATTTCCACATTATATGTAAAGAATACTTTGTAATGTGTAAGAAATGATCTTAGTGCTAAATTGAGAAACGGATGTGGTTGTCAGCTTATGAAAGCAAGAGCAAGACAACGTTTTTAGGTTTGGGGATCAAGGAAGTCGCTTCCACTCAATGACAATAAAAGGGTGAGATTGTGATGTACCACCTAAGTGGTTGCTGGCATTTCCAACCCACGCTCAGCTACTCTTCCTGGCTGGCTGGAACAGCTGGCCCTGGACCTACACAACATGGTGACCAAAATGTCACAGCACCTTCTTCTCCACAGAGGTGAGACAGCAAGGCACCCTAAGTGCTCAATATCCAACATTTAATGCTTTTAGAGGAGACTGTGAAAGATGAAATTATATGAATTAAAGCATTTAAAATGTGAAACTTTAAAAGTGACATACTCCATAAAAGCATTTTACTGAAACACATGACCAGGTGTCACACAGCTTTCTTAAGTTTCTCATATTCCTCATAAATTTCATGCCTTTTAAACCACTGAACAAAACTTACCTCAATGCAGGTCTTACTCACACAGGCCTCCACCCCATAGACTTTCTAGGCTTAGTAGCCCCCAATACATATCTCTGGTTCCCATGTATAAAAAGAATGGGCGCAAAATCATGAATTCACAGTATGTCGTTGCAAAGCCATGCAACACACATCTATGAAAAGCTTACAGTATTCATTTATTTTTAGGACTGTTCCAAGGATGTGTGAGTCAACTCAATGGATTTTTTTAGTCATGCTAGCTGCAAGGCTTTAGGGATGGCAATGTCAATCGGTTGTTTGCTCTGATGGTCAGTTGACCAGTCGGCCTCTTACTTTGGTTTTCACTATTGGGTTGATTGCCTTCAAATCAGCTTCAACTGTACAATACTTTGTGTTTGATGGTAATTAGCACATGTTAAGACTAACATGCTAAGCTAAGATGGTAAACATTGTACCTGCTTAACATCAGCATGTTAGCATTGTAATTGTGACCATAGCATTTAGCTAAAAGCACCGCCTTCAGCCAAGTACAGTCTCACAGACCCACTTTCATGAGGGTAGACTCTTGATTTTGTTTACATAGTAAATGGACTGCACTTAAAGCCCTTTTCGATTTACAGTTTGACTCTCATTCACCCATTAACACACACTGTTGGCAGCACATCTCTACAAGGCGCTGGCTGTCAAGAGCAATTTGGGGTTCAATGTGTTGCCCAAGGATCCTTGAACAGGTGGACAGCAGGATTCAGGCATCGCCGGCTGGGATTTTATCACATTGTAAAATGTACCAAGTATTTTTGCACCACATGCACATGTGAGACATTCCTTTCAAACATACCTTTTTCTAAGACTATTTTTAAAGGGCTTTCATTGGAGCAGCTAAAGAATGACAGGAAAGGTGGGTCTTTGGGGGGGGGGGGGGGGGGGGGGGGGGGGGGGGGGGGGGTGATATGTAGGAATGGACTACGGGTGGTAGTCGAACCCAGGCTGTTGCCAAGGATAAGCTAGAGGTCCAACACAACACCTTTTTAAATTCTACAGTCAATTACTGCAATCAACTTTAATTATGTTGAAAGTACTTTTAGTCTTAGAATATCTTGTATATAGTTTGTTTGAGAAAATCAGGAAGATGAACATGCTCCCAAGTGGCACACGCTTAAGGGAAGAGCTGTGGGATGTCTAAAAAAAAAGGTTTTACTTTGCAAAGCCATATCAAAGCAATGTTGTTTTAATAATGGGATTTTTTTTCTTCAAAAGTAAACAGTGTTTTAAAAAACTATATGGAAGAACAAAACCTTTATCCATGGCACTATGAAGCTTCTCATGCTTATTTTAGATGGGAGTTCGTTATCTGTAACTGGTTGTGTCTCTATCTGTAGCTGCCAGACAAGAGCACATTATCAATAGATAACAAAAGTAGCATTTTCCACAGTATTGCATGTATTATTAACAATCTTCCGTGAAGCTCTGCTGACACTGTGAACTCTTAAAGCCCTTTAGATGGAGGACAGGCATTTTCATGTGTGGCATGAGGTGCATGTTCACAGTGTGAGAGGGCGAGGATCATTATTTACACCCCCACAATGACTGAGATATTGATTTGGATAGGATCACAGGTATGCATTTGCGAGAGATACTTGGATGTGTTGAATAAGGAGCAGGGCAATAATGGGAATCTGAGAGCACAGACAGTGATGACCACAGAATAGATGGAGAAAATGAGGTTTATGGGTTAACAGAGACAAAGCTTATTGTGGGGGTAGGGAAAAAGACAGTGAGAGAGGACATGAGCCAGATAGAGTAAATAGAAAGCAGTCCAGAGAGAAGAGACACACCGAGAGCTGGAAGATAGCAGATGTTGGGGTAATGCTGCTCTGCTCTCATTACTTCTCCTTCCCAGACATTATTGTTTGGCAAATGGATATTACAGCAGACATGATAGTCTTTATCGTCAATTTCCCCCTGTTTAATTCCCATGGTTTTGCTTGTTCAAAGACAGATGAAATGCTAACCGGTTGAGGAGAGAGTTAGCACTGTAGAGCAGAGACCTTCTTCACTGGCATGGGCAGCATTGCAGTTTATTCCAGCCAGCTGTGGTGCAATGCATTTAAAATCAATAGAGCAGTCTAAAAATCCATGAGGGGTAAAACAATTTCAGTTCCCATCTGGCCGTATTCTTAACCAGGCTGTTAGGTGCCATAAGCATAAAACCTACAGTGCTCCAAGTCATCTGTCACAGGAGTGTTTTTTTTAATTCAAGAGCATAAGACGCTATATCTTTACTCAACGTTTGGATTACAGAGCTTTATTTCAGCTCCATCACACTTTAGATATCTACAAGCCATGTACTGTATCTTTGCATATGCATGTTTAAAACAACCATTCTTTTAAAAACTGTAAATCCAAAAATGGACAATATGCTAAATTCTGTGCATAGCTTGTGGGAATTCTTCCACAGGCTCAGCAAAGACAACCAGACCTTCTCTCCCTAAACAGTCCAATGAATATGTATAATATAACCGCTATTAGTTTTTGAGGGAAGATGATAGGCATGGTAAGTTCTTTCATCAGCAGATTGGTACTTCCAGAACAGTGCTGCAGGCTTAATTGGAATAATTTAACTGCTGACTTTGAAGTGTAAAATATGTGTGCTATAGAAGAGGTTCCTGAAAGGTCAGTGCTAGTGGCAATACACGTCGCTGCTTTGAACCGTAGAATGGCACATTGAGATGATATCATTATTTGGATTTCTCTCTGATTACCAATGCAGGTTGTTTTAAAGTCCTGTGCATTTTGACCACTGATATTCAAATTAAACTATGTGTGCTCACTTTGTTGTGCTGTTTTTAAAAAGAATCAACTCAATGGTTTAAACTCAGAATCTAAAAATCTGATGTTTTGCTGTCCTGTTCACTGCCTTACTCCTATCATGTTACCTTTTGATTGTGTGTTAATCTATTGTATCTATACTGTATTATGGAAATTAAATCAATACTTTGTCTGACCTTTACAACTATAAACTGAGACTTGTGGATGTGAAACAAGATTAGGAAACTCACACTTAGATGTGCAAATGTGTTTTTTAAGAAATGTAAATGTATACACAAGGCGCTAATTTGTTTTGATCTTCACGGTAATCAGTTATCAGTTGTCCGCCTGATGGATTGTCTATGCAAAACATACATTAACAGGACAGCATGATAGAGAGAGCTTGGTGCTGTTACTTGGGTCAAAAATAAGGTGCCATATTTTCAAATACGAAATGTTAAAAGGCTGACCTTTTTCTGGATCTAGTTTTGGAATCATATGTACCCATTGTAGAATACATGTTGCACAACATTGCATATCTGATCATACAAATTGTAACATAAAATCAAAAAAATATTACATTAACAAACAAAGATTTTTAGTATGATTTAAATTAAGATGGTATCTCTATACTTCAGTATTTGCATTGTAAACATAAATTGTATCTATCCAACATACCGTATATATCAAAATGATAATATATTATATTATCATATATTATATTATATAATAGATTAATATCAATTGATGTATAAAGGTTTACAGTTTTATTCTATTATTTATTAATGCTCTACAGTGATGGAAGTTAACCTGTGTGTAGACTTTTTACAGTCTGTGGCTTTCACCCATTATAACCTTTTTTTAACTATTGCCAACTTGGCAACTTTGTTTTTTTAGACTTTCACCAGCCAGTCTTTTAAATAGTGGCTAGAAAAACTAGCTGATTATAACACGGTTTCCCATTAACAGCATAGCCACTTCCTCTGTTAACAGAAGTGGCCTTAAGTAAATATTGGGAACACTGTGTCTGTGGCAAACTTGAACAGACATCTTTGTTGAAGTGGTTTGTCGTTCTATCAGTATATTTTTTGTGTGCTCAGTTGTGTAAGAACTATCTGGACAAAATAGAAAATAAGAACTTTTTTAGGACAACTGGACAGAGACAAAGTAAAATGACCCAAAAGTACTGTACTCTTCATTACTGGGACACTTCAGCTGGTGCAGACAATAAATGAAACATCAGTAAATTTATTTTCATTTAAAAATATTCAGGTGTTGGATAAACTATTACAGAGGTTATGATACAATCTATTCTGTGCAAAAGTGTCTTTATTACCATGAAATACATTTTCCCTATATGATACAAAATGTTACAAAGAATGTCCTAAGCGAGATACAAACAACACAAACAAATGGTGTGTATATATTTGTATGAGTTTGGATTGGTTTGCACTGCAAAAAGCAATGAACCACAGTCAAATAGATGCTTATAACCTGATGCAGGCGGCTGGTACATATTGTGCTTTCAAAAAGCCAATTCCACACTGTCCTTCAGAAGGCATTGAAATGCTTGACACACCACCTCGGAGATTCTCAAAGTGTTCTGTTGCTGCATATGTGCAATAGCGTGTTAAAAGAAGCCAGATTGCCATTTGAGACCCATTCTCACCATTGCAATCTACATGTTTATGGCACATTAGACTTATTTTCCCCAATTATTTGTTGACTTTGCTTTTGTACATCCGTCAAATGTTTGAGACCTGATGACACAGCTGCAAGAGATAACAAAAGTATTTACGTTTCATGATGTCTGTCATGTCATGTTTACAGATATTTTAAGGTCTTTGCACGAGGTAAACAAGGCTGCTTTGAACTTCTGTGTAGTTACTGAGAGTGTTGACATCACAGGTGATGTTTCAGGGGAGGTTATGATTGTTTTGTTTGTGTTTCCTGATTAGGATGTACAGCTGGGGGGAGGTGTACCAGAGGAAATATAGCAGGGGTTCTGACTCACAGACTCAAAGTGTTAAGTAAAATCAAATAGAACCAATCTGCCGAAATGCTGCCCAGAACAATAAAAAGCACCAAGAAGCTGCACGGTGGAAACAGTATGGAAGCGCTGTGCTAATAAACATGGCGCTAGGAGAAGATGA
Source organism: Etheostoma spectabile (assembly GCF_008692095.1). NCBI lineage: Eukaryota > Metazoa > Chordata > Actinopteri > Perciformes > Percidae > Etheostoma > Etheostoma spectabile. The sequence continues at coordinate 7,394,476 of NC_045747.1, forward strand.
GGTTTTTGACAGTATTGCAAGGCTGATACATCTAAAAAGTCTGGAGAGGCAGCCAGTGTTTTGCCTAATGAAACTAATGGAATTAATTGAACTATTTAACTGAACTATTAAACTAAATTGCTGAACCTGCCAAAAATAAAAGGAGGAAAAAGGAAAAGCCGTTTGCACATTGAGTAAAAATCCTTTGGGTAGATAAATCTCTTTCAGGAAGGCTGCACATATTCTTAAAGCATAACTTTGTACGAAGTGTCTGAACTAAAAATGCCTTTTGTAGGTGATAATGTTCATGTATTATTCATAAATACCATACATTTTATTTCAGACTGCTTTCATTGTGAAGCAAAATAAGTATGACTCATGCGGTGCTGACTGATACAAAGCAGCCATAAAGTTTTGTGTTGCATTCTGTGAAGACTAGAGTTATTCGTGCAGGGCTAAATTCCCAAAAGTTTAATCATTGATTCGATAAATGATCGGTAATTAATGTGTGGTGGCGTATTCGTGTGGAGAAAAATGTATATATGTGGTCAGCCTCCTACATCTGCAACCATGCTAAAATAAAATCTGTTAACAACAACCCTTACTTTTCAAAGTGTTGACGTTCAAACGTTCAGCTTTTCATTAAGATTCCTTTTATTTTTAATTGGCTTCGCTTAACATTGCTCCAGCAAAAGAAATGTGGAAATATATCTGCAAAAGTTCTTCTTTCTAGTCATACAAAGTTATTTACCATAGCCTTGAGGTGTTGTAAAAATGCAATGGGTTAGGAGGGACAATACAATACAAAGTGATGATTGGAATAGGAGAAGCTTTTCCCTTGAACACTAAAACAAACCTGCATGAGTAAAGTAAGTAAACTCCATCATAAAAATGCAATTCATCCTCATACCTAAAGGTCATATAGGTTGATTTCCAAACACTCCCAAAATGACACATATGACCGTTCTATTTACTGCCACACAGTGGCGGTTTAATCACTGTTGTATTTAACAAAATAGGCACAGTTTTAACGTTATGGGACACAAACCGCAGTCTCCTGAATGACCCTTCCACCACCACAACCTGTCTCCTTACGCAGAATTTGGCGCAGTACATATACAGTACATTATCCCCTCTCTTGCTTGTTTGCTCTCACGTTGATTACTACAGCCACAAAGGGTTGTCGCCTAATGAATTATGGGTTGTATGAGCTGCTTACATAATCGTCCCATACGGTTGTTTTCTGGGTGAGCACAGGCTGAAAAATGTGATGTAGAACACTTGGTATTCAATATCGTATAAAATGCTTATGAGATGCAGAGGCAGTGAATCAAGTTGTCACTAAACATTTTGATTCACAGCAGAGAGATAAAAAAGAGCATCTTCTACTTATGATGTGGTAAAAAAATATTGGCTGCGCTGACATCTGATTTAAAACTGGTAATAAAACATATAAGGTATGTCTGGGTCTCAGCTTCAGAAAACACAGACATTCTAAAGTCACGACAGAGTCAGACAGCACGCACACACACGCACACACACGCACACTTACACACACACACGCACACACACACACACTGTCGTAAAATCCCACCATTTAGTCTGATCACACTGTCTGTCAGGGAGCTGTTTTATCTGTCTGACATTTGCGATGACTTTTAGCGGGAAATGTTCTCTGACGCTTAATGGCTGACAAATAGCGTATTTTCCCGAAATGAGCTCATCTCAAAATATTTACCATTTAGGTAATATTTCTGTATTCAATAGACAGCCAGCTTTTCTACTTTATCTGCTTTAAAACACAGTTTGTCTTCCCAGAGCAGTGACACAAAAGTGATGAGCTCAACTGTAAAATAGATATCATGAGTTTGGGTTGAAAGTTTTAAAGTTAAGACTTCTCTTCATCTCTAAAGGTTTGCCTGGAATAACTTTTTGAGCTTCCTCAAAATAGGAAGAAAATGGAGCATTGAAGAGCAATTTCGTCCACTCCCCCTTGAACTCTTGTAGCCATATTTTGTGTCACATAAAGTTATCTTTTGCATCAATCAACTTCACTATACAAATTGTTATTTTTTTCTTCCTTTTCTGTTTCCTTCCCCTTCGGTTTCATCAGCCAACCTGTCAGTCATGTATCTGTTCAATAATTCGGAACTATATTTTTCTTTCTTCATCTGATAGAGACATGCCAATTGGTGCTGCTGAAACCACGTAGACCCAAGACTGGGCCGTGAAATTGGAGCGCCAGGGAGGCATTAACCTGGCTGGGTATGTACATATTAATATGCTCATTATTTGCCGTGTGGAGGGACACATGGTCTGTGTGGTACACCAGTGACATTCAAAAGGACACAATGCAAAGGCACATGTGTTTGTACTGGGACATGTGCTGGGTTGTGTAGTGAGACAAAGGTCTTTGTCTTTAGCCCCCCACCTCCACACACACACACACACACACACACACACACACACACACACACACACACAACTCTAATAGACCCATGCTCATTTTCACAATTTTTTTCCGTTAATTCCCTCAACAGAAGGTGTAGGACGGCATTATTAATCATGTGCGCCTTCCAACAAAAAACCCAGCCAAAACAACCCCGGGACACAAACTGTAACTTGTTTATGCAAAATATTAATTCTCTGTTGTGTACATCTTGTTTAAGAATTCAAGAAATTTGCCTCGGGTGAAGACATATCGATGGTGCGTGTTCAACCTTGTTCTTTGGCTGGCTGTACAGGGTCTATATTAGGTTGCTGTTGCAGGCCAAAGACAAAATGAATGTGCAAAGTATAGGAATTGTTTGGAGGACACAGTGGAGGGAGTGACAACAATGGAACACAATAGCTGTTTTATTAATAATCTCACATTTTCAAGACACTGTTGTCACAGTAGATTTGTTTTTTAGAGTAGTATGTTGTACATATAATTGCAGCCTATGGTAATGTAATAAGGAATTCATCTTTTTAGTTTTGTTTTTAGCCACTTCTGTCATTAGCTGCCTCTTGACTTAAGGCTTGACCATACCTTCACTCTCCAAAAGGTGCCTGTTGTCTTTGGAGTCCCACAGAAATTAGTAAAGGCAGTTCTTTGGTTAAAGAGCACTTAGTTCACTCGTACTTTATTCCCCCATCATGAAACACCAGTTATTGTGTGGCAGGGCTATATAAGTACAAACTGAAGGCTCTCGGATTAGCATAATGACCAGCTGCCGACTTTAAAAGCTGTAATCAAGTTCCTGAATGAATCTATAAATGCTAATTAGACTCATCGATGACTCTGTGTTCAAAAATATAAAATACGTTTTAATGTGCCTTCCATCGCAGTTTAAGCGTAGAGCGGTTCTGAAGAAAATTAATCTGAGGAGGTTAAATAGTGTATGTGCTTCTTTATTAAGAAAGCATTACTCTGCAAATTTTATGGAATACCCTTGTGATTATGTGCACTTTAGAGATCTGTTTTTCTATTCTCAGAGCGGACATACACACATTTTCATATAGCCTGACTCATTGTCCAGTCTATCACATTTACTCCCAGGGAACTGGAGAAACATTGGTACAGCTCACTCAGCTTTGTGCCAGAGGCGACAGGATAGGAGGGATGGGACTCAGAGCATAAGGACAGCCCACAGTGCTGGTGAACGAAAGCATTTAGGGCCACAATAATGTAGGACAACCACAGAGGTTGGCTGTGGGGAGATGCATTATACTGCATCAGTGAATGTTGTGCATGAAATATGAATGATATATAACAGTTTTAAATATTAAATACACACATTATGAATAGTCTATATATCATGTCAAAAATAATATGAAGCAGCAGGTGATAACATAGTTTGCTGCACTCCTGGCTCATAGCCATTGCTGCTATCATAAGTTGACCTTTACAGCTGCACAAACGAAAGGCTCTAAAACATTCAGTGCATTTATGGGAAAAGAGCTTTCAAACGATCCCTCTACATTATTGTGTACTTCAGTGGCCACAAATATGAGGTAGCAGGTAACAGAATTCACTAACATTAAATGTAATTTTTTGTTGATTTTTTTTTAATGCACATTAAAGAAGAATGGGAGATGTTATTTTTAGTTATTCATAACTTTTGTAGAAGAATAAAAGAAGAAGGAAAATGTCCTCTAATGACTTGCTTACCAGCTGTTCATGTCTTGGAAAATTACAACGTAACAATGAACAATCACAATACCAATAATAGGTGGGGACATACAAATTCTGTCTGATTGTTGAATAATGTGTTCCGATCAAGTTTCAATCAATGTGAGTTAAATACATTTTTAAAATGCTCTCTCTTTTTCCAAGATTTAGTCTATAACACTACTGATTACACAGTTAAGTGGCTAATTACAAGTTCAGCTTTATTATTATTTAAACTTTTCCCATTCCCATTTTCTTTTATATTTAAACTGTAGTGTAATTTAGGCTACATCACTCCATACATGTCAACAAAAAATAGGTTTATAAGTAATTCAGTCAGGCTTGTTTTACTAGTCGATTTTTATTTATTCATTCATTTATTTTTCACTTTATTTTAAATATATCATTGGAGGTGCTAGATGGGAAAAAAGCAAAATTTCGGGCATTTTGTGGTAAGAGCAGATAGTGGATTAGGAGTAAAACTGTGTTTTATTGGGTAATTTAAAATAGTAACGGATTCTCATACTGTATTCCGGACAGCAACAAAGACTGCTGAGGGCAGATGGTTAGATAAGGTCGGGAGGGGATTATACATTTACTTAAAACGTAGCTCTCGCCAAAATGCAACCTAGGGAATTTTTGGGAATGTACCCGAGTCAAACTTTAGTTTAAAAGCATAATCAGGACAGAAACGACACTTTTAAGTTCCACCATATTGTCGTTTTTGGTCAAATGGCCTTTTGAATGGGAGAGCTACGATAACTTCAAAATCACTATTTTTAAAACTAAGAAGGCTCAACACAACATGAAACTTTGTATCACCAGGGGCTCTACATATGAACTTGAGCATTGAGAACATTGTTTGCGTACACAGAGTTTACTAAAAAGAAGTCTCACTTTAGCAGTTGTTGTTTACGCTATCCGCCATCTTGTCAGTCAACGTGTGTCGATCTCTGAATGCAAATAAACAGACTCCATAAGAGGAAATGTCATTCTTATATGAGGCTCCTTTTTCAGCTACAAGGTCAAAATTGTTTTTCAATGACAACAAAACAACAAATTATCCGTGCATTTATATGGAACTAAGCTTTAGGAGCTTTCGTTTTTTACTCTCCTCCCTCAACTATTTTTAACTTGCTAGATGGACAGCGACCTGAAAACCCAACAAATACAGTGAGTTGTTAAAAGTTTCTTTTTAGTAAACACTGTGTACACAAACAATGTTCTCAGTGCTCGAGTTCATGTTTAGAGCTGATGATACTTCGAGCAAAGTTTCATGTTGTGTCAAGCCTTCTTAGTTTTAAAAATAGTGATTTTGATGCTATCAGAGCTGTGCCCTTTAGCACTCCCATTCAAAAGACCATTTGATCAAAAATGAGAATATGGTAAATCTTAAAAATGGCGCTTCTGTCCTAATTATGCTTTTAAACGAAAGTTTAACTCACAAAAAGGACCTAGGATGCATTTTGGCGAGAGTTACGCTTTAACATGTTGCTGTGCTCTCAACGATCACGGTGACCTAATGTGAATGCATAGCAAAAGTTTTCATGGGATATTTTGACCATTTGATTGTATTTCAAGGGTGAAATAGCAACACAGACTAAAGCTTTACCTTTCATAGGGAAAAGTAACTGTAGGCTACAGCACTGACTATCAGATTAAGCATATAATACAACCCCCCTTATCTCAGCATAACTTGATGTAGCAATATTTTGTTACACTTTACTTGAATCTATATATATCTATACAAAAATGACATGACACTGTCATGCACGTGTCATAAACATTATATTTTTTTTGTCATTATAAGTTATGTCTAGGGTTCATGTGTCATGACAATGTGTGTGTTCATGACAGTGTCATGTCACTATTATGTAGATACCTTCAAGTAAAGTGTTACTCAAAATTTTGTTCTTAAAGAATCTCTTAACATTGTGACTATATGCTTTAAATCTTATGACTTTGTTTCTCAAAATATTATGACTCCGTTTTGAAAATCCGTTTTTTCTTTCTTTGTCGTTATAATGAAAGAATAAAAAAAATTAGATATACAGATAAAGATAAACCACACAAACAACAATGCTATAGTGTGACTATGTCATCATCGCAAAGTAAGACACAAAAAGCCTATAACATTTTCAGTCAGTCCTCGCAACATTACATAGGAAGGGAATTTACCTCGGCTTTTCTAATAAGGGCTGGGTTAACAACAGCAGTCACTTTAAAAAGAAAACTATGTGTTTGTTAGAAACTGAAAACTTTGACACATCCCTTCATGTCATGTTGATGACATGTAATATTAGAAGTGTATCTTGGGGTGAAATTTTATTTTAAAATGAAGACACATTACATTATTTTCATCATGTTTTAACAGACAGATTGACATAATCAGAAGTGATTGCATTTGTTTGAGGACATCCATTATGCAAATGAGCTGTCATACAGTAATTCCTTAAGTTGGCAGTGTCATACTTAAGCTGATTATATCAAAATAATTCTGTCTGTTTGACTTGCATGTTAATTTGGTGATACCACGCTCATTTTGTCTGTTGCCATTGTGATATACAAGCATGGATTGCATGTCCTTCAGTTTAATACATTTAATACAGTAATATCTTCTGACAGTACTCTAATGCCTGTCAGTGGTAATGCTGAGAAATGATAATGATGAGATGTGTTTAAACAGCCCTCCCACCTACAGCACATACAGGCCTGAAGAGCTCCAATAATGAATATTTTATTCCAACATATCACACAAACATTCGTCCACAGTCGAGACATGAAGCATTCAACATTTTCTAAACAAGCTCTAGGAGACAGCACGCTATGGGTCCATCCAAACTTTTAAGACTATTTGGCACATGTACACACACATACATACCAAACACACGCCCTTGTATTGGCTGCCCTGAGCCACGCCCTGACTAAAACCACTTGTTTACTCAGTGATCCCATGTTGGCTTCCAGACCACAGTGACCTGAGAGCAGGGTAACTTTCCAGCCACTGTCTCTGGCTGAAGATCAATGTTGTCTGGGTTCATAACCAGCAAGGACCCAAACACTGTAGGAGGGAGAGAGTGTAACAGACAGGGACACAAGATGTTGGTGACAGCACAAATCACATACGGCAAACCACATTTGTAACTGTGGTTCTCCCAAAAAGGGCCCACTCTGTTATTTCTGATGAATTATGCAATGATGTTATTTACTGATGCATTTTAGTGTCATATACTAGGAGATGTTATGTGTTTTATTGGCCCTCATTTATGAAATGTTTGTATGACCTAAAACAGGTGTAGGACGGGCGATCGCCGATTCCTATGCAAAGCAAGGCTTTTATCAATTTGAACATGAACGTAGGCTGCAAAAAAAATCTCACATCTTGTCTGAACTTGTGTATGCCAGTTTTCGAGTCAGTGTAGACTTGCAGTGCAGCATGTAACAGGAGAAGGAGAAGTCATCAGTTGACCACGTATTGGCAATGGCAGATCTGGCTCTTTTAGAAGACCTCTATGAGCTGAGCAACAGTGCACACGTAGCCTACACATACGAGCCACTGTGGAGGGGGGGACCCTACTATACACGGGGGGGGGCTCTGACTTATGAAAACAACAAGAGTAAAATAAAAGACACTGCATACACTCTGCTACTGTGTGTTTATTTAAATATAGGTATACCTACATGTAGGCCTTAGATATTGCAAGATACATATGTTTATTACTATTAGGACTACAGTATACATATGTCAAGGATGTATAAATTAAATTAACTTTAGCTGGAGTCCAATTTACTACAGCAACACTGTTGACCGCATCAGTGATCTCTTTCAATTCCTCATTCTACCTACAGCCTTCAATTCCTGTTTTTAGGCTTCAAAATAGTACACACGTTAGTGGAGATGAACCTGAGAAATCAGGGTTTCAATCTCCACCTCTGAAACGGTCCGCTTCTTAGCCGGATTATGTCTGGCCATGTCGTAAATTGTAGGGCCAAGGCCTTAAAACCGAGAATATATTGGGGCGTGATATTTAAATTACGATCGTTTCCAGTCGCTGCATTTATCAATGTACGACCATTCTTACGCTCTGATTGGTGTGGTACAAACATTTCATGAATCACACGTGAAGCCTGTCGTAAGATGATTTCTGAGCTCATATCTGCGCCAGTTTCTACGTTACATTGATAAATGAGGGCCATTGTTTTTACCTGCTTTTGTCCTCTATTGTTTTGTTTTTTTATTAAGCTTGAGCTGAGGTGTTCAGCGCAAAACTGATTAGGCATGGGATGATAAATATTGGGAGCAACAACATTGTACGAGTTAGCATGCTGTTTTTTTGTATTTCTTGATAGGAAGGTGAAAGATCAATAGACTGATGGTGGAAGGTGAACTGCAAAGCAGAGCCTATACATGGCAACCTCGAAAGCCTATCAACAATTGCCAAAGGTGACCCAAAGGCCACAAGGAAATATATTGATCATACTCAAACTCAAGCCTAATTGAGATGAAAGTAGGAATTATTTCCAATAAACATAGTGAACTATTCAACACAACACACACACACACACACACACACACACACACACACACACACACACACACACACACACACACACAGGAAGCATTGCAATGACCTTTGTGTCTACAAGAGAGTAGGAGCAGAGTGGTAACAGGATGTGGTCCATGAGGGACACAGCAGCAGCACTAGAGCCATGCCTAACTCTTGTGTAAAAAGCTGCCATTGTTGCATACCCCATACGTACAATGAAATTAGTGGAGAGGATTGCCACATCATCATACTGGCTGTCTCTTGGTTGGGCTTTCTGGTGACCCACAACATGTCATCCTAACCCGGCACTGTTGGTAAACAGGTTATTTTATCCCAACAGGAGCACAGAGTAAAAATATACTTTAAACATATATTATGTAACAGAAGTATGCTATGGAATGCAGTTTTATTCATTACTAAATAAATGAATAAATACATACATAAATAAATAAATGAATAAATAAGTAAATATGCCTTTGAAATGCATCATGAAATAAATGAGTTGCACGGATGCATTGGGAAGGATTGTGTGGGACAGCTGTAAAATGGGGCTAAAAGGAGGAATTATTTCCAATAAACAATTCAATTATATACTGTACATCAATCTGGAAATCTGCATCAGGAAACCATATGGTGCCAAAACACTGGGTAAGAATTTAAACAAATGTATCAAATGAATTTCAGTATGATAGTATTTACCATTTTTAGAGCAGTGTGGCATAAACATGTCTCACACCTGACACACTGCAGCCTCAACATCATCAGGGACGGGGCTCACCTCAGCCATCAATAGACAATTATTCTAATGCAACTAAACATGACTCTACTCTGCCTTTTACAAGTGATACCGTTCATTTCCTCTAAATACAGAAAATGTATCATCAAGGTCCAGCGATGGTGTCACTCCTGTAATTAAGCCTCAAACGCTACTCGTCATGTTTGTTAAGGCATGCCGCTCGTTCCCACTCCTTAACCTCATCCTTCCTCAGCAGCATCCAGTGCTGTCTAATTATGAGCTACCAGGATGAAAAGTAATGGCTAAACACAACATATCCCACAAGCAGGAGCCAACACACACAACACATACACACAGGAAGCATTTCCAACGCCCTTTAATGACCTACATGTATGTGTCAACAAGAGAGTAGGAGCAGAGTGGTAACAGGATGTGGCCCATGAGGGACACAGCAGCAGCACTAGAGCCATGCCTAACTCTTGAGTAAAAAGCTGCCCTGTTGCACACATACCCCGCACGTACAATGAAATCAGCAGAGAGGATTGCCACATCATCATACTAGCTGTCTCTTGGTTGGGCTTTCTGGTGACCCACAACATGTCATGTTAACCTGGCACTGTTGGTAAATCCATCTCCAGGTTATCTTATCCCAGGAGCACAGAGTACAAATTCACTTTAAACATATATTGTGTAACAGTGTTGTACTGTTCCGAATGTGAGAGATAGCCAAGCCCCCTGATTTGCGCATAAGATCTGAAAATAAATATAGAGGGAAATAAATAAATGTGGACTTATGAAATAAACGTACCATGAAATAATTAAAAGTAAAACCTTTTAATATATTTATTTAACTAATTGATTCATGTTTATATGAAAATTTACATTTATTTAATTATGTCTTTATTGCCACATTTGTTTATTTCATGATTTATTTCAAAGTTGTACTTAATTATTCATTCATGTTCATTCATGAATGAATAATTAATCTTCATGTTCATGTATTCATTTATTTACGTATTTATTTATTTAATATTGAATAAATCGGCATTCCATAGTATACAAGTATGTATTGTTTTACAGATGACATTGTTTATTGGTCTGTCAGTTTGTTGGTTAATTGACCTTTAACACTTAAGTCTAAGATAATTATTCATGGTTCCAAGCAAATGATTCCTAAACATTTTGGCAACCCATGGCCAGGTCAGAATTTGTCTTTTACCAATTCTTTGTCAATGACAAGTAGAGCAGAATACCAAGACACGCATGCGGAATATCATGAAAAAAAAGTTACTTTAGCTCCAGCTTCAGGACAATGTTTACAATTTGTCTCCACAACAGGTTTCAAATCACTTGTGAAAATGAAATCCATTTTCTGATGTGACAACACTATGGTTCAGATTTTGTTAGGTTTAGGTGCAAACACTACTTGGTTAAGGTCATGGAACATTTGTGGTCATGGTTAATAGAAACCAACGTTGACTGTTGGTTGGAAACAGGAAAGTAACAGCAGTCGCCTGTTTTGACAGCCTAACAATTTGTTGCCCCTACTTCCCAATAGCCATAGCACAACCACCTATATGACCTCCTTGACCTTTGATCATGCCCACAGTCTAGAACTCCACACTGTATACTGCACAGATCCATTAATTACCTGTATCCCAAATGGACATTGATTTGGCATTAATTTGCTTATTGGCCATAGGGAGCAATTCATCATTTTATTTTATGTGCGGGATTTTATTTCCACAGCATCCAAAGCCAAGACAATGCCAAGCAATACTGTGACTCTAAGACTTCTGTATGTAAAGCTAAAGGCAATATCCGAAGTATGTTTTATTGGTAGTGACATGTCACTAACAGTATCATCATTATTCACTCATGCGCATTACTTTTGTTTGGTTGAGCCGTATTCCAGCTTTGGCCCTGCTGGAGGAGATACAGCCTATGATCTCCCTCTGAGGCATAACATTTTGACATCCAGAGAGCTAATATGACAGCATATTACCACTGCAACCCTGTTTACCGATAACCTTGCTGAAATATAAGACTGTTCTGCTACAGTGTGTGGTCGCAGGCCTGTTCTCTCCCACTGTTAGGGTATTCTTGTCATAGCTTTGGACAAGCTGCTTATTTAACCTTCCGAGCCACTGAATGTGATAATCAGCAATTGTTATTTCCATGTTAACAATATGCATTGTGAATGAGGAGGTGGAGGTGCAGCAATAATAAATCACTGTCTCCTATGTCCTCAAGTGCAAAGTCATTTAAATTGGTTTCTGTGCTAAGCGTAATGACCAATAAGGAAAATGGAAATTGAAAACATATTCTTTTCACCTCGTGTTTGCTGTTCCTTTGCAAGCTGCTTAATTGAGGGTACAGGTTGTCTGCTCCAGCTAAACTCACCAACCCTTTGTTGTACTAGACATTAACCATGGACGCAAACACACACACCCATAGAAATGTGAAGAAATGGAGAAGATCAAATCTGACCCCTCACACACAGCTGGATGGATTGGCGCAGGTTAAGCTTTGACGAAACAATCAAAAGATTCACAGCCCATTCAGTCTTTATTCTGCTCTTGTTTTAGGTACGGTAGCATCTGATATCAATAGAGGAATGCTTGAGTTCGTAATTTCGCAGGTATTTGGGTGAAACAATTGGTAATCAATATGTTCAGTCAAGAGACTCCACCATCAACAGAGGCACCAGTAAGCTCTTGGGAGGCATACTTGATGTTTGATTTCTAACAATCAGTAGGTGCGAGTTAACAAATAGCAGTGTAAGAGAGTCATTTTACTGTTTCTCTTAAACAATTTCTTATTGTTCAATACAGTATCTAATCCACATCAGCAGGGAAAAGGGAACCACATATTTAACAGCTTATAGACTTTCAGACAGTTCTATATTTAAGGCTAGATCATTAACACTGACTAAAATTACATAAATTATATTTTGATCGTTCAATAATCACGTTAGACACTTTTGCCAATAACTAAATTTACTGTATTTTTGTGTGTTAGGTTAGCCGGACATCAGCAACTGAGAGGTCCTAGATGCGCATATACAATAGCCATTATGTTTGTCTCAGCCTTGTAGCTGTCCTTAAAGGTGAGTGTCTCAGTAGAGAAAACACCTCCAGGCATTGTTCTAAATCACAAGCAGAGGCTACAACAGAGAAGAGAGTCTATTCCTTGGATTTATTGTGTATTCCCAAATTACATTATAGTCTTGAGTGTGCTATACTTGTAGCAAGAAATGTGGAATCAAGAGTTAAATATAAAAAGGTCTGTCAGAGAGGAAGCCTTCCATGGATACGGTAGAACGTAGATGTTTTCCCTTTGTTACACTTTTGGTATCTTTTGCTCTTAAGCAATCCCTCAGCAGGGTTGGTAAACATAAGTGTTGCTTGCTTATGTAAAGTTAAATAATTTCTTTTTCATCGTTTGAAAACATATTGGCGCATATCCAAGCATGCCCTTCGTGCAGGCAAGGTATAGCACAAAGTCACCAGTCAATTGCATTGCTAAGAAATAGAAATTAACACTCACATTAACACCTGAAGGTAATTTAAATCCTTAGTTCACCTGAGTTGCAGTTCAGACTGGGGGAACTGTGCCTGTCATGTATGTCTTTGCATATAAAATGACAAAGTTTTCATCATCCATCATCCCGGAAGCTGAGCTCATTTTATATTGATAGTCACCTCAGAGTAAAAGGAAACGGCAGACATCTATTATCTGGCCTTTGATAGTGGTGTGAAGTGGGACCTTGGGTGACAACAAGGTGTCACTACTTTGTCAGCAGATGATGGACAGACGAGAGTTCACCACCTGAGCACTCTGATGATAGATAAGTAGACATCTGCTGTAACACTGTCATGTCTCTTTTAGGAAAAGGCCTTTCATACACACCAAATCACACAAAGCACATAAAGCCATCCCTTCTGTTCCTTAACTTCCAAAGTCACACCCTACCACCCTGTCATTTAAAACCCCCAAGCTCAATTTTACTCTGAGTCTTTGAGATAAAAAGATCAACACAGTGGGACCACTGCACTGCTGCGCATGATGGCAGTAGTCTAATTATTCTAATTCTGTGTCGTGCTGTGATTTGGGACAATGTCCAAATGAAATACTAATAGAGTGATGCTTTATATTTAAATTCATATTACACATAAAAAAATGTCCCTTAACATAAGTGTATTCAGCAAATTCCATATACTCTGTTGTACAGTAATTAAAACTGTAAGCAGGTAGTAATGACAAAATTTAAAGTCACAAAATTAAGTCGCCACCACACTGACTGTTTCTCTTGCAGAGATTACCACATGAAGGAAAATGGTCCGAAAAAACTTAAGAGGAGAAAGTCATTTGTAAAAACAAATAACACTGTAGGGGAAATTATTTCAGCCTAAAGTACAGACATGATGGGCCCTTTTCACACTATGTCCCTCACATGTCCCCAACGAAGTCCATTTCCAGCTTGTTCTCAGTCAAGTGAATAAATGTGTCATTGCTTAACACCCTCCCTCACACTCATTTATTTTCTCTCCTTCTCTTTCACCAGTTCTGAGTCGCTCAGCCACACCCTCCTTTATTTTACCATACGAGCTGTGCCCAATGACAAGCCATTTGTCAAAACAACATTTTTATTGCTATTACTCGCTCACATTATTCTCCAATTATAACTTCTATACTTGTGACATTTGTGCAGCCATTTATGCCTTTGCTTGAAATTTGCTGTTAACAAATCATCAGGCTCATAAAACTGCCTAACAGGGCTTGATGTGACTGAGCTTTTGGCCTTTTTTTTGTAATGCAGCAACAAAAGTAGAAATATAGTTTTTTATTATTGTTCCCTAAAGAGGTATTGTTAATGTTTAATTTGTTGGATTTAGAAACATGTTTTTGCCTTAATCTGGTACTATAGTTAGCTATGTATAACCTTGATTCTTGCTGAGTAGTTTGATATTGGTAAGGTCTGGGAGCTCAAGCTGAACTGTAAAGTATGCTAACAACCTGAGGTACAGACAAGCCCTAGGGTTAAACACTCAGACAGACACAAAACTAGTCCTCAGTGGATTCCAATGGGCCACGTCACATCTGAATCCAGAGTAATTCAATTCAATTCAACTTTATTTATAGTATCAAATCATAACAAGAAATATCTCAAAACACTTTACAGATAGAGTAGTTCTAGATGAGATGTCGACCAATATGGGTTCTTCTGTGACTAAGGCCGATCTTTAGAAATCAGGATCAGCCGATGGCAGCACAATAACCTCGGTTTTGTCTGAGTTTAACATCAGAAATTTGTAGGCCATCCATGATTTTACATTTTCTTTAATGCATGCTTGAAGTTTAGCTAACTGACTGGTTTCGTCTGGCTTGATTGATAGACATAATTGGGTGTCATCCGCATATCAGTGAAAGTTTATTGAGTGGTTCCTAATAATATTGCCTAGAGGAAGCATACATAAGGTGAATAGAATTGGTCCAAGCACTGAGCCTTGTGGAATGCCATAACTAACTTCAGCATGCCTGGAAGATTCATCGTTAACGTTAACAAATTTAGATTGATCCGATAAATAGGACTTGAACAAGCTTAGTGTGATTCCTTTAATGCCAATTAAAGCGTTACCTGAAAACAGCATGTAGTTTTTCCTTTTAGCATCTCACATCATACTTTCAGTTACTACGACCACTACGGTCAAAAACGTGCCGAAATAGGAACAATAACGTCGCTGTCAACTGGCTTATCTGCTAATGTTAGCTACCGATTGTTACATAGAAACCATAAAGCAAATAGAAGGTACCGTAGGAAGGTTACCTAAAAAAAACAAAACGCTGAGTGAACATTACTAGCTATGTTTTTCATGTTGGTTTTGAGCAGTATGCACCCAGTTTCAAAAGAGTAGCTAACGTTAGTACAGCTTGTCAGAGGAATACAGCGTCTCCTACAGCATGGAGGCAGAGGGGCCACAGTGTTCGCTCGCGTTAGCTTCTTGTCTCATCTGGGGTCTGATAAAAAGTAAATTCATCAAATTCCGTGTCCACAATGCTATTGTCCAATAAACTGTAGCTGTCATATTTCACTGGAACTGAGTGAGAGTGGACTTCATGTCGTGGCTTTCATTGCTGTTTGTCACTTTGCCTAAGATTGAGTGACAAGTAGTACTCGTCCTGTTGTTAACTTGGTTGCCATGACTTTACGAGTGATGATGTCCTGTCACTGTTCCAGTTGCTCAGGGAGAGAGAGCGGATGACAGTTTGCTTGAGTTCAGTAGAGCAGCAGACAGCTTTGAGAGTCGTGTAATTACGACTGTATGACAGTTGAAGGAGAGGTGGTGCGCGGTGTACATAGAGGAAACCCTGTTGTGCGTCTGCCCTGTACCATGGTGGCAGAAATTTTACTGTGGCGGGCCGCCATCAACATATCAACATAGAGGAAACACTGGATTAGATATAGGTCTATAGGGTGTGTTTCTTCAGAAGATGTTTTATCACAGCTACTTTAAATGACTGTGGTACATAACCTGTTAATAAAGACATATTTATCATATCTAGTAATGAAGTGTTAACTACGGGTAACGTTTCCTTAAGTAGCCTCTTTGGGATGGGGTCTAAGAGAAAGTTAGATGGCTTAGCTGAAGAGACCTTTCACATTAATTGTTGGTCTATAGGATAAAAGCAGTCTAAGTATATGTCAGGTCTTGTTCATCTTTCTAACAGTCCTGCATTTAAGGGTGAACCGTTAGAAGCTGAGGGCAAGTTAAGAATTGTATCTCTAATTGTTATAATTTTATCTCTAAAAAGCCATTTACTTTCAAATTTTTGCGAGGTTTGTTTTATTTGCGAGTTTGGTAGCTATACCAAGGTGCTAGTTTCCTTTGCTTCATCATCTTCTTTTTGAGACAAGCAACAGACTCTAAAGTTGTCCGTGGCGAGGCTGTAGCACCGTCTACTAAAGTTAACAGGAGTCCTCTGTTATATTAAGGCACGGCATTGAATTAAATGCTGTTGGAATATCTTCTTTAAAGTTAACTATAGCACTGTCTGATAGGCATCTAGTGTAGAAGCTTTTATCTAATTTCGTATAGTCGGCTAGTAAGAATTTGAAATTTATGAACCCTTGTATTCCATTGTTTTTTCCATAGTGTATTTTTAACATGAATTGTAACCTTATGACAAAAAAGGAACCACACTTCCATTTTTATTTGTGTTCCAGTAGAGATAATATCACTGATAATGAAGGATTCTGCGGAAATCCTATTAAATCTTCAATTTGGGTGCCATATGCCAGCACAAGGTTGAGGGTGTGCTTAAAACAGTGAGTGGCCTTATGCACACTCTGACTGAAACCAATTGAATCTAGTAGTGAGTTGAAAGCAATACTAAGGCTATTGTTGTCAACGTCCATATGGATATTAAAATCACCTAAAATACGTACTTTGTCTGATTTAAGGACTACACATGAGAGAATTCAGATAAAAATTCAGAATGTGGAGTAAGCACAGGTTTTTCTTTTTTTATCCTTAGTTTTAGCTCATGTTTCTTTCTCTCCTCCCTTCCCATCTTATTTTAGCACAACCTGGTATTTTTCTCCTGATATTTTATAAAATGTTAAAATAGTTATCTCTCTCTCTGGAGCACTTTTACATTTTAAATGAATTTGTCTCCATGGCTTGAGTCCAGAGCAAGTGAATGTTGCCTTCTTCAGGCTCTATGGACCAATTGTATGCATTTTACTTTTTTTGTTGCCCACTTGGCATTATAATAACATTCATTCAGATGAAAATAGAGGGCAATCTGAATCTCTCAACTTTCCTTTCCATCAGTGATTTTAATTGCTTTGATGCCAAGACCATGAATTATACAATTTCTTCATAATGAACACAATTGGGTCAGACAGTTTTCACAGAAATTGAGAAAAAAACTTCTTTTTATTTAAAGTATTTTTTTAAACCTTAAGTTCTGGACAGTGGGGAAAATGACTGGTTTGGAATGGACACAACTGCAGTTGCTTCAAGTAAACAATTACAAATGTGTTTCATCAGCAGACATGTCTGTAGGTTATGTCTGTGCTCATTGGCAATGCACGTTGATGCTGTGTGCCAAAAGCAACTGCAGCATGCTTACAGGCTCAGACTGTTCCTAAAATGAAATGTACAAAATACCTCATATGTGATTAACCTTTTATCTCTTTGAGCCAAAGCAAATTATATAATTCATTTTAGTATCAGTAGATCCCGACGTATCTGCGTGCCAATTTGTTTTGTTTGGAGTACAAGATGAATTTGGACAGCAGACTCGTCTTTGGGAGAATAATTTGTTTGGTTGTTAGCTTTAAGATCCTGTTTTATTTTAATGCAAAAAATCTGGCAGTATCATAAACTCCAACTCAGTGCCTTTGGGAGGAGGGGCAGAAGCCAAGTGAAGCTCTTCCAATTGAGCCCACATGGTGAGACTTGTACAAAGTGCACACACGCACACACACACACACACACACACACACACACACAAGCCAAACATGTATAATTTGTTCATGTTATTACTTCGTGATTACACTGAGCCAAAGACATTCCTAGCTTCTCGTCTAAGATTGTGTACAGTGTCTGCTTTCTGACCAAATGGTTTTATAGATATTGTGAGTGTGTATTTTTGTCTGGCAGTCAGAGGACAATCCGCATCTTGAATGAACTCCATGGCACTTAAAATGTTATTAATTTAATTCTGTGAAGTTTCAGAGAAATTGAGTCCAGCGCCAGCTATAAGTGCTGGCTGCAGTGACTTCTGTCAGTGTTTTGTCCCCCAGTAGTTAAAATGAAAGGTGTGTTTCACCTTATCAGCAAACAGAAAAAAATAGCCTCTGAGAAAGCAGACAGATGTGTTTTGACTGCAAAATATTCATGAAAGAAAATTGTTTGTGAATAATAAATAACCTGATTAGAGACCCTTTGATTCAAATGTAATTGTTGATAATGTAAAATAAAGTTTATTTGGACAGTGTGGCATGAGCCAAGATTGCTATAGACACAGACTTAAAACACATTCAAAGGTGTATGATGAAGTATGTACTATGTGCCATGGTGGAAAAAAGTTAAGCCTCTATAAGTAAAGAAAGATCCAAATATTTAAGGAGCAGGTGGAGACCGAACAAGAGATGAAAGACAATTGAATACTGGACTTATATTCAGGTGGCCAGTAACATAACTACAACTCCATGCTACTCTGTGTCTCCTGAATGTAGAAAAAGAAAGAAAGTTTCTCTGAATAATATGAGCTTTAATACCAACTAGCAGTACAAAATTACATAGGGTATACATAGGCATGTACAGTAAATATAGCAGACATTTATGAATGTTTGTGGGGGTAATCTATTTTACTATAGAGACATGATGTTGGTCTATTAATCTAGTCTTGGCCTGGCTTTGAAGAAGCACGCACTAGAAGTAAACTTAAGAAAGACAGAAATTCTTTTTAACAAATGTAGCATACATGTTGTATCTAGCAAAGGATGCTGGCAGGATTTACATGCTGCCAGGTAAACTAGAATAATGCAAACATGAACTAACAGACAAAAACAGAGGAACTTTAAAGTGACATGATGGGGTGCTACAGGGCAAGGGAGACAACCTGGAGACAGTGACCAGCTGCCTTCAATTTTCCTCAATCACCTCCAGCTCAGGCTGTCCTCATGAACTGTTCGTACATAACCCTACGTGAAGTAATGCACTGTAATTCGTATGTATTCATTCACAGGTATTTATTATTGTAAGCCCCACATTGAGATCCACAGAAAATGAACTGCCAGCTGTATTGATTGATAATCTCATCTCGTCAAGTCATCAAGCAAAACTGTCTCATTTGTGCTTCTCAAATGAGATAATTAGCTGATTTTCTCAGTAAATGAATAAATTTGGGCTCTGTGAAAATGCTCACTTTTTTCATACAGAAATTATATGTGTTATGATCAAGGCTCTCAAACACTGAAGCAAACATGTCTGAGTGTACAATGAATCACAATATGTAGATTATTGTGTGTGCACACATCTGGTCCTTTATCTGCATTTCTGTTTATGTGTGCGCGTTTATAAATCAGACGCCTTTTCTCTCTGGAGCTGAATACAGATTTCGACAATCTATTTTTATCAAATTATATTGGAAAGTCAGTGTGGGAGAGTACAGTTGTGTAGGTTTTGGCTAACATGTTTGATTTGGTCTGTTTGTCTTCTGTGTCTGGTGCCAAAATACTAGTCTGTATCTGTCATCTGTGTCAGCCTCTAATAAAGGTATCGGTGAATTTCAATTATTTCTGGTTTTCAAGGACCCATCAGGCCCCCCGGAACCCACTTTAAAGACAAAAATGGCTTAAGCACTTTGAAGAATGGCGTACAGTGGGTATACATATACATTATCCTTCAGATCACATATTACACAGCCAGCAGTGTTCGCCCTCTGGCTGCGTACAGTGGAGTTGCAGCCTCAGAAGGATTTCAGTCCACAGCTTTTCTTCTATGAAGCTCGCCTTTCATGGCACTAGTGCTACAGTAGGCCTACTTGTACGTGCCAACCTCTTCCTTATGACGCCACCGAGGCTGGGCTCAGAGGGCTCCGATCATAATATTTAACACACCCACCCTGGGATGAACACTTGCAAGGAAGAGAAGGCGTGTAAAGGGGGTGGGGGGGACAAATGACAACCAAGATCCCTGCACCTGCCAGCCAGTCTGATTTGACTTCAACGAGGCTCGCAGACAGCAGGAACGGGACAGCATCCAAGCATCTCAGCGGATCACCTGTCTTTTTTTATGGAATTTCCTTTTTAATTATCAATGTATCCTAAATACAAGGAAGGCCATGTTTTTGTGGACTATATCAATCTCTTCTCTTACTTTTTTTTCAGTTATGACACATTTGACATCTCACTTTGTGCTGGTAGCAACACCAGGAAGCATATTTGAGGAAGAATATCGGCGCTTTTAACAGGACCATCCCTCCTCCTTCCTGTTACCTCTTCTTAACGATTTATTTGGTGGTCCGTCCTCCTGACACTGTGTCATGTTCACCGAGGCAATGAAATAAGAGCAATTCTTGAGTCGCAGCAAGTGAAGTGTCCAGAGCTCACAATGTGTCCGTCAGTCCACCTGTTTGTCTGGGAATGAAGAATTTGGACTATTGTAAAAATATATATATATAAAAAAAAAAAAAAATCAAAGACTGAGCACATCATGAAGTTCCTAACATAGGCAGACGCGCCTTATGTGTGCAATGATCACAGTAAATCGTCAAGCTAACCTCGCTGCTTTGTCATCGCATAACAGTGTTGGACATCAATGTCGGTGCAATAAGGTGCGCTGCGCTTAAAGCTTACTCTGCCTAAAGAAAAAAACAATATAAAGATGATATTGTTTCGTAAATTCAGAGTGTTGATACTTATGGTTTTTTTGGTAGCATGCACCATGCATATCATGATAGACTTATTACCGAAACTAGAGAAGCGGGCGGCGGGAGCAGACAGCGGGGACGGCGGCTGTCAGTGCGCTCTCCACCCGGCCGGGGAGTCGCAGGGCTGGGGGAAGCAACGCGCCAGGTCGGCGGCTGAAGCGGGCTGGCCTAACAAGCACACGCTGAGAATCCTGCAGGATTTCAGCAACGAGCCGAGCTCCAACCTCACATCGCATTCACTGGAAAAGATCACAGCAGCCGGGGACAGAGCGGAGTCCTTCAAGAGGATGAGACCGTTGGCGGGGAAGGCGGAAGACCACAAGCCGCTCATCGGAGACGCGAGCGGGGGTCGGACAGTCCCTGCCCACAGTATCTCCCGACTCTCGGCTCTATTTGAGCATCCTTTATACAAGGTTGACCTTCCTTTCCTCACGGATGATGACACTTTGTTTAACGTCAACACTGACATCAGGTTTTATCCCAGAGCAACAGGGAACCAAGTATGGTAAGCTGATAGGAATGTGTTCAAGTTAAATGGTTACAAGTGGGACAGAGATTATTCAGTCGGTTGTAAAACATATTTGACTGTTGATAGGAAGGTTAATGTGTCGCAAGTTAAGGGAGGAAAAGTACCTGAGGGAATAGTAGCACACATGTTTGCTTAATAAATAAATATAGGCTTTAAGTAGCCTGTTATCTACATTGAAGTAGTTGAATTCAATTAGCTCTCATGCTTTCTAATGTTTGTCCAATTTGCAACTAATTTGCATAATGCCCATGCAGGCATACACTTCATGTGACATCTGTCTGTGCACACATCGATCTGTCTGGCTGTCTGTCTATTTAAATCAAATCGACCAGCAGACAGGTTCTTCCATCAACCCAGTCAATTTTCTCTGCTTTCAATATAAAGTCCCCTCATGCATCTGCTGCACAATCTCATCTCTCCTATTCCCATGTCCTACCTTTTTTCAGGCACACAATACATGAGTTACCATCCTGCTTATATATATATATATATAAATATATGCACACCAGTCAATAAAACTGCATTGTAACCTCATAATAGTAACATGTACTAAGTAAGTATGTGTTAAATCCTCAAACATGAATTTGTCTGATACAGTTGGTCTAAGTGACTGCAACAGAGCCTGTAACCATGGACTAATAAAATAATGTGAACAGGAATCTACTTGCACCACAACTTTTTGTTAAACCTCATCTCCTCTCCCTGTTTTTCAGGCACAATGAGGAGGGGAATGCAGAGGAGGAGGAGGAGTTCTCTCCAACTGGAGAGGTGACGGCAGACTCGTACCCCAACTGGTTACGTTTCCACATTGGCATCAACCGCTACGAGCTGTACTCCAGGCACAGTCTTGTGCTGGACGCACTACAAAAGGACCTGGTCACACAGAGGATCACCAGCGTGGGTAAGTCGGTCAGGGAGAGCTATGTAACCAAGGTGTGTGTATAAGTATTGGGCCAACTTATTCTGGTTAACGATGAGTTGAAGAACTGCTGGACCACCTAGAATATTTTCATTAGAGTAATGTGTCTTAATGAAAAGTTTTACTGTCCTGTGACAAAATGCAACTTCTGATGCTTTTTCACCCTGGCAAAAGTTCAGTTATGTTGGGTAAATAAGATTTAAAAAAAAAAACCTAAATTAAGTCTTGGGAGCTGTATCAGCCATCAGAAACCCAAACTGGTTAAGCCCCAACAAGTGAGGTGTGTGCACCTGACTTCCTGTGCATACAGTGCACATGTGTGTAAGAAGGAGGCCACAGTGACATACTACCGGTCCTTCATCTGCATTTTGCTTATGTGTGCAAGTTTATAAATCTGTGTTCAGCCGTCTTTGCTCTTAGGAGCTTAATATAGATTCCAAAAATCCATGTTTATCAAGTAATGTGGGTGTTTCAGTGTGTGAGTGCGTGTGTGCTTCAGCCAGCATGTTGGTTAAGACATGTTTTACAGCTGCTAAAATAGTATAAAGTTGGCATATCCCCAAAAGGTCCCACCTGCACTTCATATCACCTGACCAATGAGAACATGCACTGTGTTGCTAAATTTAAAGTAAGGATGGATAACAGATGGGTAGAAAAGAAGGATGATGCAGGCCCAAATAACTTCACACATAGCTACTACTGAGCATTAAGACCACCTTTAAAAAATGTTAAATATGTCAAGGTACCATCAAAAATACCTGTTTTTTGTAAGAGACCGGTCTGTTATAAGACTGATTTGTATTTTTCTCCACTGTTTTTGCTGTAAATGATACACGAAATGTACTTAATAAACATACTTTATTGTAGTTTTTTTTAATTACCATGATGCCACTTTGGCCAAATATCCTCTGTGAAAGAGGCATTGTTATTTTTCTGTTGTGGCTTTATACAAACTGGACAGTGAATACCAAAATATCCTTCACTGGCGTATGTTGTTATCTCTGTCTCTCTGTGCATCAGTATCATTATATTTCTCATTGACGCTGTCTCCACTGTCTCATTGTTACGAATCCCTCAGGCAGCTCACAGTCATTCATCATTCATGCTACACACCTCAGCCTACACTTAGTAGTTTGTGTGTTTTGGTCCCCTCTGTTTATAATATATAAACCATCAATCTGTGCCCAGACAGACACACCTATAAAAAGACTGTCTGTATTCTGAAAAGTGCTGTGTGTGTGTGTGTGTGTTGGTGTGTGTGTGTGTGTGCGTGTGTGTGCGTGTGTGCGTGTGCATGTGCACGTGCGCATGCATGCTTGTGCCTGTGCCTGTAAGCATGCATTACAGCTTATGTGCACCGTAATTGGTGCACACACTTACTACCTATTTGTTTCACTACAATTACAAAACCAAGACAGCATTAGAAAGTTTCCCTGTTCAGCATTTTTCTGCGCAATAGTGCCGCCCTCCCTCCTCTGTGTCTGTCTCTCTGTGGCCTTTTGTCCTGTCTTCTGCTGGACTCGTAAATCATACGCACAGTACTGTGAGGTGGCACAGGTGAGAGCAGGGGGGATTTATCATCATGGCACAGGATGGGAGGGGAATCTGATGGTGGTAGGCAATGACATTTATTCATTTGTGGAGAAATAGAGCAAGAGATGGATGGTTAGATCAACAGAGACACATACATTCACGCACAGATACTGAGACTGATGGCCTTTAGATGAATCAAAAGGATGTCTGGTTGAAGTTTGTGTTCTGTTGTTCAAGTCCTGTCTGATTGCATGTCAGCACAGATACAATCCAGAGAAACAATCAGATGAGCTTTGCCAGGGCTTTTTACTTTCCCCAGGGGATTACCTTTAGTAGTTTCCAATAAGAAACAACATTTTATAAATGTCCAGAACAGAGAATTGAGGGCAGCTCCTTAAGGATTGTGGCTTATGGGTTCAAGGTCACAGCATTAAAACATAGTCCAGTCATTTGCAATTTCTCAAAGGTTTTAGGCTCGCTGTATAGCTCCACCAAGTTTAAAGATTACTCTAGGGCACTATCCACTTGACCTGGCTGCATCAAATCTGGCACGTGTGTGTAGGCCTAATGCTCTCAGAGCATTCTTTGGTTTTGATTTCACTCAACATCCATCCTCTGTTGTAAAGAACAGGCGCTGACCCGAAGTTACGTAGGTTGTACTTTATGCAACAGTGGATGCACAAAAGCTTTTGAAAAT
>NC_045747.1:7420114-7422534 GCF_008692095.1 Etheostoma spectabile
GTGTGTGTGTGTGTGTGTGTGTGTGTGTGTTTGTGTGCGTGTGTGCGTGTGTGCGTGTGTGAGTGTGTGAGTGTGTGAGTGTGTGAGTGTGTGAGTGTGTGTTATGCTTCAAATACGTATCTAACATCTTGATTGTTTTTCTCTCAGCCATGAAATCAGGGGGCACCCAGCTGAAGTTGATCATGACTTTCCAGAACTATGGACAGGCTCTGTTTAAGCCAATGAAGTAAGTAGCACAGATAATCAACAGTTACATATTACACTACATCACTGGGTATTGCAGATATGATCATTGTTAGAGTACCCATCTAGTAGCAGTTTCTCTGCTTTGAACACATTGCTCAGATTTCAGCAAATTTGCATTTCCCCCTAAAATAACTAACATCAAAAATCAGTTTGATTCGCCCATTTGTAATGCACATGTTTCAAGAGGGCTACAGGAAATCTCATCTGAATGAGTACCAAGCACTGCCGCTGCATCTTTTAGTGCGTTCCGATACACAGCTCTCCCCTCTGTGTGATCTTTTTCTATCTGCTTTTTAATTAACATCAACGGGCTTATGTGTTAATTAAAATGAGCATTGAGCCATCGTCAAGACGTCTTTGGGGAGGTATACGTATATGCTAGCAAAGGCACGAGGCACATGAAAAAGAAAAACCCGCCCTCTCAGCTGTCTGAGTTTTGCCCAATGAATTCCCATGCAGACGCAGTCGAACTGGGCAGCAATCAGAAGTTATTGCTCAGGAGCCTGGTTTAATTGCTAAGAAATGCAGAATGTTTTTTTCTACATGAGAGCCTCATTGGAGAGTATTCCATTCTGGGAAAGAGAGACAGAACTCGCAGAACTGGTAATTGAAACTTGTGTAAACTGTGTGTCACATCCTGACAACCTGCATGGGTATAGTTTGTGATGATTTTTTTTTTTTTTCAAGTGAACCAAGCCCATATAATTGGTGAGAGGAAAAGGTGTTCAAGCCTGTGAGTTCAGTATCAGCTTAAAAAATGAATGATGAAATGTTGCTACTGAATATCTTTTCACTGTCAGGGCATGATTTATGGAGAGGCTGCAACGTTTATTCAAGTTCATTCACCCAATGTTTTGTACCCCTTATTCAGCTCCTCTTCACCTGAATGCAAGGCAACTTTGTAGTTTAATGTATACACATACACAGCAACAGTGGCAGTTTAGTGTGGCGCATGAGTAATTTTTATACATCCTAACTTGGCATGTCCTTTCAAGGTCAATCAGTGGCTGAATTATGAGATCATGAGGCGTTGTTTACAAAATTAGCTGCAGAGAGTATGGTCCAAACAGTGGCAATCTGAGCATCTCTTGTAGCCTTAATACACTCAAACCTTTCAACTCAACAACAGCACCCAGCAGGCATCAATGGCATAGTCATATCTGACAAGAACAGAGATTACTCTGTGTGTGTGTTTGAATAGATATTTCACTGGACTAGGCATTCATGGGCTGCTTCTAGGCAACATAGATAAAATGTGTGTTTGCATGAGTCCTGTGTGAAGGCAGGACGGGTCAGAGAAGGAGGAGAGAGTTGTGAGGTGTGGTCAGGCCAGGATACTCTGACCATCACATGGTACAGTATCAGGGGAAAGTCATACGTCATCAGCAGTCATGCAATGTCTTTTCATAATACTTGCATTATGTAGGTTTCATTCTGTTTTGTCAAGTAGAACACAGATAATGAGTCCCTTAGGAGAGAAGGATGTGTCAACTTGTAAAATGTAATTGACGTCAATAGGTAAATAATGAATTTTACTTTTACATCTGAGTATTAGAATAGTATGTCTGTTGCCACATTTTTTCAATAGACCTTTAAGCTGATAGAACAATTGCAGCTTTGGATTCAGAGTTTGAGAATCTAAAAAGTAAAGTATTGAATGTTACGTGCTCTGAGTTTAATTTTAAAACTTAAACTATGCTATAAACTTAGCAGGGTTGTCCAATAAAAATGTAAAAGAAAAGCCCTGGCTCATTTCTTACAGATATAAGTAAAACAGTCTTTCTCGGTTTCTGTCCAAAACAGTTTTTTGGCCGTAATTACATGTCGGTTTTATGAATTATATGCTACAGATTCCAGCAGCTCTTTATTTAGCCTGTTATACTTTATTCAAACTGCTTGCTTTGACTGTCACAATCATCTGTCTCCTATGTTTACAGATATTACACAACAGTCCCCAGAGCGGAAATACAAAAACATTAGTTTTCTGAGAGAAGTAATGTAGAGATATAACCTTTGTTCTACTTTTGTTTACGCATATTGTGAGGTTTTGTTTTTTTTCGATCATGGCATTGATGGGTCCCACTTTTATTTTTAAGATCTATGGTGCATTCTGGGGACTGTAGTTCAGAGCGTTGCTGTGTTGCGTTGTATTTTTTTTTTTTTTTCACCTGTCC
>NC_045747.1:7422544-7429065 GCF_008692095.1 Etheostoma spectabile
CATCAAGTGGTGCTTCAAAGAGGTTTTGATGTTTCTTTGAGCCGAATGCAAATCTGTACACTGGCATGGGCCAGGAGACTGCACAAGCTGACAGCTTGCCAGACACCTCCACATGATGTTTTCCCTGCACAGCCCTGGGAAAAAAGTTTGGAGCGCCGATTTATCTGTCTGACAAATTCTATGATTGTGTTTGGTGATTTAAAGCGGGTGCCCACAACGGGATAGAAGATGCTTGTTTAGTTTTTCAAACTGTAATTTAGTTAAATGTTTTAGGTCACAACGGCTTGTTTCCCCACCACAAAATTGGATCTCCTCTGATTTTTGTGCCAGCAAAATGTTTGTGATCCTCCCAAGAATTTTGATCTGACAATCAAACATGTACAAATATAGTTCCACACTTATGGATATTATAAACTACAATAGGTAAATCCATGCAAAACTGCCACTACATTTACGTAATTAATTACATTAACTACATAATGCCTTGACTACCTAAGAGTAAAAAGTGGATGAATCATAGTGCTGTCACCATGAGAAAATCTTTCCTTTAGTCAACAAACATAAATGCAAAATGAATACATTTGTATTTATTAAATTTTGATTAGATTTTCAACTAAAGATGGGGCTATCAGCAGGATGTGGGTTAAAGGCTGTAGAGCAGTGTTTCTCAAATGGGGGTACTTTGGAGGACTGCAGGGTCCGTGTGACATTTCTTAGCTAAATGTTTTTCAGTTACTAGGCTGTGGAAGTTACTTTTGCTGTCTTTTTTTCTCCATGTTTGGCGCTTTTTTCTAAGTTTTTGTCGCTGTTTTTATCAACTTTTCTTTAAAGTTTTGTTATTCTTGATTTTCTTCCTTACTTTTTTCTGCTGTATTTCTTTTCTTTTTGTCTCTTTTTCAAAGTTTTTTGCAGCTTTTTTCAAAGTGTTTTTCACTTGTTTCAAAGCTTGTGGCTTATTGATTTTTGTCACTTTTGTCGCCCTAGTGTTTTCTTCCTTCTTGTTTGTTTTAAATTGTTATTACTATTTTCGACCTATTCTTGCCTTTCTTCGTTTTTTCTACCATATTTTTCCAAGTTTTTGTCACATTTTTCCATTAGCATTTAAAGGTTTTCCAGGTACAAGGCTGCTATTTACTAAATCTATCGCTGTTCCTCTTTATATACTTTTTTTTCAACCAAACATTATTTGCTCTGGTTACGGGATACATGGCTTAAAAAACTCTTCAAAGGGGGTACATCATTGAAAAAGCTTGAGAACCACAGCTGTAGAGGATAGAGGGGAAGGAAAGAAGCTGCATGTGAAGAGAGAGGGGGCTGGTGTTGGAAGAAAGATGAGAGGCAGGGATAGACCAGAGGGCAAGGAAACAGCTAGAACTGCCAACCTGTCAAGGAACTGGGACTTCCAGCTGGAGCCAGGTTACAGGCCGAGCGGAGACCCTTCATTGCCAGGCCTCCGTGTCTGTCTGGCTCAAGGCCCTGGTGCCCCATCCTACCCATCTTCTGCCAAGATCCTAGCTGTGGTGTGTAGACAGAACCACAATGTTCATGTCATGCTAATTGGATTTGTCAGATGGAGGGTTGAGGGATTGAATGAGGAGGTGTAAGCCTCAGATATGCAAAGAAAGAATTAATTTCTACATCACAAGCTGTTTGACAAGCCTGTTTCCACCCGCCTCGCGTTGATATTGTTGATAGTCTCACAGTTCAAAATGGTTTATGCATTGCAGAAATAGCAAAAATGACTTTGAGCGTCCGTGTTAGTTGTGTACGTTCTCTAGTCGTGCCCAGAGCTGTTATCAGCGCATAGGGTTCTAGAACATATATGTAGGGCACACATGTCAGTCCTTGGCACCGCGGGGACTCGGTAGACGTCCTCATCTGCATGAACCAGATCAGTTTTGACAAGCTCGGGCTCTTAGCACTAGTAAAGCCTGTGGGGTTGTCCGTGAAGCCTCTTAGCTGCAGCACCCAAGAGGCTGCTTCTTTTTTATCATCTGCAGGCTGTTTCATAACCACAAGAGCATTTGAGGGCCTCATCACAGCTACTATGCCCCAGTGGGGTTATGACTGACATTGTTCTTTGGATCCTCTCTCTATAGATGAGGAATTCTATTAGGGCTAAAGCCTTATAATGTCCTCTGGAGAGAGCTTCTCCCCGCTCTGGTTATTGTTATCTGATCATGAAAGATTGATGATTTTATTATTGATTTACATGCATTCAAGTGCAGGAGGAAATGAAGCTTTTCATAAAGTGTGTTTGATGGCTTGTGGTCTTTATGGTATAAGTTTGATGCTTACACTTATTTCCTGTAGAGATTTTAGATCCACATGCAAAAATAGCCGTGACTTGATAACAAGTATCTGTGGACCAAATGACAATAAAAGCCGGTTCACGGATTGAGTTGTCCCTGTCTTTTTCTTTGAGCAGTTACAATCGTGAATAGAAACCCAATGAAAGGATAATGGTCTCAGATTACAAAAAAAAGCCATCACACGGAGCTTTATACAATGCATCCTGATCCAGACAAGTCCTATTGTTAAGAACCAGAACATCACATGCACAACATGCACACTGTAAATGTATGCATACATGGCTTGCACTGCACAAACCCACACACATCCACTTCTCATCATTATTTCTTAACTGACATCTTTTTTTCAATATTTTAGACCTAAAACAAGTAAACGGAAAAGTATTGTTCACATCATATCAAATTTTAGTTTTTTTCTTCTTATTTGGTAGTTCTCTGGCTGTTACAACAGTATTTCCCTAAAGCACTCCCACAGGAGCAATAACAATGGTGCTGGCTCTCATAAGTTAGATACATTTTCTAAAGGTGCTGTCTGAGCTCATCTTTGCGTGTGTGCAGAGATGAAGCATGTTACTATCGACAGCTGTTCTCACAGCTGTGACTCACTCACATACTTACATATGCACACAAGCTGCAAAAAGAAGGACGCTGTGGGGGTTACGGAGTTCATGCACCCTCCATCACCCATGTCTGGTACTGGAATATTTGCGAGCAGTACGCCAAGCCACAGCTGTAGCCACTCACTCAAAGCTGTGGGTATGTTACACAGACGGTGATAACTGCAAGCCCACACTCTGCCTGCACACACAATAGAAAGCTAGCTCATTCACTCCCAGCCTCTCACTATTCAGCACTTTTTTTGATAATTTCCACCGTGACAAGTCAAAAAGCCTCAAAGGTGTAAAGAGACTTTAAATGTGATGAAACGTCAAATCTTTACATTAACATCCTTGTCCTATAGACTATGATAACATTTTCTGGGATGATTCTGACCCTAAGGTTGCATACTATAAAAAGCTGATTTGTCACATCTGTCTTTTCACATGCTGTTAATGCATGTAATGTGTGGCTTCATCAGTCTTTCTGGTTAAACAGTGCTTTGCAAGGACAGACTCCTCAGGTTCCCCCCATCCTGGCATTAGATTGGCCTCACAGTGGTCACCATTGAGTCCACTAGTGACACACATACAAGACCAATCAGGTGGCAGGGGACAGAGCAGCTCAGGATGCCAAGCAATTGGTCTGACCTGGCTATTGAAATATATGGCATTCTGTAGAGAGCAGGTGTAGTTTGTTCACCGGTCTGCAGAAATAGAGGAGGCTGTACATTTGAAGTGAAGTACAGTATGTCTATCTAGATGTTTATCTAATGGGAAGGTTTTTTTTCCTCTTTGTGTGTCCTCATTTCCGTGTTCATATCTCAGTATTTGTATGTGTGCGTGTGGGTCTAGGTCTATGACAGACTATTGTTTGACATGTTTCCATAGTTGCACATGTGTGTCAGGAGAAAGAGAGAGAAAAAGAGAATAAAAGAAGAGAAAAAACAGGATAATGTAAGATTTATGAAGAGAATCTGTTTGACAGATGTAGACAGAGAAACACTTGCCAAACAGTTTCCCAACAAAATTGTAATGAAACGATTTGAGTGCATTGAGTGTGTTTGGGATAGTCTTTTCTTGGTGATGATGTGAATCTAGATATTTATTTCAAATGGCTACATTTTGAATGCAATTAGTGCATTTCTTATTTAAAAATAGAATAAAAAAGTATTGAACCTCATTACTTTAGTTTACAGTGTAGACTAAGACTAGCTTTTGAATTAGATTTTCTTTTTTAAAACACTTTAGAACTTGCAGTACTTGGTGAAAAAAGGGATGAATTATTTTATAACAGACATGATTAATTAGGGTCAAATCGTTGATCTTATTATTAGATTCTATATTATTAGTTTGTGGTATAGCAGCCCAGTATCTTTTGGAATTACATCCATATTGGACGATTGCGTACCTAAAAATTCATGTTCAGTTATTTGAGAAATCCAACATAGAGAAACATCCAAAGCAAAGATCATGTCTGCTGTCAAACATTATGTTCCGTGTCTCCTCTACATTTTATTGTCTCTATCTCTCTTACGCTCACCCACATACACACATCCAGAGTGAGAGTGTTGCAGTGTCACAACATATGTTTCTCATGCAGCTTTGTACTCGCAGCCAGGCAGCCAGAAAGGCCTGGCCCAGCAGCTCTTCTTTAGGCTCTGGGCACTACCCACTCCCTCCTCTGGTCTTTAAAATTAATTTGGTTTTCAAACTGCCTTAATGTGGCTGAGGAGTGCTCATCTTACACAGCCTTGTTTCTTTCTCTTCCCCCCCTTACATGCTCCTCTTTCATCCCCATCATGACCTTTTACTTCTTTTACACAATCAATCAAGTGTTTTGTGTCATCCAGCTTCAGGCTGATACGGTTGTAACGTCAATAGTCTTAGAATGGCTTTCTAGCACGTATTTTATATATATATATATATATATATATATATATATATATATATATTTTTTTTTTTTTCCCGGTTTTTCTTTCGCCATAATTTACACATTGATTTATATTTTTCCTATTTTGCGCATCCATAAAACTAATGAATATCTCGATCTCTTGTTTTCACACTGTGATGTTGCTTAACAAAAGGTGTGGGTTGTTTGTGTTTGAACTTGAATTGTTTATATCTTGTTAAGTGTGTGTGTGTGTGTGTGTGTGTGTGCGTGCGTGCGTGCGTGCGTGTGTGCGTGCGTGCGTGTGCGTGTGTGTGCGCGCGTCCAGTGTAGTCGGTGTGTGGGCGCTTTTATGTATTGGCCTCTTGAAGGCTGTGAGATGAGCCGGTTAATTAGTGCAATGTTTTAACCAGCTGCATTCTGTGGTTTTGTCACATCTGCCCAGTCATCAGTGCACACACTATTTCAGTTGAGAATTTGTGTTAGTGAAGTCTTAATAAAGTCTACTGCAGAATTTCAATGTGTAATGTTCAAATTGTGTCAATCATGTATGTGTGTTCTGCTTAGTATCTTTCATGTGTTGTCATTGAAGTGTACATTTGGGTCTTCTGTAGTCATTTTATATTATTCACATCTGTCCACAATTACCACTGACTTGTTTCTATTCCATTTGCTGGATGTTCTCAAAATAAGTTACATCTTTTCATGTTTCTCTTTGCTTCTGTCTCACGCTTGTCTGAGTCTCAGCTCAGTGTCTATTCTTGTTTTGAGAGGTCGGTAGTGTGACATCTGGCACTGAACACGGCTGTATATCATCTCAGATCACTTCTTTTTTGACACAGACACTGTCTTATTTTAGATTCCTGAACCTTAAATGTCCCTCATACACTCTCACACACTTCACATAAAGACATCTCTCATGAATGTTTTACTAGGTCAGCTCCTGAGGATGTGGTGTTTTTTCGTCACCATTCCCTCCTATCCTCCCTTCTCTCTGTCCATCTCTCTCTCTGTCTCCACCTCCCATTCATGCTCCTTTTTGGATTTTGTTTGTTTGATTCGTTGAGGCAACACTAATCCTCGCCTCTCTGCTCTGTATTTTTAGATTCTCTCCATTTTCTGTCTCAAGTGTTTATGCACTCGCAATGTAATGTGGCAGAGCCGTGAGTACCCTAATCGCAATGTGATTACAGGCCAACTGACTCTGAGTTGCTAGAGATGATACAATGAGTTATGTATGTGTATGTGGTTCTGGGCAATGACCCCAATTTTTTGTGTTAAATCAGACCACCAAATAAATCCATATTTGTATAGTTGTGGTCCTTCATTGTTATAATTAACAACCAGTTTTATTACACTTATTTGGCTATGAACAGCTATCAACCAATCACAGCTATCAACCCATCAGATTGCTTGATTTAAGCTACTTGTTTTATTGTATGTGGAACATTAAAGGAATAGTTTGCACTTGCTAGAATATTGTGAACAGTAACTTTCTGTTGTTACTGTTGCCAGGTGACCTGCAGAGACTCCAAGAAGTCACTAATCCTGGCCAAGAAAAAGTCAGTTAACTCTATATTACCACAGCAGGTTGTTTCTATTCTTTGTTTTATTGTTATTCTTAAACATATGAGATACTAATAGTTTATTAGTGAGCTTTAGAGGTGCTGGTAGGAAGATTGTGTTACCTTTGGACAGTGCAGGGTCAGCTCCAGCCCCCCC
>NC_045747.1:7429075-7446112 GCF_008692095.1 Etheostoma spectabile
CCGTTTCCAGACTTTATGCTAAGCCAAGCTAACCAATCTTCCAACTCTTGCCAGGAAAACAAATTGGCATATTGCCCAAATGTCAAACCATTCTTCCAACATACATTTTGGGTAAGTGAGCATTTTTCTTTAACCTTTGTGATTATTTTAAAAACTGTTAATAATACTCAGAATGTACATTTATAAGGTAGACATATTAATGTGGGTGTAAGTAGGTGTATAATTTGAAAAAAAGTATATTATTTTTGTAACTCGTAACATGATGGGTCGATAGCGTGAATCAACTGTACACGCTTTGAGCAATGTAGTGGTTTGGAGTTGTCAAAACAGGTTTCCTACAATCAATCAGCAACATTCAGTAAGCTGAAAAGATGGATATTTGACAATTAGATCAAGAAGTCTGGCAATTCTTCAAAGCAAAACTTTTGATTCTGATATGTGAATCTCAGACCGGTGTATGCATTTGTGTTTTTATGTATTTGTGTCCATGCTTTTGGATTTGTGGTTGGGACCAGAGCGTGTGTGCTCCTCTGTGGTTCACCACATCCAAGTGAATCACATTCTTGCAAATGTGCATGCTTGTTGTGGTTTCTGGCTCTGTTTTTGTCACTGCTTTGCATGGTTATGTTGCTAAGCCGTCCTAACATATCATTATAGTCTAAAATACTGTATGGGGGAATTCTTAAGCTTCCCGCTAGGAATGTCTTTGCCGCATTTGTCTGGAATGTTGAAAATTCTTTTCCCTCCAGGAGGTGAATTCTAGTCTTAAACAATTATCTCTTTTTATGTGGCGAGGAAAGCAGGCCAAACTTTGACTTATGGCGGGGATATTTTGTATACCTTCAGCAGGAGTCATCTGCTGAAACTACACAAAATGTCCTGGGTTGGTTATCTTAGATGAGCATTCAGGAACGCTGCATTATATTGTGGGTTTTTTTTAAGGCTAATTGTCATCTAAATGTTTTGGTGAATCTAATATCTGTGATTAAGAGCTTGCATTTTAGCTTTTTATTCTGACAAGTTAGACAACAACTTTCTGTTTGTCATAAAATCTTGCTAATGGCCCTGACGTTTTTCCTTTCTAGTCATCCTCAGAAGCTATAATGAGGATAATTGTTTGGGCTTAGACAGACCAAAGGGGGATTAGTCTTTTTTTTTTTCCTTATAGCACTCTGAAAATGACAGAGCACACATGCTCCATTCTTATGTTGTCACTAAATCTACTGTTGCTACTAACAATGGGACCACACGCACTGCACCACCCTTTACAACTGAGCTCTGTCATTAAATAACAGCCTTTCCCAGGTAGATCTATCACAGTCCACCCAAATTTCTCTCCAGGCTGAATGAATGAAACAACAGTTCTTCGACAGAAAGAAAGAGGGATAGCATTGTAGCTATGTAACATGGGCCTTTTGTGATAGCATGCACAGGTTAATACATCCATTGTGGGCTAGGCCCGTGCTTGTCTAAGCCTGTCCCATGCATGGTGGCAATTATGCTGTTTGTGACTCCCCTATCCCCCTGACAGAGGCCAGTGGAAGGGGAGGAGAATGCATTCATTGTCTACCAATTAAACCAGAGGAGGGTTCTACCTGGCTTTGCCCATTGTCAGGGCAGGATGTAGGAGGGGCTGCAGTGGCTAGGTCTTGTATCACCGGGCCACCTGATCCAGGGGGCTTGCCTGTGTCACCCATACCCTCCTTTTTGCAGCTCTGGTCAGCAGTGATGCAAACACAAGAGCCTCTGTGCTGGTGGTGCAGGGAGACTCTCATTCAGTGCTGCGGCTGCTGGGAAGATTGTTCACAAAAGGAGTGCTAGGAATCTCTGAGATTTACACAGTATGTGTCTGTGTGTCATCATGTGTCACCTCCTCTTGATCATATTTTAATTGTTACATGTGACAACGAACGGAGTAGACTTTCATCTTCTTCAGAACTTCAGTTCCCATATATTTATTTTTTTACATCTAAGAAAACAAAATCTCCACATGTCTCTTTTAGGGTTATAACGCAGCAGCATTAGTAGATTTGCACAGAGATTGTATGTATCCACAGACAGACACGGACTCAAGTAACATTTGTCCCCCCAGTGGACCTGTGGGCAGGTGTTGGGGCTAGCAACACTAGTATGAAAAGATTAAAAAAAGACCAGATTCTCTTCTACATTGTGAACAGTCAGCTCCATCCATGTGAGCTGAGGTGAGTTTATCACTTATAAATAAGAAATAAAATTTAAATCTTTACTTTAAAACTTTACTTGGTATACTCTGCTTTTCATGCAGTAAACTTACTAAATTGTTTTCAAGTCAACCTAGCAAATTTACAAAACTAACTTTGATAACGCTGACATGCTGATGTTAGTCATGCTCACCATGATCACCATCTTAGTTTAGCGTGTTAGTTTGCTACATTCTCTTATTAGCAATTATTATTATAACCTTTTATTTATTCAGGGAGGGCTGTTGAGAACCCTATCTTTTCCAATGATGCCCTTATTGCAGCACAAATAAAAAGTAATGTAAAACCATCTCAAAAATTAGAGTACAAATTAATATTATGATCATAAAAGTAATTTGATCATAAAACACCATCTTACAATATGTAAAAGGTGAATTATGGAACAATCTTAAAATGATAGTACATACTAAACAAGAAAAACAAATGAGAATCACTGATGTACTGTAGTTGAATAAGAGGTATTAAAAACAAGGGCAGTCTCTCTATAACACATTTTTAAGCATCATCTTGAACGTCCCAATGGAAAATAGTCACTAAAATAGTAGAGAATTCAAAACCACAGTAGTGATAGATGGTGATAGTAGCGCTACATGAAAAATCAGGGGATCAATAAAGTCATCAGGACGCATGGTCTGAAAGCATAAATGTCTGTACACAATTGTGTGTCAATTCATGTATTGTAGAAAATGTTGAGATACTGTATTTTTGTTGAAAACTTTGACATGCTGGTAGCAATAGATGAAAGTCATGGGAACATCAAAGTCATCCTCTGGGCACGTTTCTTTGGATATCTGCACCAAATTGCATGGCAATGTATCCAGTAGTTCTCAAGACATTTTACTAAAAAAACAAATAAATCAACTTGCTGGTGACGCTAGATGAAAAGTCAGGGGATCATTAAAGTCAGTAGGCTCTATGCTCTGGGATCGAAACATGTCTGTTCAGGAATTCCATGGCAATCCATGCAATAGTTGAGGACTAAGTGACCTAGAGCCTGACATTGTAATCCCTAAAGCCATGCTGCTAGCAAGACTAAAAAAAATAATGTTATCTAGTGCAAAAATACTTGGAATGTTTTTTGTTGTGTAATGAATTGGATTACAAATACAGTGTGGATGTTTAGGTTTTTGTTCCCCTCTGTGAGGTATATACACAAGTAATCCTCATTACAAGATGATGCATTGGGACACAAACCTGCAGCAACATTAAAGGTCACATTACAAAGTGCAGCCGTCACATGATGATGCATGGACAGTGTCTCATGATACGCTGTATATCCAGGAATAGTGAAGAATATCTTGTCTCTCGGATTCTTGCCTTTTTAAATTTGAGCAGGTTCCATTTACTTTCTTCTCATTGTGAGCATCATTTAGCGCACTAGAAAATGTGTTGTAATTTATTTTCAGAGTAATATCTCTGAAAAGCATGTATGTAAGTAGTATGTATCACCAGAACCCTTTATTTCAAGTATTACAAGTAAAAGTACTCAATGCAGAAAAATCCTCACATTTTAGAAACTGGAAACCGTCAAAACAGTTCTGTCAATCAACCAATCTTTTCAGCTGTACTGTGTAATAAAACATGGATTTTTATAAACAACTGTATTTTGTATGCAACAATCTTGATTTGTAAAGTAACTAGTAACTAA
Source organism: Etheostoma spectabile (assembly GCF_008692095.1). Classification (NCBI taxonomy): domain Eukaryota; kingdom Metazoa; phylum Chordata; class Actinopteri; order Perciformes; family Percidae; genus Etheostoma; species Etheostoma spectabile. The sequence continues at coordinate 7,432,964 of NC_045747.1, forward strand.
AGTGGTCAGATCTTTGTAGTGGAGTAAAAAATACAATATTTATCTCTGAAAAGTAATGGAGTAGAAGTAAAAAGTATCATGAAAAGACTCAAGTAAAGTACAAGTACCTCAAATTTGTAAAGTATAGTACTTTATTAAATGTACTAGTTACATTCCACCACTGGACTCTTTCCATCCCATTTAACTATTACATAAGGATAAATGCAACCCTTGGAACTGTTTTTCCCGTGGTTTCACCACTTCCTCCTTCACCGCCATCACCCACTCATGACCACAATGACATCTCTCAGCCACCACTTAGCCTCTGATAGATGGTTTCTATTTAGGAAACGGCCTCTGACCGCAAACCACCAAGCACAACAAGACTGTTGACAGGTCTAAATAGAAAAGTTCAGCTCTGGGAAAAACGAAGCACAAACATCCGTGCCTTGATTTGGGTGCCTCGCCTGCAAAATAGCTTTCTGGAAAGACTCTTTTGATTGCTTTCTTTGGTTGAGGTATCGAAGTTTTTGAGTTTGATGTAGTTAGGTTTCACTCAGTGTTGTGCAATCCATTTTGGGACGGTGAGGAAAAGCGGCTGTGAAAATAACTGACTGCCTGCTAAAATTGGGCTGTTCCCTCTCTGAGCTGAATGTAGATATGGATGAACTTCCGGAGCTTTTAGCTTTAAGCAGAACAGGTTGTTAAGACTACCCCAAAGCTTCTCGGGTAATTAATAAACATTCATTAGGTAGCTAAAAGCAAAAGACAGCACTTCTAAATCAAATGGTATTCCATCATCAGTCATGGGCGGCTGGAATATGGCACTTTATAGTCTTTTTATAGTCTTATAGTCTTCAGAGATAATAAAAAATAAATGACAGCCTCTGTGGCTCTGCCACTGTGTGTGTGTGTGTGTGTGTGTGTGTGTGTGTGTGTGTGTGTGTGTGTGCTGTTTGTGGGTAGGTGTGTGTTTTTGTCGTGGTGTGTACCACAACGTACGTGGTACAAACATACAATGTTTTGCATCATACTGCCGGTCTAAAACTCTATCCCATCGCGTTCATCGCGGCTGTTTGCGGTGTTCATTTACTTTTAGTTGACACAGATGGTGAAGGAGTGACTGGCCGAAAGCCACACTTTCTTCCTACGGAAAGAAAATCAGAAGGGGAGGTGAGCAAGGGGGAAGGGATGGAGATGCGTTTTGTGGATACATGACTGACTGAATTACCCAGGGCACCTTAAGGTGGCACAAACTGCCTGGGTACGGGCAAGAGAGATGAGAAGATAATTTAGAGATAGGTAAGGCTCCTTCACAGCTGCAGCAGGTGATATTAAACATGGTTTAATACAGTATGCATGTGGAAAATAGTGTGTGTGCATTTTTCTTATCTTTGGGTCAATACAATAGGATTGTTTTGGATAAGCCACCTCAAGATATTCCCTCCCACAGATGGGCAAAGATAAGGATGTCCAGAATGCTTCCTCACAATCCATTAACATCACTTGGCTCAAACCCTACTGTGTCCTAGCTGAGAGTGGTGTGTTGTGTGTGTGTGTGTGTGTGGTGTGTGTGTGTGTGTGTGGGTGTGTGTGTGTTTGTGTGTGTGTGTGGGTGTGCTGTGTGTTCATATATATGCGTGTGTGTGTATGCGTGCGTATGAGTTGTGGCAGTGGGTGGGTCTGGGTAATTAATGCTTCCCAGGATTTAACATAATTTGCTCTAATTGGTGTTTGCTGTTCAGCAACTACTTAGTGATAATCAAATAAATGTTAATGGCCTGTACCGCAGGCTAGCTCGGAGGATGGACTTTCTTGCAAAGCCTTTTAGGAATATTCTCAGTTTAGGGATGATTTATATGGTTGTGGCAGGTATTCCAGTCTCCTCTTCCTTAGCACTCAATCTGACTCACTCGTCTGCCAATTTCCATGCAGGGAATCTATTTAGAATTTCATCCCAAGAGAAGAACATGATTGCATTTCCACTCTGGCCACAGATTCCTTGTAGCCTTTTATAACCTTTAATTAATTTTATGACTAAGAGAAAACATGCAGATTTGATGAACACCATGGGTAAATAACACACACATTAACCATGTGTGTGTTATTTACCCATGGTGTTTCAGATGACAGTCAATCTACAGGAATTCAGTCTTGAAATTAGAAAGTATAGCTGCTTTCTTGTATCTTTCCCCAAATCCTCCTTAGCCTGAGTAGAGCGACTACTTTTCGCTAGCCCTGCATTTTACTGACACACTCTGACTGGGATTTATCCCCCCTCCTCTCATCAGCCTCAGCTTACATGTCATGCTGAATACCAGAGCTTGTTTCTCAGTCCTTGTGAGATGAAGACTCATGGTAATGCCCATTGATTTTGTGTGCAGGCAAAGAAAAACTTGCGCTCGCACACAAACACAAACACACACACACACACACACACACACACACACACACCCAGACAATAACGCTCTTAAAATCCCCAGAAGTGCTATCCTGTTTGTTTTCATTATGGACGTGATGTTGGCCTTTGCAGACATGGTTGATCTTCTCTTGCCTCTGTAAAAACACAAGTGTCAAGGTAGCTACCACCTTTTACTTTTTCACACATTATGTAGTTTGAATCTGACTGTTGGTTGAAGAATTATCCCTGGCCCCCCAACCTACTCTACTTTTCTCTACTTTTGGAGCTGTGAGGGATTGAGACAACTGGCAGATGCTTTCTGGAAGAATTTCCTGCTAGAAATGGTCATTGAGGGACTGTGCTCCTCTGTTCATGTGTATTAGTGCCCTCCATCATGAATGCACTTTGTGACATTTTAGGGTGGTTGGGTGTGGTAGTAGTAATCCACAGCATTCTTTCATTCCCAGTGAATGTTGAAATACCTAATTTTTATGGAAGGTTACCTGGTTCTGATGTTCACTATGTAAACATTTTGTGAACTTTCTTGGAACAGGTGGTTGGCCTTAAAAAATTCTAGTACAGCTTTGGTATTTATGTAGACAAATTTGTACATTTATGTAGACTATACTGAGGAAAGCTAAAGGAGAGAAACACAGTATGCAGTGTCAAAACACTTACATTTTGAAGCTTATTGTTCTAAACATCCCCAAGCTTGCACATTTTGACATCTAATCGCTGTTGACCCAAGAATACCCTTGATGTTTGTATATGTTCTGCATAATTCATAGTTCATATTCTGTGCAAAGCCTTTCACAAATTGTGCACCCTGTGAAAGATTGCCTCAGACTTGTGCTATTGAAAGCGGTTAATCCTCTGAGGATGGATATGTAAATATGACCAAGTGTGGCTCTGTGTTGCTCCTGATTGTTGAGGATAAACCGATGTGCGTTTTGTTTGTTGTGTGTGACAGTGTGGGAGAGAGGGGAGAGAAAAACCACAAGCATAAAGACCTGTCCCATCCTTCAAGCATGTATAATCCCCTTAGTGAACACACTCCACATACATTGCACAAATGAAAACAGCAGTATTATTCCAGTATATGCACCTACAGTTAATGCATATACCTGGAGGTTGCTGCACCATCAAAGTCCACTGTTTAATCATTCTTTTCTGTGTGTTTTCATTACTTTTTTTCATTTCATGCCACGCGTATGAGAGTAAATTGTACATGTTGGTTGGCATGTCATAGTATTATGTGGGGGTCTTTGAGCTAAAGTGACACACAGTCCTAAGTCAGGTACATTCAGTTCTTAGCTTGGTGAAGGAATTGTTTTTTAAAGGAATTTGTGATTATTTTATGTCTTCTTCTTGTCTCTCCCATCCTCTCTTACTCCTTGACTTTACTGGACAAGACATCACTACAACCACTCATACAAATGCTGTATGGCTTCATTTTATTGTAGGAGGCCAGGTGCCAAATTAATTTCAGCCCTATTAGAGAAGTTACTCTGTCTGCTGAGACACCTTGCTTGCCTTAATGACCCTCCCTAAATGCGTCTATGCTTTCTGCATTTAGCTTACATCCATCAGTACCCTCGAAGCTGGTCTGATGAATGTCCACCAGGCTGGAGTAATGTTACATTACGCAACTCAAATGTCCCCTTTTTCCTCTTCAGTGGCCGATCATGTCAAACTGATTTATTGTCTTTATATTCGAGGCCAAACTCGAAATAAAACAAGTAAGAAACCCTCCATGGTTGTCATTTCCATGTTGACCAAGTGACCCGGAAGTACATTGGCCTAAGTACCTGTAATGTTAAACATGTGAATTATTATTTTCTCAAAGAAAAATATATACATTTTCATAATAACACTGACTGAAATAATCATTTTATTCTCTGAAAGATGTTGCTGTGAAAAAAATAACCCTTCTGATGTTACAGTAAGCTTTTGTGTAACGTCACAAAAACTGCAATGAAGTCTATTTTCTGATTATTCTGAGTGAATGAAATGCAATTGAAAAGCGGATAAGTCCTTAAACATTTAGTCTATTGAAATCGGAAAGCTGCCATTTGGTAGCACTTCTTAATGAAAGCCACCAGTGAATATGCTTATTGAGTAACAAGCGCAACACTTATTTTGAAAGGGAAAAGCATTTATGCATTCACTAAAATGCAGCTTTGTGAAAATGAAAAATGCGCAGTGATACTAATAAGATTCCCAGTTTTATTCATACATATTCAAAGTGTGCTCACGACTCAAGGGAGCCCGTTAAGATGATTGTAGGGAAGGGATCCCAAAAGCCCAGATATAATTTTGCTGCGTTGCATCAGGTCTTTACAGGGATTTCAAGCCTTTAAACACCATGTTCTGGGGAGCCATATGCCCAGGGGAAACAAGTGAATATGTCACACCAGTCAATTAAGGCAAGCAGAGAAAAAATAAATAAAAAAATTGCAGCTATTTCAGAAATAGTTTAGACACTGAGACAAAGGAAGTGAGATTTAGCCTAGATATCTGCAACCTGGGGAATTATCTGACCAGACATTTGGGATTTTCTGTATATCCTGACCACATTACTGAACATCTTCAGCCAAATGGACTTCACACTGACTCTACACATCCCAGACACTCTTAAATAGCCTCGCAAAGCCAAACTATATAAAGCTCAGTTTACACGATATGTAAGTTGAGATTTAACATTCACTCTACTGTTTAGCCTGATCTAAGAAGCACTGGACCAATCAGGGTGTGTAGAAGATGGTGTTGACTTGCCAAAAACCTGCACTTTATATGAATAGCCGCCAGTCTTTTATTTTTTTGCTGATTGTTTGTTCACTTGGATGTTTGAGCTTCACTGTGCATAATGATGTGTGTGCAGAGTTTGGCACTAGAAGGATTTTTTCACATCCAGCTGCTGAAAAACTGAAAGTATCTCTTTGTTCATTTTAAATCTGTGGCCATACGAGCGGGATTTTGTAACATCACAACTAGTTTAGAGCCAATCAAGGTCCAGTATGCAACTTACACAAATGTGATTTGTAAATTTTAACCCGCAAGGGAACATCTTGTTTGTTAGTTACAATTTTTTTTAATTAAACAATATTTGTGAAAAACCCATTATTTTAATCAGAGCTTTTTATTTTCATATTTTCGTTTTGAAGTTGAGCTCCTGTTTTTGTCCTTGATTCCCACTTGTCACTAGTCATATAGTATTTTGTGTGATTTATTTCCAGCAGTTTATCCAGTATAGTCTGCATGCACAGCGGGTAGTTAGTGAGCACCAGGGCTTTGCCGATCCATAAGCTGGGGTCTGATCCCTGACATCTACAGACAGGGACTCCCGGCCATCTGGCCGGATGAGACAGTTGGATAGGCACATTCTCTCTCTTTGACTTTCAAACGTGACTCAACATGACTTCACACACGTGCACATACTCACAGACACAACTTACACTCGTTCAGATGGTTCCTGTCATCCATCTCAAGGGTTGCCAGAGAGCTCTGGCGGATAGTGACCTACCTCGCAGCTATGCAGCTTTCCTCAAAGCTGTACATTTAGATTACTATAAGGTCTCTGTTTTTGTTTGCAGGTTTTATCATGGACAGAAGCTTAGACAGAATGAGTGAAGGAACTGGAGATGATTGGAAAAAAAAAATACGTGAGATGTTTCTTTATATAAAGCCTCAAGCTACATTAACCTGGAGATGTAAATGCCACATTTAATATGATTGATCGTCACAGTGTGCACAGCCATGTTGAAAACATGGTAAATATCTGTCTTACAAATGCACAAGTATGAGCTTAAAGCATTCATTTCACATAACTAAATAAATCTAAAATCTAAACCAATGCAGGAGATGTCTCGACTGAAAACAAACCTGTGCGTTTAAGGTGTCCAGATATACTGTGCCATTACTAAAAGGTAATCCTCACTTTCCAGTCAATCAAAATTGAGAATTCTCGGCCATCTATGAAGGACCAATCCCTATCAACATGTAGTGGATGGTGCATTTCCTTCATAATGGTCCTAAATGCCAAAAGCATATGCTGTAATTTCAATTAAACATATATTTAATACACATCACTAATGAAACTGTATGACTCCCAGACTCTGATGAAAGATCAATCAATAGATATTTGCACCTCTACACTTACACATACTGAATACTTCAAGCAACAGAACGCTGATGATCTTGTTCAGTCTTCATATCAATTCCACACTCTCTCCCAGCTCATGAGTATCTAAGAACTTTGAAATTGAAGCACTGACTTAGACCATCATCCATCTTGTTTAATTCAAGTCTTGTTCACAGCATTTGTATGATAATATTGCCCTTACTGCTTCCCACACATGTAGATAACTTGCTTTCCCCTCCTGGCGGCGCTTCACCCTGTGTGTTGAAAATAGCTGAGGCTAGAACACAACTTATGTAACATTGATTTGAAATTCAATCTTGACAGCTACCTTGGGGCCCAAGGCTGATTCTCAGATCCTTCTCCTGTACCGATGTTGGAGGAAGCATGCAGGACATTAAAGAGAATCAGCAGACACAGAGTCAGGAATACCCACAAAATGTATATACTCTCACAGTATGTTGCTGTTTACAGATATAAGCACAAGCATGTACAAACACACACACACACACACACACAGCCTGCACAGTCTTTGCCGCTGCTCTCGCTGATACTTCTGCACAGACAAGCACCCTCTGACACAAATCACCATGTTTGATCTCCCAATCTTTCATCCTGTCCACCATCCTTCCACCTGTCTGTCACCTTGAGAAGTGTTGTGAGTAGTCTACAAGGCGCTATTTACCCAAGAGTGTCCTGAATATACTGTATCATACTAATCACTTGCTTTTCCCCAAATCCCTTGCACGCAAAAAAGACACTCAGTGGACTATTTCACCACAGTGCTCCTTTTCTTGTGTCAAAAGGTAGGGAAAATGATGTACTGTATACTTTGATGAAATGTGTTTTCTAAAGATTAATGATGGGAAACATTTGTTAGGGAAGACACACACACACACACAAACACATACACACACACACACACACACACACACACACACACACACACACATACAGAGGATAGAGAGAAACACAGGACAGAAGGCCAGACAAATACACCTGTCAGTGGGGGGCTAAAATCTGCTGTGGATTATCAATAGATGGTAGATCTCCCATGCACCCTCTCTGTCTGTCTGTGTTTCTCTCTCATTGTCTATGTTGCATCAACAGCAAGATGCCATCACAGCAGTAGGTCAGTGGGAGCATGTACTGTATGATTTTGTTAGCACACTATGTGCTAAGTGTCACACCTTCTGTCAGCATGAACATTTCATTCCAAAAGGTGACATAGTAGTGGTTGTTGCGTAGATTTTCTTTTACTTGGTTTAACTCTGCTGCCCTCTCTCTGTCACAGACATGTATCATCGGTTTGGCTTTGAGACTGGGTGTGTGCTTGCGTGCCAGAAAGAGAGAGAGAGATAGACGCACACACACAAAAAATGAAAAAAGGAGTGTGCATGCAGAGGCTGGGCCACAGCTGTTGTTGTGTTCCCACACCCTATTCCTCTCCCATCCGTCTAATATAACCCTACACTGTGCACGTCTAAGCTCATGAAAGAGTATTAAAACGGCAGAGTCAGCACAAACTGCGTCCACATAAGCAAGCAGTTCAGCTTCATCACCACACACACACACACACACACACACACACTTCTGACAATTCTGCTGAACTACATACAGTACGTTTGCTATAGCCTAATCACACTCTACTTCAGATAAAGAGCCTTTTATTATCAAGGACACTTGCTTAAATACGGTGTGCGTGTGTGCGTGCGTGTGTGTACATAACTGTAAGGGGAAATTATTAGATTTTTTTCATAGTGAGTGTGTGCATATTTGAGTGTGTTCTTGCATCACATCACAAACCTGCTATTGCTTTACAGTAAAAATCTCTAAGCTTCCTCTCTGACAGGAAATTGCATTTTACATTTTGGTGACCATGGCAACCAAACCCTATAATGCCTCTCAGTCAGGTTCATGTTACACATTCTCCAAGTCAAATTGGTGAAAAGGAAAAAAAACAGATATGGTGGAATAGCTTATTATCATTCATTACAGCAACTGACTGAAGTCTGAGGATTCTCAATTGAGAAAAAACTTTAGTCTCTCCCTTTTTTTCTGGTTGACTGATTTTCCATGTAGAGTAACTTATTGAAGCACAAGCTGTTTTTGTGAAGATAAAGCTTCCATTTCACATCTCAGTGTTCAAACTTTGAATCTCTTTGTACCGCTAAGCCTTTTTAGCAACACTGATTACCTACCCATGATAAGGTGCCTTGATAAAGGCATATTTGAACAATAACAAGTGTGCCACAGGCTTGTTAGGTCACCTTTTAAAACCAAGGGCCGTTGCTACCTTTTATTCCACCCCCTCTTTATTTTCACAGTAGCCTCTATCCCCTGCCCTGCACCCTGAAAATAAAAACACCATTAGTCCCCTCCTCGCTCACTGGGAGAGAAAGAAGGCCTCACAATAGCAGCAATTGAATATGGGTAAATGGCTGCATCCTTGACATGTTAGGTTAGTTTCTGTTGTCAGTGACAATTGGAAGAGAACGAGAAGGAAAAATAACTATTATAAAATAGCCTATCCAATCCACTAATGGAGTGGAGAAGGGAAGGTAAGATAAAGCAGGTTGGAGCAGGAGGGGGTATATTAGGTGGCAGCATGTATGAATACATGTGTGTGTGAGAGAGGTTTAGCTGGCTGTGTAAAAGCACAGCAAGTTAATGTCAGGTGTGCAAGAAAGAGAAAGCAAGTGTGGGAATGTGGAGAGATAATATCCTGCTGCCAGACTTGCGAACAGACAGAGAGATAGACACAAAGGCTTCCAGCAGTTCCTGACTCAGATCTATGGCTTGGTTGGCAGGGAATCACATCTCCTGGGTGGCTGTCTGTGTGTGTGTGTGTGTGTGTGTGTGTGTGTGTGTGTGTGTGTGTGTGTGTGTGTGTGTGTGTGTGTGTGTGTGTGTGTGTGTGTGTGTGTGTGTGTGTGTGTGTGTGTGTGTGTGTGCGTCTGTGTGTTTGCTGGGAGGAACTGAAGGATATGAGCAAGAATCTTATCCAGCTTCCGTTCAGCAGCCTTATCCACGTAGGCTTGTGCGTCAGCTTCCGTCCTAGAAAGCGATGCAGACGCTGAGATGAGTTTCACGCCACAGCAGGAGACGGAAATCCAATGAAAGCTGAGGAGCAGAACTATCTTAGCACTGAAAAACACAGTCATTAAGAGATATTGCTTAGAATTGCCGTACTAATGTTTTTGTTATATTATTGTTTGATTGTAATGTGCCTCTCTTAACACATCTTTTTCATTTAAGGGTGGACATAAATATAGAAATGTATGGGCTATTCTTTATTTTTATCATGTATCCATGTTTTACTTTTAACTTAGGTTTATTTATGTAACAAAAAAGAAAATCACATTAAAAAGGAAAAATGATACGGCTGGTGTTATGTTTAATGGGTTCTTTACCACTATCTATCAGGCAGACCCGGGAGCAGGAAACCCCTCCAGACTTCTTCTACTTTTCTGACTTTGAGAGGCACAATGCTGAGATTGCCGCTTTTCACTTGGACAGGTGAGATTTATCATCTTTTTCCCCTAAAAAACCCTGTTGTGCTGAGATTTCTTTGTGACTTATCTGTTTCCTGTCCGAGTGCGTTTCAAATCATCCTTCACAGCCTGTTCCAGGAAGAATGACAGTTTGTATGTGTCTATTCATTCAGACAACAACACTTTAACCCATTTATAAACCGGAGATGTGCCATAATGGACTTAAACTGTGAAAATTTGAATGGGATTTGGTACATGAAGGATTATATAATACACCAAGTGCTGGGATCATCTTCTTTACTTGACATTTTACGTTACAGACTTCAGCTGACAAGGTAAAAAAAACAACTCCTTAACAGAAGAACAAACGTGATAAGTTTGGGATTCTGGGGGTGGGAGATTAATGGTGCGCAGGTCATCTTGAGGTCTGCTGAGGGTGTGGTAATTACTTCACACATGCTCACAAACACACACTCTTGCTCTCTGTTAGATGAGGTCAGCGACATGTGTTTGCGTGGGCAGGAAGATAGAGCCAAACAGGAAATCACAGGCACGCCATTACCACCGGGACATGGTTTTAGAGCAGGAGCGGGGGTGACTTTGTTACCTCTAAAGAGCAGTTTAGTTTTTGGATTGCGTGCACTATGCAGGGTTGCCTATGAATTATAGACCACTTGCCTGACTAATGCAGCCTCTGGATACCAGTCTGAGCTATTGCTAGTTTATGGTTTCATATTGAACCAGCAATGTAGAGAAGGCTAAAACTTTATTTAATTTGATTTCTAATTCTAGACAGTTATGATAACATCAAATTAAATATTCTGAAGATTTAAGGGAAAAGGCACTGTCACTGCATTCTAGTAATAACTTCTCTATTTATTTGTCTTTTCTACTATATATATATTCTACCATATCTGCATCTGTTGTGACTCAGGGGTGTGTAATAGGCAGAGCGCACACTAAAAGACGCTTGAGTATGCCCTTACGGGCAAATACACACACACAGGTGCTCCTTTGTCACCAGGGACTGACATGACGGTGCAGTTTACAGCTCCTGAATGCTGTCCTCTGTAGGCTAAAGTTTCGCCAACTCTGTTCCACTCAGCCGGTCTGTCTGTGTGTGTACCTGCTCCCAGGAGGCTTAGCTTTAGTCTCACACGGGCAGGGTCATTTGTACAGCAAATATACATTAAGGCAAGCTAAACAGCGGCTGAATAGGTATAGTGTTCTGACATAAGAATGTAAGAAAAGAATGAGAGACACAGACAGATGGAGACAGAAAGGGAGCCCAAAGAGTTTGAGACCATAAAGTGCAGAATTAACACAAGCATCTAAATACTATATAGATGAATTATACATTTTGTAATACAGTTTAAATTTAGACCTGACTTTCCGATTTGTCTCTCTCATTCTTTAGGATCCTTGACTTCCGGAGAGTGCCCCCGGTGGCAGGGCGACTTGTCAACATGACGAGGGAGATCAGGGATGTGACACGTGATAAGAAGCTGTGGAGGACCTTCTTTATCTCACCAGGTAGAAACTCTGCCAGCCTCCGCTGCTTGGCACATTGATGCAGCTATTTGGCTGCATCACTCATACTATTTGGACAGAACAACACTGGCTTTGCATCTAAGACACTACAGAAATAAGTAAACTGGGTTATGTTCCTGTAGTTGAGGGTAGTCTGAGTTTGTATGCCTGGGTCCGCTCTTCAAGGGAGTACAAATAACAGGAATGTCCTGTAGCGTGTGGTGATAAATAAAACCTTAGCCAAAAGTCACCACAGGGTGGCACACTGTAAATTGCGTCTGGCTGTCACCTGACCAAGCCAAACTCAAAAGATTTGAGATTGAGCATTCAGGGCAAAATCAAATCGCCGGCTGAGTGGGCGGGGTTTACCCAGTCTACTCTAAGTCATCTTTTTCTCCAAAGTTCTACAAAGATGAAACTTACAAAGTTGGATTTATATACAGTGTGTATATATAAACATCCAATGCAGATGCTGTAAATTCTTAAGTGTTATTTATGTTGCTAGATTATATTATGTATGACAGTGATTGGAGGAAACTATAGCCTCATTCAGAGCAAAGGAAAAGTTAAACTGTTTCAAATGAATGCATATAATGCAAAGCAGATCATTTGTCACATATGAGTAGTTGTCAATGTGCCTTGAAGAGGAATAAAACTGCTCATTGCTGAACATTAAAGCAGAAGATGTGACTGTTTTGTCAATATTGCTAATGTAGAGATGCCTTACTTTTTGTTTTTTTTACAGTTTTTCATCTCTTTGCTCATTACTAAATAATTTACAGAAACACAATATAAAGTTTAAATTAAATGCTGTATGTATTTTGAGCAGCCAGTATGATCTGCAATCACATAATCTAAGTAGGAAGACATGTCAAAGGTTGTTCAGATTCTCTTTGATTGTAGTGTATCATCTTTGCTGGCTCAGCACTCTCTTCCCTGCGTATGTGACCTGTGTTTAAGCCTGCTCCTGAGATTAAAACACCTCCACCACCTTGAATTTTCACTGTGTGCTTCCTCTTCAACACCGTTTCTGAATAAATGTATTTTTTATTTTCTCTCCTCAGCCAATAACGTCTGCTTCTATGGTGAGTGCTCATATTACTGCTCCACTGAGCATGCCCTATGCGGTAAACCGGACCAGATCGAAGGCTCGCTTGCAGCCTTCCTGCCGGACCTGAACCTGGCCAAACGGAAGACATGGAGAAACCCTTGGAGACGCTCCTACCACAAACGCAAGAAAGCAGAGTAAGGAATCGACATATTCATCAATCAGCATGCCTCAACCTTCTGTCTAGATTTGAACTTTGCTGATTACTGTGACTAAATATACATATAATTATAATAATAATAATTAATCATTATTTTTTTCTGTGTTCTCAGGTGGGAAGTGGACCCAGATTACTGTGACGAGGTTAAGCAGACTCCTCCATATGACCGAGGCACTCGACTGCTGGACATCATGGATATGACCATATTTGACTTCTTAATGGGTAAGAGTAGATGAAACTGGGTATGACCTCACATATCAATATATTACATTTACAGATGAATAAATGGCATATTTACTTTTTAATTAAAGCAACACTAGAGAACTTTTCCTGCTTTGG
>NC_045747.1:7446122-7446962 GCF_008692095.1 Etheostoma spectabile
GGTTGGAAGCAGAATTGTCCCATTATGTCTCATTCAAACTACAGATCCGCTACCCAATCTGGCAAACTTGCATAGTGTGGTTATAGCCGGTAGAGAGCCCCAAAGCGAATGCAGAAGTGCCATTTACCTTGTTACGAGTTCATGAACCACTGAAACAATATTGTAAACATTATTTTAAGTTACAAAAAGTTATCTAGTGTTGCTTTAACAACAGTGTCCTTATATTTTTTTTATACCACTTTGCTCTCCAGGTAACATGGATCGACATCATTATGAAACTTTTGAAAAGTTTGGAAATGACACTTTCATCATTCACCTGGACAACGGAAGAGGGTAAAGACACTTATCTGCTTTTAAAGTGTCTGTCTCAACAAGCACTAAATGTTTGACCCACCGTAGCGAAAACGTTAAAAACACATGTCACATCATGCAGATTCTGAGGTATTATTAAATTGATTAATTGAAAACTATTGTATCTGTTCACTTTAAATATGTCTCTCAAAGCACAGGAAGCTCAGAATTAATGAAGCATCAGGCTGAAAAACAAAGTCTAACGAAGTGTTTGTGATAATTCCTGCTTCCATCTTCTGATCTTTATCTCCTCCCACAAAGGTTTGGAAAACACTCCCATGATGAGCTGTCCATCCTGGTGCCTCTCAGCCAGTGCTGCAGGTCAGACTTTTGGTTGTCTGTGAATTTTGTGAGATTATCTCCCACTACCCTCAGGCTTCTCAACTTGAGTAACAAAATTCCCTGTGCTTGAATATGTGTGTGCTTGTATATATGTGTGTGTGTGTGTGTGTGTGTTTGTGTGTATACAATATGTGTTTGTGTGTGTGT
>NC_045747.1:7446972-7447736 GCF_008692095.1 Etheostoma spectabile
GTGTGTGTGTGTTTGTGTGTGTACAACACAACAGTGGCGTAGAAAATAAAGATGTGATTTGTTTATAGAGAAGGAGAACCAGGAAAAGGGTCAAGGGGGGATTTAAAATAACCTATTCAATTATCCTTTCCAGAGTGAGGAAATCTTCTTACCTGCGTCTCCAGCTGCTCGCCAAAGAGGAGTACCAGCTGAGCTCCCTGATGGAGGAGTCCCTGCTCCGTGACCGACTGTCCCCAGTCCTCATCCAGCGTCACCTCCAGGCCTTGGACCGCAGGCTCCGGCTGGTGCTGCAGGTCCTGGCAAGCTGCATAGAGAAAGAAGGTTATGTTAATGTTGTGGAGGAAGATATAGTCGGGGACACATCCACCCACAGGAGCCCCAGCCACAGGTAGTGAGGGCGAGACTCAAGGGTGACAGAAACCACCAGTGAGACATGAACAATGGACCAGGTCTGTGGCTGTTCGACCAATGGGATTGCACCAAAAAGTCCCACTTCTAAAATCAAGCTGAATTCAGTGAATTCCAAGACTTACCATCATTGCCTCTCTGGAAACTGCTCTAAATGTGTTTATATAAAAGGAAGTGTCCACAGATGCTACAAAAGACTGTGTTCTCACACAGAGGCTTTGTGTTTACTAGATACATATGTATTTGTTGTTTAAGACGGAGCGGAACCACTACTGTGTTCTGATATTGTCCTGCTTGTTTTGAAAATGGAGGGTATCAGTTTGTTTTATGTGTTTTATTATATTAGTGCATAACCA
>NC_045747.1:7447746-7462746 GCF_008692095.1 Etheostoma spectabile
GAGAATGTACACTGACTGGGGCAGCATAAGGTCAGACAACAAGCTTTATCAGTTATCACAATTTATGAAAAGGTTGAGAAAGTGTGTTGAAGATACTTTTTTTTTTTTTGTAAAACATGTTAGGCCTTGCACAAACAAAGAAAATAAGAATTTCCAAACAGCGTGTTCTCTTTATCTATCTTTAAAAGCTTTTTTGTCATGGCACACACTCAGAACAGACTGATTTAAAATGTTATTTCATTCTTCTGAACAGCTTAAATCTGAGTGCAAGTATATTTAACACTGTAGTTCACCTTGCCTTATTCTGATTTTGTATCTCTTTTTTTTACTTTCCCATCTCCCCCACAAGTCTAGCTTTCACAACATGCAGTACAACAGCACAATACTAAAATAGTATTTTCCAAACCAAAAAATAATGCAAAGACACCAGTGTGCTCGTGATTTTATTCAAATTCACTACCATTCTTAAATACAGACATGAAATATCAACAGTTGTCTGCAATTATATAATTTTTCAATCAATGCAATGCAAAATGTTAGTTTGTATGTTGTGTCATTTATTATCAGATTCCATGTACAAATGAAATGACTATTTATTGGTGTGTCACAAAGAATGAGGGTGTTTGAATAAATTATAGGTTCTGTTGCTTTATACATTGGGAAATATTTACTTTAGCATATTGATGCTATTTAAATTGACATTCCTTTGAATCATATGTTTAGGTTCACATGATAGGAAAACCACAAAGGCATTTGATTTTTGACATGACATTGTTGAAGTGGTGCTGTGCAGTTTTGTTTTTCCTCCTAACTGTCCTGAGTACTGGCTGACCTGGTACCTGTGCAATGACAGAATACAGTACTTGAATGTTTTGGGGTTGGCAGTATGGACAGGATTCATAGAGCTACGAAAGGTGTAAAGCCTGAGTGGCTGGGGTCAAGTCTGAGAAGTGCTTTGGGGGTGATATAGGGGTTAAAATGCCTCATCCTAATACAGGGAGATGAGGCACTGTTCTTTGGTTTTCATATTCTCAGTGTAAATACCTATAAATAATTTGAAGACCTAACAAGCTGCACTGCACAGTGATTTGCTTTTGTTTTCTGCTATTGCATTGTTACTGTGAAGATCTGTTTACTAAATGATTAAAGTGTGCAATAAAACCAAAAGTGAGGACAAATTTTTCTTTGTGTAGGTGGCTGTGGACATAGTTTTATGTATGGGCAGAGGCGAATGTGTCCTGTGACAAGTAACTGGTGAGGATCAACAAGTTTGGATTGACTAAAGAGCATTTCACATCTGTCAACCCATCAAGGCAAGGTGCAGCCTTATAATATGACATGGGAAAACTCTTCCTCGTGACCCTTTAACTAACTGAACCACATATAGACAGCCTCAATCACACACTGTTGCAATAATATTTCACGTCTCTCATACTCCCACCAGTAATGCTCAAAATTAAAATTCTACCACTGGTTAACCACTAAAGGTGAACCAAACCTCATGCACTCATACACACATTTCATTCAGCCCTGTATGTTATTTTTTCATCATTGTAGTAGTTAAATATTCATTTTGCCAGCCTCTAACTCCAAGGCATACTGTATACTGTAAAGATAAACAGTATCTCTATTTCCCCTAATTTCTCTTTCACCTCAAACACTTTAAAGCTTAATTTGTAACTTTGTGTCAAAAGTCTTCAGACAGTTGGCAAAACAGAAGTCAATGTGGAACAGACTGTGGATAACTTTTTATTGCTTTGACACAAAGTACCATTAATGACTATGACTCAAGCTCAATCACCAGCAGACCTTTCTTTACTGCATTTACAGTCCATTATGCACATGCTGTGATGTGGTTAAGAACTGGCTGTGGGATAGCTACAGATATATACGTACGTACGTATCAGAATCAGAATCCATTTTATTCGCCAAATGAATCAACAGACACACAGGAATTTGACATGGCAATCAGTAACACAGAAGCTGGACAAACAAACAGTATATGCGTATGGCAGCATAAAGCATAAAACAATTACATAGTAAAATAGTCCAAAAATAAAATAGTGAGGGGTGAGGGGGGAGGGAAGTGGAGCTATTAAGGTGGCGTGACGTCCTTGTCCTCATCACACTGTACTTTCCTCCTGAGAGAAGCAGCCTAAAAATGTCACTTGCTGGATGGGACTGATCAGCAGCAATATTAGCTGCCCTCTTCCTGACTCTGTACAAGTAAGTATAGTCAATATGTACAGTTTTGTATTTTGCTGCATTCATTTCATTTTGCACTTGTAATTACTTTCTTGTCAAACAAATGAAGCCT
Source organism: Etheostoma spectabile (assembly GCF_008692095.1). Lineage (NCBI taxonomy): Eukaryota > Metazoa > Chordata > Actinopteri > Perciformes > Percidae > Etheostoma > Etheostoma spectabile. The sequence goes on from NC_045747.1 coordinate 7,450,064, forward strand.
ATGTTAAAGTGAAATGTGGGTGTGTGTTTTTTACCAACACACGCTGTCCATGGTGCTGATGAAATACAGCCACGCTGTCGGTGCCATGGACAGCACCACGGACAGCGCTGTGTGCTGTCCATTGTGCAGTGATATTTGTGTGAATGTTGATTCAAAATGTTTTGCTCTTTAAGGACAGTTGTGCCTGCATTTAAGTTTTTTCTAGCATTCATACTTTTCAAAATATTCAATGAAGTCAATGAAGCAATCGTCAAATGCTTTTCAGGCTTCTTGCACATCAAAATGCTATTAAAAAATAATTCAGTGTCTTGAAATCTTTTACAGTTTATGTATTATCACTGATTAGTGCTTCTTTCAGGCTTTTCTGCGTTTATAATGGGTGTGTATTGCATAACAGACTTTTTGTGTGGAGTTTGCATGTTCTTCCAGACTTTCTTTGACATGCCATACTAGACTTTTTTTTATCACTTTTTGGACACACTTTTCTATGATTTTTTATAACTTTTTTGCCATACTATACTAAAACTTTTTTCAACATACTATACTATGACTTTTTTGACATAATATACTATTACTTTTTATGACTTTTTTGGACATACCATACAATGACTTTTTATGAATTTTTTTGACTTGCTATACTATGACTTTTTAGACATAATATACAATTACTTTTTAATGACTTTTTTCGACATATTAGACGAGATTTCTTTTGACATACTGTACAATACTATGACTTTTTTGATACAATAACTTTTTTCGACATACAGTATTATACTGTGACTTTTAAACTTCTCAAATAGCTCAGTGTGATAAATACCTGGTAATTTGTCTGAAGCTTGAAGCTTGTGAAGAGTTTTGAATTTTAAGGACCAAATTGAACAAGTAAAATATGCTACAATCAATGATGAGAGTGTCAGAAGCCCCAAATGGTCATGGGTTCCAACCCAAAATGAAGAAATCATACATGCCAAGAGAGTTTACTATGCTGTTTTTTTAACATACCATACTATGACCTTTTCAATATACAACATACCATACTATAAAGTTTTTTTGACATAATATACTATGAGTTTGTATGGCTTTTTTTACACTATGTACAATGATTTTTTGACATACTATACTATGCCATTTTTAGACATACTATACTCTGATTTTTTGACCTACTATACTAGGAATTTTTATTGACTTTTTTCGACATTCAATACCATGACTTTTTTAGACATACTAAACTGTGACTTTTTTCAAAATACTACACTATGACTTTTATGATTTTTTTTAACATAACATACTAGTAATTCATAAAAAGTCTAACCCCAGCTCTGTATTCAGTTTTTCCGTTTCTGTCCTCAGTAACGTGGAACAATAAGTACAACTTCAGATTTGTATGTTGTATGCTTCTCTAATAGCTCAGTGTGATAAATATGTGGCAATGTAGCTGAAGATTAAAGGTTGTGTGCTCAAACCCAGTGCAATTTATTTTAAGGTCTAAAAATAAAGAAGTACAAATATGGTTTGATGTTGTTTTTTACAACATCAAACCACTAACTTCCAAGCTTCAGATAGAGCTCTGTGTGATATATTCCTGGTGAGCTGCTGCCTGAAGATGGAAGGTTGTGGGTTCAAACTGGGTGAACAGCATTGAATTTTAAGGTTGAAAACCTTCACCCAAATGAAGAAATAAAATATGCTACAAACAATTGGTCTTTTTGTTTTGAGGTTTCACACCAAGAGAAAATTTTAAAATATAAATTTGTTAGTGGCACGGTAGATTTGTTCTAGGCACCCATGGTGGGTTCAAAACCGGCTTGCTACTAGCATTGGTACAAACAACTCAATGGATGAATTAATGAATTAAAACATATTTTTAATTTATTTATTACAGGACAGACATTGTATTTTGATTTCATTTATAAGCATTTTATGGATGGAAACAATCTTTTTATGTGCATTTATTTGTACAGACTTTTAAACTTGCTATACTATGACTTTTTTCGACATACTATACTATGACTTTTTCATGACTATTTTCTCATACTAGGATTTCTGATTTTTATCAATGTACCATAATATTACTTTTTTGACATACTCTGCTATTACTTTTATTGACATGCAATACAATGACTTTTTATGACATTTGTCAACAAGGTATACTAGGACTTTTTATGACTTTATTCAACGGACTATACTATGATTATTTTTAAACATTATACGACTTTTTTGACATCCTACACTTTGACTTTTTTCAACATACTATACTGTGATTTTTTTGACATGCTATATACTATGACTTTTTTTAAACATTCTACACCATGACTTTTTATGACTTTTGACATACAATACTATGACTTTTTTTCAACATATTATACTAGACTTTTTTTACAATTTTTTTTGTCATACTATACTAGGATTTTTATCGACATGTTATACCATCAATTTTTAGGATATATTATACTGTGACTTTTTTATGACTTTATTTGACATACTATGACATTTTTCTGACATACCATAATAAGACTTTTTACAACATACTATACTTTGACTTTTTTTGACATAATACTATGACTTTTTTCAACATACTATACTACGACATTTCACGACTTTTTTCGATATGATACTATGACTTTTTGTGACTTTTTTCAACATACTATACTACGACTATTTTCGACATGACTTTTGACATGACTTTTTTATGACTCTTTTCGACATACTATACTATGACTTCTTGAAATGCTGCCAACTGAGCAACTGCCACCCTAACATTTCTATGAAATTCATACAAATTAAAACTATTACCACTTTTACAACTATTCTCATTACTAGCAATCTAGTTTTGCTTCATCAATTTAGCTTTTCAGCATGCACAAGAATTTTCTGCAGTTACCTCATGAACAGTATTTCAAACAATAAGGTTTGTGGATGCATATTTTACATACTCTGCTAATTATCTTATTATTTTTGATTGTGAAATATCCCAAAGGTTTTGGACAGATTACTCTCACTCTCTTAAAGGTCCAATATGTAATATGCAGTGTTGGAAGTAACGCGTTACAAATTACAGTAGTGTATTCCTTTTTGCTGTAACGCAGTAACGCATTACAAAACAAATTTCGGTAATATTATACCCATTACAATCTCACGTAACGCGAGTTACAACGCGTTTTAACGCAACATTGTTATTTTTTTGTTTTTTTAAGAATTCCCCTACACTGCGAAACATTTCTTCACAGGAAGAAAAAAAGCCGTGAGCATCATTTAATGTTGCTGTATTTGAGATGACAGCAGAGACAGATACATTTGCGAGATGGATATTATTTTCAAGAACTTAAGCCTACGCTGCGTTGAAGCTAGGTCTCTGTTCCCTTGATCAGAGCCAGAACCAGAGACGGTATGGACATCTGTGTCCCAACAGGTGACAGGACGTCAGGGCGGACAGCAGTGTGTCCGAGCTGCTGACAGATAGAAACAGGTCGGCAATTATAGGCCTGCTACAAGTAAATACCATTGCATTTTATCAGCTGTGGAGAATAACTAAGCCTGTAGTGGAATGACGACCAAAAACGCTTGTCTTCTACTTTGACCACTTACTGTTCAATATGTTGTAGTTTTACAAACTAGAAAGTGAACAACTTCAGCTTGACGAACATGTTCTGCATCTAGCGTCTGACGTTCGTTTCAGTAGGTAACCTACCAGTTATACAACAGACAACTTCCGTGTAGGCTGCTTCAAAATAAAAGCACTTGCTGTGACGGTTTGCAGTAAAACTAAATTACTGTTTAACAAATAATGTTGTGTACCTTTTCACACATCAATCAAGTACTGTAAATAATGTGAATAGTGGGTAAGAAATGTTTTTGAGATGTATATTTTCATTTTCTCCTATTGCCTATTTATTATAGCTTTACTTTGCATATTCATATACAAAACATTATGAATAATCTATGATGTATTAAAGTGGACAAAGAGGAGACTTTATTGGTGGTTAAATTTACACACTAGCTGCCAAGTCAAACTTCTGGTGAGAGACAGTAATATTGTAATATAACTTATTACTCTCAAATGACAGTAATAATCTGTAATGTATAACATTTTGGAAGTAACTTGCCCAACACTTGTAATATATTTACTGTAATAAATCCAAAAATTACCACAATGGGTCATCAGATATTAAGGAAACATGCTAAGTTGAAATACTATCTTTATCGACAACAAAAAAATACATACAAAAACATCCATATGTATATGGATGATCTTACTAGTACATTAGAAGTGTGTAAAACTGGATCTATGGTGGGGGATATCTGTATTAATCATCTGATGTATGCTGATGATTTAACTGTTATGTCTCCATGTGGTGCTGGCCTACAGCAACTGCTTAGAGTTTGCTCAAACCATGGACTACAGCATGACACCAAATTCAATGCTTAAAAGAGTTGTAATGATTGCCAGAATTAAGGAGGACAGGAAGCTATGCTTTCCCTCTTTTTACTTGTCAGGGCAAGAGCTTATCGTAGTTACTAAAGTAAAATACTTGGGCCACATTATCAGGGACGATTTTTGTGATGATGATGATGATATACAGCAGCAGTGCCGTAAATTACATGGACAAGCAAATACCCTGGCACGCAAATTTCATATGTGTTCTGAAGAAGTTAAAATATCTCTTTTCAAAGCATACTGTACTCCACTTTATACAGCTCATCTATGGTGCAGCCACAGTAAAGCAAAGATAAACAAGATAAAGGTGGCATATAATGATGCATTTAGAATTTTGATGAAGCGTCCGAGATGGACCAGTGCTAGCCATTTGTGTGTGACGTGTGATGTTCCCACCATCCACGCTGTGCTTAATGTAGACTCTTATGTACAGATTCATATGCCGATTAACCGAGTCAAATTACACAATTTGAAATGCTATTTTAAATGCTATAACCAATCCTGCACTTAGTGATATCAGATATTCGTGAAAACTCTGGAATCACTGGAACACGCACCTGTACCTGTTTTAATTATTGGGCATTGCCATTTGTAGGTTTTTATGTATGTGTGTCTCTTTTGTGATATTTTTTGGAGTCAGTTTGTCTATGTGTATTTCTGTTTGTGTTTGTACCCCTCTTGTAATGTGTTGTGTGTACTTTTTATCTGGACCTTGAGTCTGTAAATAAATAAAGAGTAAATAAAGAGTAAAGAGTGAAGCTAAGGCAATATTTTCTCCTTTTAGAAATTTCTGTTTGTGTTTTGGCCTGTGTGTTGTTATCAGCTGCCCAGTTTGACAGCCAGGCTGGGTTGCCATATATATATGTAAAAACATAAACCCAGCACACAGCTGTTAGAATGGCAAGGTAGTGTTATTTTTAGAAGTTCCTACCGTAATTGAGCAGAGGCTTTAATTACTGTCAATATAGCCAGCATCTAACGTTAGCTACTCCGCTGTGCTGTGAAGTAATGTCTGGCTATGTGAGGCAAGCTGGCAACATTGTTGTGGATGATTCAGCCTGGAAACCTCCATGAATTTTGAGTCTGGGGAGGAGAGGGCGGGGGAGACCATTCTCTCCAGTGTTTTCAATTTTTACTGCAGTAACTGTTTTAAACACAAGCTGGTCCGTATTACGTATTGCACCTTTAAAGCCATTAACTCTGTCTACTCTTTTACCTTAAAGATATTTGTTACTATGAGGTGATGACGCTTTTGAATATCTGATTAACTTCATTGTTGTATATGCAATTGTTTTTACCTGTGTTTTCACGTGTCCTCCTAGAATTGAATTATCTACTTAAATCACTCAATGTAGTAAACAATAAAAAGGTGAATAGCTTTTGAAAGATTATATGACCTTTTTCTTGAAACCTTTGACTGAATATGTTTATACTTGTTTATGTATGAATTCTTGTTTTGTTTGTTTTTTACTTTGAAGTAATTAGTAATTTCCTGAATTTGTTGTATGACCTTTTGTCATAAAAGATCGACAGCTAGTGATGGAGGACGTGAAGACGGTTAGAACTGGAAGCAGTGACGTTTACTCAAGGATTTAAATTGCTTTAACTATTTGAAATTATCCCCTATCAATTCCTGAAGCGGTACAGCGTCGGAAAATATGACACTATAGAACAAGAGAGAACCATTATTCTTACAGGAAGTTATCTGGGGGAGCTGTTGACTTTCACATGCAAAGATCTGCCAATTAAGCTCATTGCAACAACTCTTTTTTTTTTTTAGTGCTGAATTCTTTTTTCCTGGTTTGTTCACAGTGGACAAAGGTTAAGCCCTTATTCCCCAGGAGAGGGCGCGAGTGTACCGCAGCTCTGAGTGGGGAGCTCGGGCATAAGAAGATGTTACGGGCTAAATTCACTAGGTGGCACTCGAATCTCGTGGTCAAGTTTGAGAGTGTTGTATCTCTGTCACAGCGATGACGCTGTTCATTGCTCTGAACTGATTCAATCAATGTCTAGAGTGTTTTGATCATAAACTTTCACTTAGCCTGGGACACTGAGGCTTCACAGACAAACAGTGCTGCACTTTAAAGCAATGGCCACTAGGTTGAGCAGTAGGATTGTTCAACTCCATAGACTGTTAATATACAGTCTATGTGCAACACTAAATAGCTGGTATTGATTGATTTGACAAAAGTGATCATTACAAGTCATTGCTATCATAATTTTGATTTCTATTCAGTAGGTCAGATTTGAATGTAGGCTATTGCTTTAAGTTTGTTTTTAAGTGGCCCAGTTATTTTTAAGAAAAGCAGTTTTAACATTGCCAAACCAATGTGAATTGTTTTATTAAATAAAATTATCCAATCAGGAATATGAATTGACACTTCACTCCTACTCAGTCCTGTTTGTTGTTTACCCCCCACAGCAGACCACCCCACATTCTTTCCCCTGATTCAGAGGCTGCTTCTCCTGCCTAGTAACAGTATCCAAGACCACTGTCCTCCCGTCTCTATGGCAACAGAGAGCAACCCCCTTCATGCCCTGTCTCACACAGATCCAAGGTGTGTGTGTGTTTGTGTGTGTCTGTGTGGTTGAGTCCTCGACGACCCTGACCCATCCACCTCCCCCACTCCCCGATCACTGAACTTGGCTTACACATTTCTTGGAAACGAAAACAGCTGCAGTAGGCCTAAATCTAAAAACAAACATACAAACATTTCACATCAAAAAGATGGACTAAAATAGCATAAAGCCACTTGTATCCAATAATGAGCAGCCTACTTCACATGGACTAGGTTACCTCGTCGTTATATCGGAAATAAATCTTATTATGTTAAGAATTTATCAGAACACCTCTTATTATTTTAGAAGGCCTCACAGTAACGGGGACAGCTGCTCTCCTACCAATATGTCGGATGTCTGAGAGGAAAACACACCTGCGAACATGCAACATGTACACACGCCCCCCACCCCCACCCCCCCACCCACCCACCAACACACACACACACACACACACAAACACACACACAGGCCTGTGTGTGCGTGTCAGAGCGTATGGAGAGCTGAGATGAGAGGAGCTTTCAAACGCTTCTTCAAGGCAGTCGTTTTTAACCTCTGTCCATCTCGATTGATGTCAGCGCTGTTGGCAAAATCACGCTTCACTTAGATCTGCATTGATCAAAACAAATGCATCCCGGAGAGGACATCTCACCGAAATGGTTTGGGCACGTATGCGCATAGCTCTGCTTCGTGCATCTGGTGGCACTGATATCAATACTGTCGAAAACTAATCAACTATTTTTTTTAATAAGACTGATAAACATTTGCATGCCTTCCCTCTCTTTAAGGCGTCAGGTGAGTGTGATTGGTTACAGTTTTAATGAGAACTTAACAAGCTGAACCCACTGTCATGTCTGATGAAACAGCGCACAGTCCCCCTTTGAAAACCCGGGCCTATATCCACCTTGTTTTTCGGCAGGCTGAGCAACACCCTGGCGATAACCGTGCCAGAAAAGAGCAGGCTCTGTGTCTGAACTTGTGAATTATTCAAAGGCAACTATTTCACGACTGAAGCTAAAATTAGGAATAGCCTTATGTTGGCTATAATTAGAAAGCAGATGGAAAGCGTTCATTTATAATAGTTCATGGAAGGTTTTGACGTTTCCAGGTGAAGATGCTGCATGTTTGTGCGTGTACGTCTGCGCGTGTGCCCCGAGTGGCTTCAGAGTGAGCCTGGCGACAGAGACAAAACTCCCCGTCTGTCGTCAAGGTCAGACGGAAGCGCATCCTTTTGCATCAAGAGCACCGGGAGAGAAATTAAACTCCAAATCAATTGCCCTTGAACCACCCTGTGTGTGTGTGTGTGTGTGTGTGTGTGTGTGTGTGTGTGTGTGTGTGTGTGTGTGTGTGTGTGTGTGTGTGTGAGACTGACTGACTGACTGCCAATGGGTGCATGCACAAATTTATTTGCGGAAAGTTAGAAAAAGCAGCCGTGGTTGTGTGCTGCTATGCTCTTTAACGCATCTTTCCGTTCATTGGCCGTTGCATGTACGGCGGGGAGGAAGAGAAGGGGGCGCCGCCTGCAAACCCAATGAAACACCCTTGGCTGCACAGGAGAAATTCAGAGTGACCGAGATAAGCTACGCTCGGGCGGCTCAGTGCGTTGTGACAAAGCTCTCCTTTTGCACGACACAGCAAATTAAAACAAGTAGAGGATGCTTATTATTGCAGTTGCCTGAGCAAGGTGCTATCAGCCCCTCATCTGTCACTCAAGAGGAGGATGAGAAGAAGAGAAAGGAGGAGATGGCTGAATGGGAGGAGAGTCACAGTCCCCCTCTCCCGCCCCTCCCTTCCTCCTTATTTTCATTCATGGCACAATCAGTGACACACGCATACACATATCTCCCCCATGCAGTGGCTGGCTCAGTCCCTTTCCATCAAAAGACCGCTTTCACACACACACACACACACACACACACACACACACACACACACACACACAAACACACACACACAAAACACACACACACACACACACACACACACACAAACATCCTTCATCCTTTCGTTATCTAATTTTCCCAGAAAAACAAAAAAAAAAACATTGTGGCCCCTCTCATCTTTTCTATTCCTGTCTTTCACACTGGCATTTTGGTCGTTTCTTTTTTACATGGTAAACACACTAACACAACACACACACACACACACACACACACACACATATACAGAGTTGTGTTTCCAGACACACATGCAGCTTCCTCGCCACCCACTCAGAGAGAGACAGAAGGAGAGAAAAAGTGAGGTAGCGAGGGAGGGGAAGAGGAGGGAGAGCAAACCTGAGACAAGGAAGGGATTTGAAGCCGCCACTCGCCCTTTCTTTCTCCTGCCGGGTGCTTCTGAGTGCATGAGGGAGAGAGAGAGGAGTGTGAGAGAGAGAGAGAGAGAGAGCAGGTGGTCCCACAGCTCAACCCCTCCATCAGTACATTAGCAATCTCTCTCCCTCTCTCTCTCGCTCTCTCGCTCTCTCTAGCTCTCTCACTCTCTCTTTCTTTCTCTCTTTCTCTTGCTCTCTCTCTCCCTCTTTCTCTCCCTCTCACAAGCCCTGACACAGACACACATGCTCAGTGCAAAGGCAATCACTCCACACCACCCCCCACCCCCATCTGTTCTCCCTCTCTCCTGTACACACACACACACACACACACACAAACACACACACACACACACACACACACACACAGACACACACACACAGACACACACACAAACACACACGTGCGTGGAGGCTATCGGAAAGGCTGCTAGACTCCCCAGCAGAGGCTGCAGGACCAAGCACCCCCCCCCCCAACACCCACCACCATCGTCCCCATAGGTAATTCCATTATACATTCCCGACTGGAAGGAAGAGGGGCTGTCTTCTAATTGCTTTCTTATCCCCCTGAGTCCCCCTTACTCTCTTTGCCACCGCCTCCTCCTCTGTCCTCCCTCCACCATCATCCATGCCCCCCCACACCACCCCTCCTTCCAGACCGCCCCTCGCCCTGCGTGCACTCAACATGGCAGCAGACAAGCAGAGGAGGGAGGGGAGCTAGAGAGCAGGAGAGAGAGACAGAGCGAGAGAGAGAGAGAGAGAGAGACAGAGAGAGAGAGAGGGCGAGAGGTAGAGGGAGAGAGAGAAGCAAGCAGGCAGACAGGCAGGCAGACTGCCGCTATCAGGGAATACTGGTGCCATTTTCAGCATCACAGAGTAAAAGGATTGAGCCTTGCCGCTGTACACTTGGCTCAGCTCGCCTCTGCTCAGAACAGCTATACAAGAGGGGGATTGGAGGGACAACAAAAGGAGGAGAGAACGGCTGACCCCTAACACAGGTACCATGCTTTGCCCTGTCATTTGTTTCTGCTCTATGGCAGGTATGCTAGATGGACAGTAGTGTTCTTTAGATGGAAGTGAGAGCAAAGGGGAATGGCAGAGGGCGCATGTGTGTGTCTATGTCTACGTCTGTCTACGTCTGTATGTGCATGCTGAATAGATGGTCCCTCCTGGGATTGGGTTCTATTTTCACTCACTGGGTGCTTTTAAAAAGGTGGGGGGGGGGCATTCACCTCCCACACACACAAACACACAATCCCGACACCACACACCTGCCTCAACCATGTTTTCTACCAGCATCTGTCCAAACAACAGGCCTAAAAAAATAATACAAATACTGTCTCTGCCTGCCAAACACATTGGAGAGCGTGTTGGGAAACAGGAGCTGCAACGGTTTCTATCTGGCTGTGTTTTGTTTTTTCCTCCCTAGCTGCGTTCAGCATCCTGAGCCTTAGGATGTGTTACGTAGTGCTATAACGGGACGCTATATCAGAGCAACGATGTGTCATAGCACGCTGTTTACTCTGCCAATTGCATAAGGAGAAACCTGAAAGACACACACTCTCTCTCTCTCCCACACACACACACACACACACACACACACAAATCTTATGAAATCACTGACAAAGATAGATGCCAGTCATTCTTATCTTTGTTTACTTGTGGTTTATGGATCCATTACTCTATTTGTAGTACTGTATGTTGTATGTTGAGCTGTTTGCGGCATAGAAGGTGGTGCATTGTCAAAATCTGTGATCATAATTAGGATACTAAGCATCTCATAGCTGTTAATGCTTATTTATGCTTTTTTTAGTATGCTGACCAGTGATACATGCATACTGGTACTGGTCCTGTGTGTGTGTGTGTGTGTGTGTGTGTGTGTGTGTGTTATATGCTGCATAGGCTCACTTCAGTGGCGGTTTTACTACAGTGTGCCATTTAAAGATGCACTGAGACTGCAGTGTCACTGCTGCCTGAAACTGATGCTACCAACAGCCTCGCTCACCCCGAGCAGAGGGAGAGAGAGGATTAGAGCGATGGATAGAGTAAGAGAAAGGGACGGCGGGGGGCTGAGAGAGAGAGAGGGAGAGTAAAAAAATAAGGGAGAGGTGGAAACGGACACAGCAATGTGTGTGTGTGTGTGTGTGTGTGTGTGTGTGTGTGTGTGTGTGTGTGTGTGTGTGTGTGTGTGTGTGTGTGTGTGTGTTGTGAGACAATGTGCGCAAAAGAGTAAGAAGGATACAGCCGGAGAGGGAGTGATAAAAGGTGACGGGAAGTAAGAAGAAAGTATATGAACGGAAGATGAGAGGCTGATCTCCTATAGCAATGCAGCGACATGGCAGCCATCAACCTGTAAACATCTGCGCTGGGATAAACAGTGTGCGTGTGTGTGTGTGTGTGTGTGTATGTGTGTCTGTGTGGATCTGTTGATACCTTTATGCTTGCATAAACGGCTTGGAAATGTATCTTTGCATGTAGTTAAACAATGTATTTTGATTTGAATCCAGTACAATAGTACAAAAGTACCTATTATATGTATAGAAATCTCTCTTTGGTACGATGAGATGTTTTCAGCTGACATTGGAGTTATTTGTATACTTCCTACTTGTGTAAAAGCTATATTTCTATAATCAAGATAAATAGATAAACAAGAGCCAGCCTACTGGCTTGGCACAGCATGGCATGGCAAGAACACGTACCTTGAATATGCAATTGCTGCTACAGAGACAAGTGGCTGACACACACACACACACACACACACACACACACACACACGCGCGCGCACACACACATTCAGACTAACAGTTGGTGTCCTGCATGATGCAACGCAATGAAAGGGAAGATGATCATCATGGAGATTGGGAGGCGTGTGGGGAACAGGTTTCATTGTGTGGTGTGTTGGTGTGTGTGTGTGTGTGTGTGTGTGTGTGTGTGTGTGTGTGTGTGTGTGTGTGTGTGATGGTCAGTAAAGGGCAAAATGAAATTGGCAACTCATTGCTGTGGTGAAATAAAAGGTGAAAGCACCCCTCTGCATGTCCCTCGCCCACCACCTCCCCCTTCTGTCTTTCAGTCTCAGACCAAAACAAATGTATGAGGTCAGGAGAGGTGAGGATGAGAGGAAGAGACCCAACTGACAAAACAGTGAGACACTGAGTAAACATCAGCCCAAATTAAAAGCAGTTAAGGAAGAGGAGGACAAGGCAAGATCATTGTCAGAGACTTAAAACATCTCATGGTCATCTTTTTTTCTACATTTGTCTGTTACTTGGGATCTCTCTGTCTCTTCATTAATCTGTCCCTTTGTTTATGTCCAATTACTCTATAGCCCCATTTTTAAATAGATTGCTGTACATTTCGATTGTGTGTGTGTACTTATGCCCA
>NC_045747.1:7465246-7470394 GCF_008692095.1 Etheostoma spectabile
AATGTATCAGGCTTGTAAAAGATCAGTAATGAACACATTTGCACAAATCCATACTGATACATACATAAGTGCATGTGTGAGTATGAAGTATCACAAACACTTTACATTTAACAGTGGGCAGGTGCTTTTCATCAAAAAAAGTGTTTATGAGACTGACAGCTTGTTAGCAGAATACACCTGTCGGGCAACTGATAAATATTCAAACCAATACATCATACATCTTCCCCAGTAAGAAATAACATACAGGTATGTGTTTGTTAACCACACAGTCTAGCAATGCTGTGTACATGTGCACCAGTGACACTGAAGAAATGTATAATCAGGGCTTTCCTTAATACAGTGACTTCACTTGCGCTCTATCTTTTGCAAGCATATGGAGAATGTGCTTCATTATATCTTTATTGAAGTGCTAATATTATGCTTTTTGGCTTTTGCCTTTCCTTTATTGTGTTATATATTTTTTTGTGCTCATTATAGGTTTACAAAGTGAAAAAGCCCAAAGTCCACCCCAATGAGACTTACGATCTTCCAGAGAAAACACTGTTCACCAACTGCTCCAAACAGCTCTGTTGTAGTCCAGCCTTTGCTTCCGTGACGACACTCTCCCCTTTGTTTGTTACCTAGTTATTGTGCAAGTGCGACTCCAAACAATGATAGAACAGAAGTGTGATGTCTAACTTTGCAGCTAAAACAGAGAGCTCAACACATAGGGTGAAAAGAGGAGCTGCAGCAATACACAGTACAACAAAAATATAGTGTTTTTTGAAAATTAAACCACATAAACCTATTCTGGTACAAGCTTTGTATACAATTATGAACCTGAAAATTTGCATAAAATAAGCACTTTAAAGTTTTTGCGGTAAGTGTGCACTTGCCTGCACGTTCAGCACTTTAACCAGCAGTTGAGGCCGTAATTTTAGTTAGGACTTAAATGTGTGACACAGTGTGTGTGTGTGTATGTGTGTGTGTGTGTGTGTGTGTGTGTGTGTGTGTGTGTGTGTGTGTGTGTGTGTGTGCATTCAGCAAAGTGAGTGCCTTGCTAAGTAAAGCCTGTTCTGCTGCTGTTGAGCTGTCTGCCAGAAAGACAGAGAATGAAAGAGAGAGTGAAAAAGAAAACACATTAGGCAAAAGGAAAAGAGAGATTTCAGGGGAGAAAGAGGTGAAAAGAAAAGAATACTGGAAGGAGTGAAAAAGAAGGGCAGAGAGGCAGATGGAGGAAGCAAGAAGAGATGAGGTTAAGGGAACAAATAAAGATTGATGCCAAAGCAGGGATCAGGGAGACAGATCGAGGGAACAGAACAAAATTAAGAAGAAAAAACAAAATGCAATATGGATAATTTGAACAAAATGGTGGAACAGCTAAAAGTCAGAGATACAGATTGTTGTGTGTATGTTGGTGCTTGGGTTTTTGCGAGAGAGAGAGGAGAAACAGGGAGGAGGGAAAAACCATTAGAGCGCACAGGAAGTGTGTGAATGGGACCAGGCAATTGTCAAGAATCGTACTGGAACCAGAAACTGTCACCAGCTCTGTCTCCTGTGTTTTGATCATGCAGCAACAACCGTACTTTGAAAAGTTTTCTCCCCGCCCGCCCCCCTCCTGTGCCTTCAAACAGCTGCTGGAGTTACATAATCCAGAGAGAAACATTGAGCGAGAAAGCGAGAACAGAGACAGAGAGAGGCAGATAGAGGAACCAAGAGGGAGAAATGTTACAGAACATATCCTATGCCATGATATAATTCACAAAACACAGATTCACATAGTTAACCAATTTTCTGCCTGAATAACCATCCACCAAACATAAACACAGTTTTGTTTCTTTAACATTTTGACAATTATGCCTGATGCTATGTAATGGTGTTAGTAATGATAAAACAGAAGAGACAGAAGATCCCCGTGACCCCAATTGAGCTGTGTTGCATGAAAATGCAGGGGGTGTGTCTTTGTGAGTACAGTGGGAGTCTGTGCAGGAGCATAGGGTGTGTGTGAATGTATGTATATAAAGTTGTTGGTGTATTAGAGAGCATGTGAATATACAGTATTTGAGTGAGTGGGTGGGTGCCATCTGTGTGTGTTTTGTCGGCGGATGTGGGTTAGAATAGAAGATAGAGAGAAAGCACCTAAGGCATGGCTGGCTACCTCGTTGACTGACAGAATTTTAACGCCTGAACACACACTTAATAATGCCCTCCATTACACTTAGATGATTGCCCTTCAGATTCGCTATTGCCTTAAAACCCACAATTAACCTTTTTTTAAAACACTTACTTCCATTTCTGAATCGTTACAAAACAAAATTGCTAAACCCCTTCAGCCCCCCACGTGCTGGTGAACAGATAACCATGTGTAACTGAGGAGTTCAAGCTGAAGTGCATGCATCCGTCCACCACGCAGGTATCAGGTCAAGGGGCTGCATGCAGAAACATTCCTCCTACACATACATAATCATCTTTTCTTGTACTTTGACCTGTATTTAACCAATAACAGAACAGTTTTGCTAAATTTTTATTTCTATGATGGCAATGTGAATGTTTTTGCAGGAGGAACCAAAGGACGTGGAAAATGGCATCCCCTTTTGAGTTCCCCCCAAGTACATTACCATACCCCACATCCAGTGCTGTTGCTAGGTTGCATCTGTGTGTCAGCATACATGTTTATGTGCGTGCCTGCATGTGTGTGTACGTCTTGCTTGACTGCCTCCGTGCTATGGACACAGAGTGAGTTCTCTGCCGATGAATTAGCTTCCATAGCAACCAGTGCCACACAGCCAGCCAGCCAGCCAGGCAGTAAAGTGAATGAACGGTGCTCAGAAAGTGGGCACAGGCCCAATGCCAAATCTGGGTACGGTGGGCACTGTGGCATGCCGACGGGCACAGACAATGGGGTGTTGCTGTGGTGATAGGAGGGCTGGTGGTTGGAGGGGGGATTCAACAATGTGCATTGGTATGTAGATAGCAGACAAAGTCAAAAGCAGCGTTCAGTGCAACATTTGGAGCCGCTCTGTCTGTTTGACGCTCCTTCAGTTTGTTTTCCTCCTGTTTCTCTTCCTCCATCGCTATTTTTGTTTGCTGTTCAGTATCTCTCTGCTTTCCCCTGTTCTCTTTGTGTTTGTTTTCCTTTTCTTATCTTTCTCTCTCTCTCTCTCTCTCTCTCTCTCTCTCTGTTTGCTTTCTTCCTCTTTTCTCTCTCTGTGTCTCTCTGAGAAAGAGGTTGCAGCATTGCGGAGGTGGGTGTGATGCGGGGGCAGATATTTTTTTATCAGTGTTATTGTCAGAGCTGGCCCATCACCTTGGATACACACATATATGCACCCACACACGCACACCTCAGACGTCAAATGCACGTCAAATGCTAACAACTAACAGTCACGGTTTGGAACTAAACAAAAAAAGCCCTCATAAAAGTGGGCACAATAGTACACAACTCACATGGAGAGCTGTGCTAAATCAACCAAACACTACCATACAGAACAAAACACAGAGGGAAACACATGTAAACACCTACCGCTCAGACGTCAGAACATAGACTGTATAAAACTATACTGTATAAACGTCAGAGACGGACTTTATGTTGGCTTGTGATCTCGATGATAGCCACAACTCAAGGCGTGCTGCACGTTCACCCAGACAGGGCGGGCAGGCTCATAGTCGGGATCTGGCTGATTGCTAATGTTCTCATGCAGTGAAAACATGAGGGAGATGCTAATGACCTCACACTCTGATGTCTATTGATTGACCTAGCCATAGCCATGGTAGCCAGAATAAAAGCACATACACATTCTCAAATATTCACACACAAAACACAAAGTCACCTGAGGCTGAAATGAGTAATAAACCTGAGACAAAATTTGAAATTAAATTATAATTTGATAGCATCAATTATCTAACTTGTTAGGATGAATTTCCGCCATGGTGAGCAAAAACATAATGAATGCAGAGAATGGCGCTGCCAGGCTATTCTGTGCTTTAATATTGCTATATTATACCTGTTATCTATTTTTGTGGAGATAAAACCACGTGTGTTGAGGCTTTACACAAAGAAGGGAAGGAAAAAGCAACATAAAGAGGGAAAAAGAGTGAAGGCTGCTGAATAGTAGAAGCACCTGGGAGAGAATAGAGAATAGCGATCAATCACACATGTGCACGCACATTTACACACCCACAGAAACACACACATGCACAAACGCACACAGGCAAATATGCGCAAAGCACAGCTGGGCTGTGGAGAAGCCATCTGTAACGCCACAATATAGCGCTCAGTTTGTGTGTGTGTGTGTGTGTGTGTGTGCGTGTGTGCGTGTGCGTGCGTGTGTGCATTTGCTCCCATGTTTGTAACTGCATGCACATGTGCATGTAAGTCCCAATTCACACAACCGTGTCTCCTTGCTATAGAGAAAGACACTTTCACAAGCCTGGATTTACATTCATACACATTCTTTTGCAACACATGCATGTTCACTAACCCATGCCAAAGAACACACACAGACACACACACACGGGGACTCATGCATAAGTATCGACTCTCACTTGCAGCCATAGGCTACAAAGCAATGCATACTAAAAAGACCAGGATAGATGGATGAGACAAGCAAGGGTTAGAGTAAAGGATGGATGGAGGGAGGGAGAGAGGCCAGTGACAGGAGTTTGTACGGCCAGAGAGATCTGTAATGAGATCTCGATGAGTCAGACAGGATGTTACACCCTTATCCTGGCTGGATGACAGACAAGCAGCAGGAGATGCATTAGAATGCATTACCCTATAGCTAGCTAATATCAAAATCTGTGTCAATGTTATTAGCATGAAGCGCAGTCTAACACTCTCGCACACATCAATGTTACTGAAAAACAACTGGGCTAGTCATCTGGTTGGTGGATTTAGCTAAGGCTGGCAACAATTCACAGCTACCTAAGCTGTTTTTCCCCCCAGCATTTAATTTGAATAGCTTAGCATTGACCCAGTGTTTTAGCGTGTTAGCTTGTATCAGAGAGTGAGTCACAAGCTTTGCTAGGAGAAGCCACAGCACAAATTTAAACATTAGAGCAGTCAATAAACCCTGGGCTATCTCCGTGGCCATATTTATTCATGTGGTTTGACACCCATCCACACACACACACACACACACACACACACACACACACACACACACACAC
>NC_045747.1:7470414-7474691 GCF_008692095.1 Etheostoma spectabile
CACACGCACACACACATATACACACACACACACACACACACACACACACACACACACAAGAAAAGCATACTGAGCTTGCCCACAAACTGGAGCACAGATGAGCAAGTGCATCAGATTTTTCTTAATGTCAACAAACTCTGAAAAGACCAAAATAAACAATAAATTGGTCCAAGTACAGTCTTCCTCTATGCCATGGAGCATTGTTTGCAACAACTATTAAAAACATATCAGTGCACTGGGTGACATGTTTCTTCATTTTGATAAGAAAAGAGTCAATCCTACATACATTCTACTGTTGCACTAAATACCCCTTAATGTGTATCAGTCCACGGCTGAAAATAGTCCCCGACAAATGCGCGTTTTCATTCTTTTCAGTGACATTTGCTAAAAACAACAATGGCCGGCAGTTTCAGGAAATGATTTAGGCCTTATTCTAGAATTTGTTGCTACAAATAGGTAACACAATTAAAAAAGGTATTTAAATTATGAGACGGTTAGCAACACTCCCAAGTCAGCATGGGTAACTGACTAAAACATTGTAAATTATAGAAAATTAAAGAAAATTATAAATAACGCCTTTCTTAACAATTCAGACAAGTCAGACGTTCTACAATAACAAAAATTATTCTTTTTATTGTTTTTTTGTTGCAACTTTATAAAGGCTGTAACCTCTCACAAGGGAGAGAAAGTGGATACCTTCTCATCACTCAGCCTCTCCCAACATCTCCTCTCACACACTCCCCTTATATTTCTCTCCATCCCTCTCTGTATCTCCACCTCTTCCCCTTAACAGCTCCATCTCTCCATATTGCAATCTGCTTTGCAGCCTCCTCCCTTCCTCTTTTGAGATACCCCCATCTCACTCTCTTTATCTTCTCTCTCAGTGCCTCCATCTTTCACTGTTTCTCTTTGCTTCTTCCGCTACCCATCTTTCTCTCTCAAACGCCGCGTTCTTTGACCTTTTATGCTCTTCCTCTGCCTTTTCACTCTCTTCCTCTCTCTAGTGTACATCTCTCTCGCAGTGTGTCTTAGCTCTCCGTTTCAGTCTTTCCATCATTCTCACCACTGCTCCGTCAACCTCCTATACCACACATCCTCCCTCCCTCTTTCTCTTCTCCCTTCCTCCCCTTTCCCCTTCCGCTTTATCCCATCTTCAACTCACATCACATCTGCGAGTCTAACACCAATCTTTTTCCTTTTCAGCATGCTACCCTCACCCCCTTCACACTTCATTATTGGGTCCGTTCTTTTTTTATACCCTCTCCGCCCCTCTATCTCACTTTCGGGATGACGAATGATTGCATATTTCTGTCTCATTCAAGCATCCACGTGCTGTGCTCACACATAGGCACACACACACACACACACACTCACACACACACACACACACACACACACACCTTTTCCCTGTTAATAAATTCAGCGTGCATAATGTCATCGTCAAGGTTAACAGCTGAGGTGCTAATGGTGAGAGGATCCGGTGGTTATAGGAAATGTTGGAAATACTGAGATACTCTTACTGATGAGTGATTTCATCTCTGAATAGTCAGCAACATCTAAGTATTTTGGGGTGGAAATGATGTCATCTGATAATCTTTCATATGCATCATCAAGGAAAACATTAAAGGATAAGTAACGATCCTCTAATCAAATGGTAATTATTGTCATGAATGTTTGGAACTGAAAGCAATCAACTGGAGAGAATTTCATGCTGTTTTAGCCTCAGCCCTCTATCTTTGTCCCCTCGTTTATGTTCATTAATGTGAAGCGCTGCCATTGTTCCACAGATAATTCATTGACATGCATGGCAGCAGCGCCTGTGTGTTTGTTTGCGTGTGTGTGTGTATACGTGTGTGTATGTGTGTGTGTGCATGTTCACCATGGTGCACGAACAGATGCAAAAGGCATGACGAGAAAATTGCCTCTCCTCCCTCCCTTGTCTGTGTCAATGACGAGACGCCTCTCTTGCTCTATTTTTCTCTCTCTTTCTCTCCCCCTCTATTTTTATCATCTTTACACCCCCCACTGTCTCTGTCGCTCCCTCCATCTCTATTTCTCTCTGTCTGTCTCTCACTCTTTTGGCCTCTCTGTCCTTGGGTGTCTGCAGCCAGCTGTGTCTTCGGGCCATTAGTGCCCCCCCTCTTCCCTCCATCTATTTTCCCCATCACTGATTCCTCCAGCAGACTTTACCCCCTCCCCCATCTCGTTCTTATTCCTCCTCTCTCCTCCTCCTCTTCCCCTTCCCCACTCCTCTGTCCCTGTGACCACTGGGGCTCCATTGTCACAGCAACTGCTGATAATAGTATCGTCCTCAGTTCGGCATTCCGTTACGCCACTGCACCAAAATCAGAAGGCAGATGTGTGTGCAGACACATCTGTAAACATCCTCGTTCAGAGACACATATGAACACACTGGTTATAGAAAAAACATTTAAATATATAGAAAAACACCCCAGTAAACACATGCCTAATTTTCATATAGCACAAACACATTGTGCCTTTGCAACATGCACACACCCACACACTCACCACCAAATCTACACAGTCAGCATCCTTCTCTTTCTGTTTATGTAAACATCTTGTTGTGCTGCTGGCCTCTTGCGACTGCCTTGAGTTATGAAAAGTTATTGCTCTGCATAATGTAGTGCCATTTACTTCTCTACACACCTACCTAACTCGCTCATAATAAAACCGTGATTGATCCCCTTTCCCCCCATGGCATGCTGATGCTAAGTTAGTCTTCGGCCTTCGGACGCACAGCGGAGGAAAAAGCAGGTTGCCTTTGAGTAAGTGGGCCACGGGTATTGTGTCCGCACTGTATCTGTGCGGTGAGCAGAAGGGAGCTGGGTCAGGGCACATGTGATGCAGATGATTAAAATGACTTATGTTAGCTTTGATTCCTACATCACCAAGCTTAGACTGTAGTGAATGTAAAAGCCAAGGCCTTAGTGCACTGATAACGTTTGTGTAGACGACCATGTTTAGTAAATTCAGTGGGAGATTTCTGATAAATAGACAGTGGACTAGAATAGATTTTAATGGATCATATTTGTTTACATGACTCTATGTTTTCTGCATTATAGAAGATTTATCAGTAGTTCACAACATTTTTGGTTTGTGACTCCTTAAAATGAAGCTATGTCTATTTGCAACCCATCATCACAGGTTGCAAATGTCACTGGATGGTGGCACCTAATATTTAACCTTGGGGGGTTCCAGCCCCAGGTAAAGAACCACTAGACTATGCTGGAATTAGGGGTGTGAAGCATGGGTAAAATCTTTCAACACTGCGTATGTAATTTAAAATCATGGTATTGAGATATGTGAGGCAGTAGACTCTGTGGAAATGTCACATTTTGGTTTATCCAGTAAAAACAAGGTACTTCATCATATTGATGCAACATTGACATGTTGCTCACAACAGCCTGCTAAACCAGAAACATTAAAGACAAAAACATATTAACAGCATGACAAAATCGCTGTCAAATTTCTATCGTCTCACAGCACATATAGTCCAACCTATGCCAAAATAGATAAGGCTAGACTGTGCTAGAGTTTAAATGAGTACGACACAATAGTCTCAAATATTTACTTAGTTAAATTAAAAAGATAAAAGGAAAAGGCCAATTTTTGTTTTCCATTCATATCAATTTGTGTCTCTTTCCTTCTCTTTTAAATGGATTTGCAGTTTTTGTGTGTTAATGTATGCTTGATATTTACATATGTGTGCTTCTGCAATGGGCACATATGTGTGTGTAGTATGGTAATGGAAGTGTTGAAGGGGTACGAATTCTAACAGCTTCAAAGGCAAAAATAATGGCCCCTCACACACACACACGCACACACTCACACACGCAACCCATTTTAGGTCCTTTAAACCACTGGAGGACAATAAAAATGGGTCATCCAAAAAGGGGGGCACTTACACACGCGTACACATAGACATATACACATACAGAAAATAATGGCCCATTGCATCACCTGCATCCCCATTTCCTGTCAGCCAACACTCCCCCCTCCTCTCACCCCTTCTCCTTCTTCCCTTCCATCTATCCATCTATCCATCTATCCATCACCCCCCTCTCTCTCTCCGCTCCTTCAACCACTCTATTGATTGAGCCATTCAATTTCCGGCTGTAATTCAACTACACTGTTGCACTTGAATATGCAAATGAACCCATGGGGGTTGCCAGTGATGTTGTTGTCATGGAAACCTCTCCTCAAACAGAGAGACATGCACACAGGATGCTCCCACACACACACACACACACACACAC
>NC_045747.1:7475439-7478357 GCF_008692095.1 Etheostoma spectabile
TGTGTGTGTGTGTGTGTGTGTGTGTGTACGGGAGCAGTGGAGTGTCTGTGTTTACTACAATATGCTATTGCATCTGTGAATGTGTTTGTAGCATGTGTATCTGTGGTTTTAGTCTGTATTTCTGTGCACAGCAGGAATGTGAATACAGAACATGATTGGCTTTTAGCCCCTGAACACATCAGTAAAAACATTTGTTATAATGTATTAAGAATTAAGAAATTTGGACAGTGTGGGTGTGTTTTCATCAAATTGGACGAACAGCACTGGAGAAAAGTGTGTTCAGGTGGAACCTCCACGCTCATGGTAAGACATTTTCAGGGCCTTTAATTTTCTCAACATCAAAATCAATGCAAAGCTTTCTTTCTTTCTCCTTCAACATATCAGTTATTAATGCAACTCATGGAAGCAAGGGCTTTTATCTAAACAATATTAAGTTATTTGATGATGTGGTTGGGGTTAAAGCATTTTGCTGGCAGCCGGGCCCCATCCTTCTCATAAACAATGACACTTCAATTTGGGTATGAATCAAGAAGGAAACATTTTCTCTCCCCTATAGGGTATGTCTCCCATAGTGGTTTTGTTTGAGCTCATTTTTGGGAGAAAGTGGAAGGCCTTGTGGGCATATCTGAGTGAGTGCTCGTGCATGTACGTGTATGTGTGTGTGAATGTGTGCGCACACTGCTAGGCAAATGAGCTTGTCAGTATGCGGCGCAGGCCTCTCTCTGGTGGCAGGCAGATGACAGTGCAGTGATTGGGCTGATTTCACCAAGGACGTGAGGGGAAATCTGAAGGCTGCCTCAGGGCTCAGGTGCTTATCACCTCCCCACACACACTCACA
This sequence comes from Etheostoma spectabile, assembly GCF_008692095.1. NCBI lineage: Eukaryota > Metazoa > Chordata > Actinopteri > Perciformes > Percidae > Etheostoma > Etheostoma spectabile. The sequence goes on from NC_045747.1 coordinate 7,476,278, forward strand.
AGAACTCACATGCACAGATGTGGATGCATGTACATACACATAAACAGATATATACTCTACAACTTACTTTTGTCGGGCACCTTAAACCAACAAAGATGCGTGAACACATACATGGACTCTCCTGCGTCTCCACTACTTTAGTACAAAGTTAATTATCAAAATATCTTGTGAGTCTGAGAGCAATGCCATCTGTCTGGCCACCCAATGCTGGTGACACACACATCCGCAGGTGTGTGTGTTTTGTTTTGTGCGTGTGCGTGTGCGTGTGCGTGTGCGTGTGCGTGTGCGTGTGTGTGTGTGTGTGTGTGTGTGTGTGTGTGTGTTTTTGTGTGTGAGAGAGACCAATCATTATAGCCTAAGGCAGGTGGGAAAGGGGAAATTAGAATTTGTATGGAGGTCTGCATGTACTTCCTAAGACAATCAATGGCAATTAATTACAGCATAAGTGGCAGTTAGTGTATCACATAAACACACATACTTGCACTTTTTTCACAAAAATGATTCACATTATTGTCCTTATTGAGACATTTTCCTGATGCAAATTCTGCTGCAGCCATTGTGATGCCTTCAACATGGTGCTACTTGTTAAATCCCAACGTTATGGTCAACTGATGTTTTTAGCTCTGTGACTTGTTTTGTGGTTGTATAATCTCCTGATATTTATTGTTTAATGTTAGCTCATCAATTGAAAATCCCCTATGTTGGACTTTTTAAAAAACGTAATCCTGAATTTGAGGGTATATGACTCCATCCATGAGGTTTAAAGATCCCATATTGTAGTAAGTGAGGTTTTTTATTTCTTTTTGATTATAAAGCAGAAAGTGCTATATGACTACTGTAATCTGTTTCAAAACAAATCAAATACTGTATCAAAAAAACTCAATTCAATAATTCAGAAACTGAGCCTTTAAAGCCTCTGAACAGCCACACAGGTGTTTTCAAATATTCTTGCTGATTGTACTCTGCTCAGGTTGACGGTGGGCCGGAGCTTTGATGGGAACTTATTAGGCTACACATTCTTTCTACCTATGAGGATTATACAGCCGTCATTTCTTTTTTTGACCAGTAAAGAATGTAAACATCTTTTAGTTTTTTAAGGTTTAAGTCTGAACCTCAAAAAGAGCATGATAAAGGAACTTTAAATAAAGCCGCTATGTGTTGCTTTACTTTTTGGTTCATACTAGTACTGTGCCCATTGAAAATGTGCCTGTTTGGAAGGGGCCGACTGCTTGGCCTGTGGTATTACCGCTTGTAGAACTCTTCAAATCCAAATTGTATCCCAAAATTACTTACAGAAGGACCCCAAACTACTTGATATGCAACTCCACTGTATAACTTACTACTGACTTACTGACTGACTGATTTACCTGACAGAGAACATTCAGATTCAGAATGTTATCACAAAATATCACACTGAAAATGTGGAGTAATCAGACATTAGCCTCATGGACTCATGGCAGTGCGCTATCCACCTGGCCCGTTATGAGAGCCAATCAGAGAGAGAGAGAGAGAGAGAGAGAGAGAGAGAGAGAGAGAGAGAGACGGACATTGTTGCCTGGTGTTGGATCGTTAACGGAACGTTAACTTCAGCAGATGTGTTAATTTCTATACAGATTTTGCGGCTTGATAGTGAACAGTAACGTGGGATTTGATTCACCAGGGTATTTTGGTGATGGTAATGTTATTAGTGTTGTAAGTTAGCAGTAGACTTATTTAACCCAACCCAGGGTGAGTCTGATGAAAAGGGCTGTGTCTTCCCAGTTCAGTGCCGAGATTTTTTCACATTGCACAGTGCTGTGTAGGAAAAATCTAAGATTAGGCTACATTATGTTCTACCTCTGTTTAGATGTGGTGAATATAGGCTATAGTTTACAGCAACTTGATGCTATATATTGTCTGGCTTTTGTATGATATCTAGTGTTGGCAAATGTTTTTTTATTCAAAATAATGTAGCCTACACTGAAAAGCGTAGGGCCTTTTTTTCGCCAACCGTATTCCACACAGTTGCGAGGTTTCTTTCAGCTATCAGCTCGTGCTCCGGGAAAGTAAAGAAAAATTACTTTGGTATATCCAGTAATCC
>NC_045747.1:7478367-7479566 GCF_008692095.1 Etheostoma spectabile
GCGTCTGTGTGTGACATGCAGGTTACCTTTCCAACCAAACCCGGACACACATAGGCCTACATACAGATACGTCTAGCTTTATTAGATAGATGAGATAGACTACATGTTTTTCATGAAGGATGTTTAATAAGGGCTTTGTCACACCAGCAGAAAAATATCCTTTAATCCAACAATTCGAATTGGAATAGGCCTAATGTTTGTTTATTCCATGTGATAAATCACTGTATTGTTTTGCTGATACGTTAGCATGTTGTTGAATACGTTGTCATGAAAACAAACATCAAATTGTGTCCTCCTCGAGTGTCGGCTGATGACTGCTGCTGATTTTCATCCAGCTCCAAAAGTGCTTGTAACTGGACCAAAACCAATGCAGGATCACTTTGCTTCACGGCAGTGCAGCAATTTAAAATAAATTACCTTTGATGGTGCACAATAGATTAAAATGGGGACTGAAAGCAGGCCAGAAAAAAGAATTGACAAATGACAAAAGATAAATTGAGGGTAAAGGGACTGTGAGAGATTTAAGTCTTTGCTGTCGCTCCACTTGGTAAAAAAAGTGGCACAGTAGCTGCTGTTAGATAGAAAGAGATGTTAGATGGCCTGCCTATTTTCCATCTGTCTCCTTGCTGTCCTGTGTCTCCTTGTCCATCTTGCTGTCTGTTTATGTCTGTCCATTTGTCTGCCTTTCTCCAATCTCACACATCTGTCTGCAGCAGGAAAGACTGTAAATTAAAAATCCAAGTTTCTCTCTCTCTTTCTGTCCTTGGCACTTATTCCTTTCCTCTGTTCCTCTCACCCTCCTCCCCTGTGTTTTGCGCTCACTCAGCCCTCCCGGCTCGCCCCCGACTGTATTTCTTTTCTCCTTTCATCTCCGCCCTTCCTCTCTCTTTTCACTGGGCAAGATAGGAAGAGCGAAAGAGGGTGAGGGATGGCGCAAGGAAGCGGAGGACTGGGGTGGGTGGAGATCATAGAGGAGATGAGGCCGTGTGGTGCGGATGGATAGACAGATGCATTGATAAGGGCTGCCGACTCCACAGTACGCTCACTGCATATCCAATCACTCTCTCCCTGTCTCTCATCTCTCCTTTTCATTTTAGGACTAATGCTCCCGTAGCCTTCAAATGTCAGATCAGAATGGCAACCTATTAGATGGTTAGCCAGAGTGGCTGACAGCTCTCTCTCTCTCTCTCTCTCTCTCT
>NC_045747.1:7479576-7480654 GCF_008692095.1 Etheostoma spectabile
CACGTTCAAGACAGAATGATTGTCTGAGGCTTTTTGCTGGCATTTAGAGCAGGTGAGAGACAGGGAAACACTGGAGAAGCATTGCAGTAAAGAACTCTCTCACATCTTCTTTAAGAAACGCCACTCCAACTCCACCAACGGTGTAACTGACTACACTCACTCAAGTAGGTTACTGTATTTAAAGCTGCTTTAATCGCTCATCATGAGGAATCAAGATAAATATCACCCAACTCTGCATTTCCCTTGGCTCCCTTGGCTGAAAAATTAAAACGTTTTTTTTTCTTCCATTGTTTTGGATTTACAGCCCACAGCTGAACCGATTTAGTTCACTTTCATTGTGTTTAGCATTGTTTCTTGCAGCAGGAGTTTTCATCAAAACTAAACAATCAAAATCTACTATATTAGAATTTAGCAGCTAAAGAGGCATATATTTCCCTCAGGAGTTGGTGGAGAACAAAAACAGAGCTAAAAGAGACTGAATATTGGACTTACTCTGTATCTACGGGATGTTTAGGTAAGCAATATTTGCTAACAAGTTCACCATATCCCCTTTATAAGGATGTCATACATCAGTGTTGTGTTCACAGCTTATTATTTCTGCCCCCATGATATAAAATTTTTAAATCTGCAGTACAGTTTCAAAAACTATTTTGAGGTACCTAACTTCAATAATTTCACTTTATGCTTCCACTTCAGTACACCGAAGAATTAAATATTGGTACTTTTTACTTCATTACATTATCTGACAACTAATACATATTCAGGTTTTACATAAAAAATGTGATTGGTTTATAAAATTTGATGCATTGTTAATGATTAAACCAAACTGTATGCAGTTCAAATTAGTTTTGTCTTTATGATCAGCAACATTAAAATGCTTCTTATACTTCAGTTCATCAATAGAAATCAAGTAATATAAAATAAAAAAACACTGACAGGCAATTCTGCACGCATAATAAGTATACTACAGAATACATCCGCCACCACTGCACCCCACTGAAAATAGTTCAGCAAAGCAGAAATAGAACGACAGACAGAATTATATGTATATATTTATATATATATATATATATATATA
>NC_045747.1:7480664-7520975 GCF_008692095.1 Etheostoma spectabile
TATATATTGTATTTATATATATATACATATATATATACACATATACTGTATATACTGCATATATTATATATGTATATATACGTTTATGAATATAAACAGAAAGAGAGAGACAGAGCGACAGAGAAAACAGCTTGAAACAGAGGATTAGGGGCTTAGTTAGCCTGCATGAAATCCCCTTTTCCTCTTGTGTCCCACAAAGGGAAGAAGGCAATTGTCCACATTACACAAAAAGACGAAGAGAGGGGACATGGGGGGAGGGCATTTGCAAAAATCTCACTGAATCCACGGTTTGTTTCCCCCGCACTGCTCTGCATGGCTGCTGCCCCACCTGTGACATCACATTTCACATTTATCAATACAGGAAGCTGTTTTTTTTCTTTCCTTGTTCAGCAACGAGGGAGGGAGGGAAAAGTGACATTGGCCTTGAAACCTGCTATTGTCTTGCCTCCAGGACAGCCGGCCAACCAGTCAGCTCAGACAGAAAGAGAGAAAGTGTGTGTGGGGGGGATACAGTTGCCATGGTTACTTCCCGGGAGATGCAAGCAGAGTTGTTTATCTGTTGGCCGGGGGAGTGTGCACGGCGGGACCTCTTGCTGAGCAGATGTGTATGTGTGCGTGTTTGTGTACACGTGTGTTCATCAGCATGTGGGTGTGGGTGTGTGTGTGGATGGACTGAATGAACAAACACAGACTATACCTTCCACAACTTCATTTGTAAACAAACAAACACACACATGCTTAATAGAACTCCGGCTTACCTGCTCAGTATTATTGAGCCAACAAGAGTGGACTGATGCAAGCTAATTGGCCTGGTGTGAGCTGAGTGTCAGATGAAGAGTAGAGGAGAAAGAAAGGCGAATGGAAGATAGAAACAGACAAAAGAGAGAAAGGCGGGAGAAAGTGCTGGGTGATGGACAGAGAAAAGGGAAAGGAAATGAGAGCAGACTAAGGATGTACAGAAAGAAGGTAAAGAAAATGAGATGTGATGTGATGCAGAGGAGGGGATGTGGTGGAGAAGAGACAGAGAGGAAATTAGATGGGAGGAAAAAAGGGGGGAGCCAGAGAAATAAAGAAGCACAGGCTCAGATAAAGAGCAATGCAGAGGGAGAATGAGAAAATGACAGCTCTGGAAAGAAACAGAAGCATGAGAGAGAACGTGAACAAGACAGAAATACAAAGGAATACCTGGCAAGAGAAGCAAAGATAAAAGAGATGGAAACCGAAAGACAAGAAAAAGGGATGAAAAGGGAATATCAGAATAAGAGGGAGGAAATGTGATGAGATGACTTGTGATGTGACGAGATGCGAAGCGACGAGTGCAAGCCGAGGCGTGCTGCCAAGTTAGCAGAGAGCATCCCCCAGTCCTATAGAGCAGACACTGCAGGCGCTGTAGTATGTCAAATGTCACAGACACAAAGTCACAAGGCTGCACAGGCACTACTCCCTCACACACACACAGACACACACACACACACACGAGTGTGCACACACATGGCATTGCACGCAGATGCACCCACATAGGCACAGAAGCTGCTTATGTTCTTGAAATTGCACGCATTGGAATTTCTTCTGCATTTTTTCAACTTGCAAGATGAGGTCATACATATTGAGACACATAAACAATCGTTGTTGTACACTATGTACAAAAAGGGGCTCACATATATGAGTATGGGGTTCCCATGGACTCTGTGTACCGGTGTCGTCTCTCGGTTGATATGATGAGGTGAACACACACAAGGCAGTGTTGAGCTTGCCCGTTACCTGAGACAGATAGACCTGCAAGGCTCACGCTGTCAGCTTTCATTTGAGACAACTTGTTTCAGTGTTTACCTCTGTGTGTGTATGTGTGTGGGGGGGGGGGGCTGGACCCCACAACTTTAAAGAGCTGTTTGAAGGTTAAGACTTGGTTTTACGATTAGGGTTACAATTAGGTTATGGTCAGGGTTAGGGTTAATTAGGCATTAGTTGTGGTGGTAAGGTTAGGGTAAGGCTAGGGAATCATTATGTCAATGACGGGTCCCCACAACCTGTGTGTGTGTGTGTGTGTGTGTGATGTGTGCGTGTGTGTGTGTGTGTGTGTGTGGTGTGTGTGTGTGTGTGTGTGTTTGTGTTTTTTTGTGTTTTTGTGTGTGTTTTTGTTGTGTGTGTGTGTGTGTGTGTGTGTGTGTGTGTGTTTGTGTGTGTGTGTGTGTGTGTGTCCCTATTTATTTCTATGCAAGGTGAGCGCCAGAGTCACCCTCCTAAAAATAACAAGCTAGCCCTTTCCCTTAGGACAGCCATCCTGCAAGCTGCCTGATCCTGGGCCGCCCTAGTTCATAGCTCAATCCATTGCCCTCTCTCTTTCACATTCTTCTTCTGTCTCTCTCTTTCTCTTTCTCCCTCTTATTCTCTCGCACACACACTTCACATAGTTGTCTCTTTCTTCCTCTCCATGAATCACACACATAGTCAGTGGTTGCCTAATATGCAGGGTTTCTACTCCCGACTTTTCATCGTTCTCTTGCTGTGTTTTCTTGTGTAATATTGTTCTGCTCTTCACACAACAAAGGGACATTAGACACATATCCTAACAAGGCATACCACCTACACCTCCAGCTAAGCTTAATGAGTTCTCCTCCAGCTACCTGGCCTAGAAAAGGCAGCGGTCAGCAGCCCAAAGCCCATCTATCCAACAAACGCTAATTTTTATCAGCCTCTGCACTTCAGCAGCAGATCCCTCCGTTCGGTCTCACTAGCTGTGCAGGGGGGGCTTGGAGAGAAAGGGCCTCATTCACTCAATTCATATCTCTCTGTGTGTATAAAACAATGCTGAAATACATGCAGTGCCAAAACTGGAAAGAGTGGATAAATGAAAATGGAAAATGGTTTTAAGGACTTAACAGTGTCTAATTTGCCACAGAAATTGTTTTTATTGCATATGTAAAAAACAATTGTAAGCAAATTTGTGGAGATTTTGCTCATAAGATGGAGTAAAGAATACAGTAGAGGCAACATCTCATTATACCCTGGATGAATGTGTGTTTGTATCAAGGTGATTGTGTGAGAGAACAATAGGGAATTCTTCATGTGCTTATTTTCCTTGTGTGACCTTTGTGTTTGAAGGTATCAGGAAGCTGACACGAGCCAGGAAGGCCTGCATGTTGCTGGGCAGTATGGAAATTAGTGGAAACGCCGCTGAGAAGCAGGTGATGGAGGAGACAGGGGGAGGAGATGGAAAAGGGAAGGGAAGGAATGAAGGAAGAAGAGGAAAGTGGTGGAAGGGAGCTGCATAATGAGGACTCTGATGTGAAGGATGGAGATCCCTGAATAGAGACGTCCCAGCGATAGAGCGAGGTAAAAGAAAAAAAAACAGATAGAGTGGTAGACAGAGGTTATGAATGGACTGGAAAATGGGAAACAGCTGCCACTAGTGGTGGTCTGTGGAAATAAATAATAGATGAAGAGGAGAACAAGGAAGGAGGATAGGAAAGAGAACAACAGAAAGATAAAAATGTTTATTCTGAGGTAAAGGCAAAAAGATGTATTTAGGTAAAATAACAAAAAAGACACATTGTGATGAAATGTGGTTTCAATGAGACAAATGGACCACAGGAGGCAACAGTTATGGAAGAAATCAGAGGAAGTGGACAGGCGGAGCTTCAACTATTAAAAAAATGTGAGGATGAGAGGGCTGGTCGGAGTGGTTACAAGAATTAAATGAGAAAAAATTAAGAAAATAACAACACGGGGAGACACTTAAAGATGGAGAAATTTAGCCAAAACAGAGAGATGGGGAAAGAGCGTAAACAGAGAGATAAAAACTGAAACGAGATGAGAGGGAAGGAGGAGGGGAAGGCCAACAGACTGATTCAGAGAGAGAGGAGAGACGATGGAAGGAGGAGGGCGGCACTGGCAGTGGCAGGACACGGGTGCAGGCGTGGAGACTGTGGCATGAAGCTCATGTTGGCATGGACTCTATCACTCACTCTCAGGCCTCGGCACGGGGCCCTCGGTGGCAGAAAAACACACACATGCACACGCAGATGTACGCGCACAAGCAGATCAAACACAAGGACATTTGCTTTTTCTCTAAGTCTCTCTATTACATACACACACACACACACACACAGCAGACAGAGACAGAGAGAATAACATTGAGTTCAGACCAGCCTGGCGCACACACACACTCAATTAGTCTCAGCCACATACACACACAAACGCACACACACACATACAGAGACATATGAAGGGAAAAGATGGATGGAGGAGTGTGTGTGCATGAAGGTGTGTGCATGTGTGTGTCTAATTGTGCCAGCGCTGCCAGAGCAGAATGAGGGATGGTGTCTCAGAGCTGCTGCTGCCGCTAATAGCCACTGACTGGAGGTGACAGGCTCTCCCTCTCTTCCTCTTTCTCTCTCGCTCTTTCTTTTCTCTTGTTTTCCATCCAATCAGCAATCAGCACATCTGTCCTTCCCTCTTTTTCTCAACCCAATTCAGCTCATCCTCGCCCCTTTGTTTCTCCCTTCCCCTTCTCCCTCTCATATTTCTCCTATGCCCTTTTACCCTCCTCCTCCTCCTCCCCCTTATGCTTTCATCTCCACTCCTTACCCCCTGCCTCCTTTCATCACTCTCTCTCTCCTTTCCTCGTCTGTCCTCTCCACCCGGTCCTGATGATACACAGGAGATGGCTCACACATGAGTGAGCGCATACATGTGTGTGCACATGCACACACAGACACAGACATATACATTTAAGCATGTTGTCAGCAAGTGTTTGTGTTTGTGTGTGTGTTTGTGTGTGTGTGTGTGTGTGTGTGTCCACTCTGATTGTGTACATGGAGGTTTGTGGATGGATGCACAATCACATGCATGCAGGAAAGTTGTTATTCCTAAAATCATTTCAGGCCCGGACAGAGATATCAAACAGACTACCGTAGTAGGAACATACACATGAACACACACACATACACACACATACACACACACACACAAACAGACACATACAAATCTATGTCTGTTCTTCTCCATTCTCTTGCTACCTTTTCACATCCCTGGCTTCTGCAGTTGCCTCACGTCTGGACTCTGTCCACAGAGAGACGAGACACGAGGGAGAGCACTGCTCTGTTTTCTATCTGCACCAGGTTATTAGACACATGCAATTAACGAGCTCAAGCAGGATAGATATGCCTATTCATGTCTGTGCGTGCATGCGTACGTGTGTGCATGCATGCGTCCGTGCGTGTGGCAATGCATGAGGCCATGCGTGTGTGCGCGTGCGCACGGGGGAGGGGCCTGCTGCGTGCCGTCCTTAGAAGGGGGGGGGGCCTTCTTTTACAGCCAATCGGTTTTGCTCTGCTGAGGCAACCATCCATCGCCACCACGGCAACAACAACACTGCGGTAACACAGAGCCGGGCTGCTTCAGGGGATAGATGGACAATGTGTGCACGCTCCTTTGTTTTATTTATCAACCTGTTTTGTTCCAGCTGTTTCTTTCTCTCATTTAATGTTGCATCTGTACTTTTATCAGTTATCTGTTCTCTTTTACCTTCTTTCCTCTCCCTGTCTCTCTCTCAGATATTTCACGTTAATAGGGCCTTCGCCGAAGCTCTCTAAGGTGTGACCTAAAGGGCGAGAACAGAATGAGAGAGAGAATGAGAAAGGGAGGTTGCGTTTGCAGTTTCCTCCTGAAAGGGCTCTTTTTCATTTCTTTTCATCAGCCATCGCCTGCCTGCATATCTTGCCTTTCCTCCTCTTTTTCTCCCGCACACAAATCCCCTTTCTCTTTAGCTCATATGTATGCAAATGAGGCATCATATGCAAATGAGACAGGTAGGGGACTGGCAGTGAAGAGGGGGAAGAAATGGGCTGGGAGAGAGAGGGGGTGAGCACAGGATGAAAGGAAGGGGCAATGGAGGATAGAGAAGAGGTGAAAGAGGAAGTGATGCAGACCCTTCCCCGCTCCCATGATCCAATCTGTCAATGAGATTTTTGGCTGCCTCTGAACATTTCTGCTCCTCTTTGGTGCATAAATGAAACATTAAAAATACCTGGCAGTGTTTAGCATTTGGAGTCTTAACATGTGATTGATATATTCAGGATTTCATGTCGTATACTGTCAAAACCTCAACATAAACAAATACTATGATTGGTGGCCTCTGCGTCATGCCAGCAGTGTTTTCAAAAATGACGTCCATGTTTTCTACAAAACCCATTGCTTCCTGCCACAAAAAAGATGTGGCAACTTATCCCTCCGCCTCCTCCTCCCTCCATATGCATTTGTTTTCTCTTTTGTGTTACTGAAAAGCAAAAACATCTTGGAAGGGATTTTTTCATCGGCCCTTCTCTCCTTCCACCATCTGCCATGGCAAAAAATTCTGAGAGCTTCAACTCTGCTTTTGCTGTAAGAGGAGCAGCTCTCGGTTTTGTGGCATGAAGCAGTCCAGCATGTTTTTGTGTGAAATCCAACCCTGTTGCACACATTGTAAACTGCAGCCAATCTTCTCAGATATCTGTTTATCACCAGTATACTAATTTCTCAAAATTAATTTTGGAATGATTTAATGATTACTGTTAGAATGTTAGACACCTGGCTGACAAACTTACTGGTACTAGATAGCACAAGCAGTTTTGCTTTGGGTGTACAGGTTCCTTACATTGATATACATTAGCAGGTCCATGGTGTGTTGCCAAGGAAACAAGAATGGCTTGTCTAATTGCCTGCAGGTTGGTTGTTAGGTGCTGGGTGCAACAGATAAGTTAGCTAACTTTAAATGGTAGATAGATGGAAAGTTATTTGGCTCATTTGTAAACATATTCACCATCTCTTAATCTCAAACAGCCACCACACAAATCCTACTACCTGCCCACAGTCATCGGACTATGTGTGAGCATGTGTGGGTGGGTGTGTGCGTGCGTCTTGATGTATTTGTGTTTCGATGGGACCGAAGCAGCAAAACACAGAGCTGTCCCTGCATCCACTGATAGAGCTGTCTTGAGGCAAAGTGTCAACCCTGCACTCTCCCCACTAGGCTACACCAAACACATGCATTTGATGGATCACAGTTGTGCCAATGTAACGCAAGATAATCATAAAAGTACATATCTGCAGTCCCCTAACACAGGCGCTGGGAAAGGATGCAGAGCTGACAGGCCAAATTACTGTAGGCTGTGGATGTGTCCATGTAGGCCACAGGGTGAACAACACGCAGAGATTTTAGTCATGTTTGTTCCCTTTTCTGTACCTTAGGTCTCATTCGCCCTGCATACCATTATTTTTTTTTTTTCCCATCTTTCCTTCCATCAGCAGCATCCTTTCACACCCTCTAGGTCAGTCAGCCTCTCTTAGTCCCAGTGCCCCTTCTGCCTGCAGGAGGAATGAAGTCATACACCGCAGGTTCAGTGCAGATCCCTGCCCGCTCGCTGTGCCCTCACTGTGTCCGCCACTCAGTCACAAGCATATGGGCACATGGTTGTGCCAACGCCCCTCCCAGAACACCTGACTCTGTCTAGTCATGCACGGCGAACAGTACACAGACACCCACAGACAGGACCCACCTACGCACATACTAAAACACACACCGCCAACCTTGCATGACGGGCATATCCTTGATTGTCCCCTGATGTTCGCACTGGGAAGACTTCACTGTAGCACGAGCAGTCTTTACAGTGACTGCACTGGATGGAGTTACTCCGTCTTTTGTTCTAGCTTGTGACTTGACTGCACAGATGACAGAGTGTGGCACAAAATATGTACACTCACTGGTATCGTAAAGTAGTTAAGATAAAACTGTTCACCACATAGCATTTGCTCAGCTCCCTGGTCCTGCATTAGCCCTGCAGTTTTTACTCCATAATTTCATCCAGGGATATGGAAGCCGCAGTAGCAGCAGTTAATCTACAAAATGGGACCTCTATGATGGGGATAATTCGGTTGATGTCCTTGACCACTCATCACCTGTGTGTGGATTAAAGGAAATGTTTGGCCTTTAAAGACTATAACACTGCTCAGAACAGCAAGTGGTGATGCACCTTGCATTTCTGGGTCTATTTTCTTGTTTAGTAATGCACTTGCCATGTCATCCTTTTGGATAAACATAATCCCCGTGGTGTTAAATTGATATTCCATGCATAGCCGCAATTACAAAACACTATGTATTCTAAAACATCAGGTTTTGGTGTCAAAGAAAATTGAAGAGAAAGGTCACCTTTCTAGAACATTTCTAGTGCAATCATACTGTGAGATTCTGGTTGCAAAAGAGGCATTAATGGAGGGGAATTTAACATTTATTATTATATACTGAACTTAACAAGCACATTCTTTGAGAAGCAATTCTGGAAATGATCTGGAAATGTTTTCTCCAACAAGGTTTCACATATTACAGATTGATGATAGGCTATTTAATTGGTTTTTGAGAGAGGATTACTTTTTAAATGTTTCAAACATAAGTTATACCTACATCTTGTTGTTGTCAGTGTTTCATCTGACAAATTGGCAACTTTAGCAAAAACAATAGATGGCAAAATACAAAAGGCCTTTGTGCATTAAAGCATCCAAACTGCAAATTAGACTGAGCTTTAGACAGCATGTAAAGTGCCAGACTTGCCCCTCATTTGTTATGTGTATATTCATCTGAACTTCAATTCATTGTCCTCAACAACCTCAGTGTTTGTCTGAACAGCCTTGTCTGCTCTTGATAAGAGTACTTAACTGGAGTAGCTGGTAAATGTGGCATGATAGGGGTGTTTTAGGATTTTGTATTTTTGCTTGCCACTGTCTCATTCATAGTAACACAAACACACACAAACAAACAAAAACACACACAGAGACCCAAATGCATGCACACAACCTGAGAGTCAGGCTTGGAAAGGCGCAGGTAGGAAAATAATGGAAATTAGCATTAGTTTTTTTTGATTACCCAAGTGAGAGACACACACACACACACACACACACACACACACACACACACACTGTGTGATGCCCTCTAATGTGTGGCACAAAATGGCGGAGTGTGTGTGTGTCCTAGCAGAGGCTGCGTCTGCAAGAGAGAGATGGGAACAAGGCCAGGCAGAGGAGGATGCAAGGACTTGGCTAGGACTAACTTGTTTGTGTGTGTGTGTGTGTGTGTGTGTGTGTGTGTGTGTATGTGCGTGCGTTTGTGTGTGTGTGTGTGTGTGTGTGTGTGTGTGTGGGTGGGTGTTTATGTGATAACATTGAGGTGAGAGAGGGAACACTGAGTGGTTCAGAGAGTGAGGCCTCAGTTACAGCTACAATGCCTCGTACTCACACATACATACAGATACAGAAGAGATGTAGGTGTGAACACGGAGGATATGGAGAGGATAGAAAAACAGAGGAACAGAAAGATTGGTTTTCTCCTGCAGGTGTTGTTTGACCTTCACTCCAACTCTCCTTTCCTACATCTGTCCATCCCTCCCTCCCTCTCTCCCTGTATCCCTGTAGTTTGGGCTCAGTTGCGTGGCAGGTAATTTGCTCGCTATTGGAGATTAAAGTTTAATTAGTGAGCGAGGAGTCATTTGGGTCTTAGTTGAGTGGAATAAGGCAGCAGTGTGCATGAGCGTGTGTGTCTGTGTGTGTCTGTGTGTGTGTGTGTGTGTGTGTCTACTGCTCGCTCGCTCATACTAACACATCAAGGCTCATCACCAAGAGAGAAAGAGGGAGTGGGAGTAGAGGATCCAATTCCTCCTTTAATCAACGAAGAACAAAGGATAGAGTTTTTCCCCTCTCCTTTCCTCCTCCTCCTCATCCTCCTCCTCCTCTTCATTTCTTTCTGTCTTTCTCTTTTCTACTCCTTTTTCCTCCTGCTTCCCCCCCAGCTCTTGGGCTCAGTTTGGCAGAGCTCCACAGCCATATTCACACTTCCCCGGTCCCTGGCAAGAGACACTCACACACACACATCACCTCCCCCTGCCGTCATCACACTGCGCCACATGCGGAAAAGAGAGTGAAGGGAGCGAACAAAAAAAAGACATAAGCTAACTTTGTTACTTTCTTCATTTACATGTGAGAAGTGACCAATAGATCTGTCACCTGAAGTGAGAGGTGTATCACCTGAGACATCATAGCATGATCACTTCTGTCTTTCCATCATTTACTCCGACACAGTCTGCTGGTCTCTCCCTCAATCTGTTTTTCCCCTTCCTCCAATCTGTCTTTCTCTCCTATAAAGTGTTATAACTCCTCCTCACCTGACTTTTTTTTTTTTAATACTGTCATGGTCTTAATCATTTGGACATCAAATGTTCCATATGGTCACACACCAACACAGATGCACGCACACGCCCGCCACACACTGTAGCATCTTGAGAGCTGTGTTTGCTAATGACGAGGGAGTCTGCATCCCAGCATCGCTGTTATTTCACCGGCAAATCAATAGGCAGCATAGCCCCAGGATAACGATCTCCGTTTCTCTTCTCCTCCCTGCATCTCTCCATTCGCCTCGCCGCTGTGCCCGTGCCTGTGCCCTCCTCTCCCTTTTCCTCCATCCTCCCTCACATCTGCCTTGATCTTACAGCTTTAATCTATCTCTCCTTCTCCCTCCCACTCTTCCTCTCTCTATCTCTGTGCCCTCGATCTCCCATCCTCTCATTTCTCTATATCTCCCCTTTTCACTCCCTGTCTTTTTTCCCCCCAGCTCCCTTGATCTCACAGCATCTCTTCTCTCCTCACTTTTGCCTTTCGTCACCTCTCTTGTACTCACCTGCCTCCTTCACTCTCCACTAACCTTCCCACTCTCCTGCTGACTTTTTCTTTACCATCTCCTTTTCATATTTCCCTTTCTCCCTTCCTGTCACTCCACTATTCCATCAGTCTCCCATTTTTCCATTCAATATTCCTCCATATTTGCCCTCCATTCCCTCGTCATCTCTCTATCACAGCATTTCTTCTCTTTCCTACTCGTAATTTTTTGGGCCCTATCAGATCAAATGTCATCTTCTCCTCTCTCTCCTCTTGCTATCCTCCTCTCATATCAGCTGTCTGCCATTGGTGTATCTGTGGCTAGCCTCCTTTTAGTGTCGGTCTGTCTGCGTCTGCAGATGGAGTAAAGTATTCCCCACTCTGGCTCTTAGGTAACAGATGAGAAGAGAGGAGAGTAGGCCATCAAGGACACTTTCTGGGAAGATGCTTAGAGGCACAAATACAGACAGAAGTCACTTGTTCAAAGATCCAGGAGCATGAATGATGTGTGCACACACACACACCTAAAGCAAGGCTTTTCTACTGTCTACAGAGGTCCCAGAGGTTTTCAAGTTAGATACGCGTGTGAGAAAAAAGTTGTGACAGGGACAGGTGCAGGCAGGTGTTCTAAAACAGCAGTTAGTTATTGTAACATGGTCTGGCCCACTGATTCGACCCACTCACCAACATATCAGTTCATGTGTGTGCCAGGGTAAAACACACAAACACACACACACACACACACACACACACACACACACACACACACACACACACACCAAACATGTGTGGCTTCTTCAATATCCATAGGAAAGGATTATATGGACAAGTCAAAGACATGAGTCAACAGTTAAGGCATAAGCTGTGAAATATCCCTCTTCTGTCCCTCAAAAATAAAACATTTGTCAACACTCATCATCATCATTCTTTGCTGACAAACAAGCTTTAGAGGGCAACATCTAAGGCTGCTCATTGGCACTACTAATCTCTCCTTCAGGCTATGGGGTCAATGTGCCAGACCAACGAGCTGCCTGTCCTAGTCTAACCTAAGACAAGGTCACAGACACAGACATGCAGACAGATAGACACAGCGCTGTAAGCAGCTGCACTATGCTACAGGGCAAGTAAAGGGTATGAAAGATATAGGCAATGGAGGACAGGTTACAACTTATGGGCACGAGAGAAGAGAGAAGAGAGGACAAGGTGTGTGTGTGTGTGTGTGTGTGTGTGTGTGTGTTGTGTGTGTGTGTGGTGTGTGTGTGTGTGTGTGGTGTTAGAGAGAGACAGCAGAAGTGATACGGCATATCAATTAGATGAACCAAGTGGCACAAAGAGGACCAGGTGCAAGTCATTGTGTGTTTGGTGTGTGTGTGTGTGTGGGTGGTGAATGCCTGCCCCCCCCCTGCCTGCCTGCGTGCCTGCCTGCCTGCGTGCGTACGTGTGCGTTCGTGCGTTTGTGCGTTCGTGCGTTTGTGCGTGTTTGTGCGTGTGTGTGTTTTTGAGTGAATTTGTGAACTACTTGTGTGTATGTGTAAATGAGTGGAGGGATCGAATTAATGGGAGTGGAACACATCATGAGCCCCAGCAGGGATGTCACACCGAACCTGCTCCAACACTGCTCCCTTTGCTTCAGTGGAGCGCTCCATCCCATTACCTGCAAAGGGCGGATGTGTGTGTGTGTGTGTGTGTGTGTGTGTGTGTGTGTGTGTGTGTGTGTGTGTTTTGTGGCAGGAAGATGTGCTTTGCTGGACTAAACCAAAATGGGTCACTGCAAGATTTGAGCCATTTTACATTTTCTTACCTCAAAACACTGCACCTTTGTTGTTATTGTACCTCTCTTCATCTGCTTTTGAAAGAAGTTAGACTGGATTTCAGCCCTCAGTGTAAATGAGAATTTACAAGACACACTCACTTCTGAATGCTGTGCTTTTGTTCTTCTCTAATCCCATCTTCCTCCTGCATCATTTCTTTCTTGTGCTCCACAGTCTCCCTCACTCGATGATTCTGTAGGAATACCAAGTAGCTCTGCGGCCCACTTTACAGGACCCTGACTTCTGTGCGTGTGTTTGTGAGTGTGTGTGTGAGAAAAAGAGAGAGAGAGAGAGAGAGAGAGATACACACAGAGAAAGAGAGACCTGTCGGGGAAAATAAGCAGAAAAGGTGTGGCTGAGGTTATCTATACTATGACAACATGAACCCACGGAGCATCTCTTTCTCTCTCTTTGTTCTTCTTCTTCTTCTGTGGCGGCACGTCTCACTACCTCTGCACTCTGGAAGGTTAGCTGGAGTCCACCAATCCCCTCAAACACACATGCATGAACCCACACACAGACACACTGTGGGGGTGTTGCAGTCAGTCAAGCTTGATCATGAAAGCTCTAATCAATTCCGTTCCTTCACACACACACACACACACACACACACACACACACACACACACAAACACACACACACTCATGCACAAACACACACACACACATACACACACTCACATACACACACACACACACACGTTCATGCTAAATGCATGCACCTATATGCACATATTATTAAGTGTATATTAGCAAACATTTTCACAAACTGAAAATAATTCATGTTTGCAATCTCCTACCTAGAAAGAGACATAGACTCACATGCACATGGGCACACAGACATGCAGCAGGTAATGAGCAATTAGTTTTCTTTCTCCTGATTCTTGTCACATGCCCAGGTATCCACGACAACCTTCGCTAGTAACAAACAGAACCTATGTGATGTATATGTGTGTGTGTGTGTGCTTGATTGCCCATGCGGCTGTCATTTTCTCCTGCTCATCCCTCTTCGCTTCTCCATCCCTACCCATCTCGTCGCTCTGTTACCATGTAAACAAAGCCAGGTTTAGTCCTTCAAAGGGCAACGCTCTGCAGCTGCCCGCTGGAGGTGACCATGCTTAAATACAGAGGGAGAGACAGAAAGGTAAGATAGATAGAAAATTAGAGAAAGGAGCGCTGTGCGGAGGAGCAGAACAGGGGAGATATGAAATATTTTGGGTAAAGGCTAGAAGGCTCAAAAAGAGAGAAAAAGATATTAGAAAATGGGTCTAAAGGATTTGTTTCTTCACAGCCCACATGCTCATTTTTTGCTCATTGTTGAGTTGGAAAGTGATTCAGTGTTATTATACCCTGGAGCGCCTGTAAAGTGATGTATGGAGATGTAGCTTAAAACAGAGCCGTCTTTCAAAAGAGTGCACAATGCCGCATCCATATTTTTGTTTTTGTTGTTGTTTTTTTATGGCGTTAGATGTCCGAGTGTGAGGTTGTTTTTCCCTGAAAGGACATTGGACATCACCAAACAATAGAAAGATATAAATAACATGTCCACACATCATCCAGTCCAGCACTCCTAATTAATTGAATTTTTCCTTTTTTCACCCCAGAGACAAAGTGAGCAAAGACAGAGGATGTGGTCCACAGTACAGAGTGATAACATCGCCACTGCATTTTTAAATTTTGAACCTAAACTACAAAGATAACTGATGCATTCCTATCTCATACACAGACACACACATCGACCTCGCTTTCTCTCTCTCTGACCTTTATTTATTCTTTTTTGCTGTGTGTGTGTGTGTGTGTGTGTGTGTGTGTGTGTGTGTGTGTGTGTGTGTGTGTGTGTGTGTGTGTGTGTGAGTGTGTGTCTCTGGCTGTCTGTCTTTGTGCAGTCAATACTTCCCTCTTCTCTTTTTCCAGGTTTGTCTACACTCTGCATAGAGTGTGTGTTGTTGGTGTTGATATGCCATGAGTGTGAATGTCGATGAGTCATCCTAAACCCCAGAGATGAGACAGTTACACCTCACAAACGTACACAAGCAGGCAGACACACACACACACACACATACACACACACACACACAGACCCTCACATTAACTAGCCTCACTCACAGAACCAAAATGGTCTCCCAGATCGACGAGGTTAGAAGGCTCATTTCCTCAGTTTTAGATGCTTTTCAGTCGTTTCAGCCTTCACCCAAGTTCAGTCAGACACCCTTTCATAAAAACCTGTGCTGGATTTAATCAATGGAAACAGATGACTTGCTAGGAAAATACAAAAACTTGTTATTTCGATGGATGGAAATGCTTTATACAACATTTTTTGTTTTTTAAACTGGTAGGCCAGTATATCACATTGGGTTGGACTGAGGAAGGAAATGGGCAAACAGATGGAGACAATGGATAGCAATTAGTGTTTTCAGTTTCTGTCAATCATTTTCCGATGTTATTTGATGGAAATCGTTCCATTCATGTCAGGCTTAATGTACGAGCAACATGCTCAATATAATCAGACTGCTTAAATCATTAATTAAATGCTTACCTACACACTACTCCCTCACTGTCTGCCCTCCGATTGAGTTTATTTGCTGATTGTCCAGTGGCCTTAAAATGCCATCTGTCCATCTGTGAGTGTCAACGGCCTGTCTCCGCCCCCATCTATGTCTCTTCCTACAATCTATGTGACTGACCAACCTCACCCCCACAGCCCCACCCCCCGTGACCTCCAGTTGTGTGTCATGACAACGGGTCTCTGACAAATGTCAGAGCAGATATTGGCTTCCTCCATCTCCCAAGCCTCTCCCTCAGGTAACCCACCCACATAGCCTGGCCAGACACTACAGAGAAGAGGAAGAGAGAGACAGAGAGAAGATGTGTGTCTGTCTGTCTGCCTTCCCAGTGTGTTGAACCTGTGGTTTTAAAGGAAAAAGACACAGTGTCCACCAAGAGGGGGGGATGCAGGCAGATCTGAACAGGAATGACATTTGGAGGCATCTGAATGCCTTGTTGAAGTGTGTTTAATTAGGAAGGGGATAGCAGTGTGCTGATTGGGAGCAGCGGCTGAGTGTGTTGCTGTGTTATTTTGGAGCATGCTATGTTAAACAGGGTGTTAAGGCAGATGTGTTAGATATGAGTGTGTGCTGAGGAGGGGGGGGAGGCAGGGAGAGTGGCATGTTTGGGTTATTTTCGAGTGCGTTGTCGGGTTGTCGAGGAGCATGTGAGCTGAGCTTTGGTGTGCGTGGTGCTGGGGTGTGTTGTGATGATTCCAGAGGTTGTGGTGAAGTGTGGCTGTTTGTGAATATGTGTGTGTGTGTGTGTGTGTGTGTGTGTGGTGTGTGTGTGTGTGTGTGTGTGTGGGTGTTGTGTGTGTGTGTGTGGGTGTGTGTGTGTGTGTGTGTGGTGTGGTGTGTTGTGTGTCCCTCCAACTCCCAGCAAACTGCTACTGCATGCATAATTAACCAGGATGACTGGGGATCCACCCCTGGTATACCTTACACACAAGACGCATCCATCCTTCCATAACTTCGTGCTGCCTTCCGTGTGGTGTGTGTGGGTTGGTTTGTTTCTGTCAAAGAGAGCAGGAAAAAGATGTTGAAGCGAAATGCTTTAGAGCCAGAGTTGATGAACGAGAGAGCTCTTTGTGTTGTGGTGTTGGGGGGGGGGGTGGGCGGGGGGGGGGGGGAGGGAGAGAGAGGGAGAGGCGGATAAAAAGAACATCCCATCTAAGCTGCCTCTGAAGATGATGTGACTGACAAGACTTTTCGAGGGTATTCGAGAGGAACACAGAATAGACACGGTCTCCCACCTTTTTCCCCACCCGCTTCCCGCGACCCCCGCGCACCCTCCCCTGTTCAATTCCAGTTTCGAGGCTCTGACGCACTTATAAACCTATACAGCACGCCTTTCGCATCACAAAAACCCCACCCATCAGTATTTCATCACTGCATGACATTTATTTCGTCACACTCAATTTATTCCACCCTCCTCACGTCCCCCATGACCCACTCTTTTCTTTCCTCACCTTCCTGGCCCCATACTTTTTTATTTTTACCGTCAGACCCAATTTCTTAATTGCTGGCTGATTCACTACAAGCAATAAGTTGGCTCTACCTGCTGGCAAAGTTTTGTTTACTAAGCAAACACAAAAAACGGGATCAAGAGCACCAGCCCAACCACAAAAAACTCTTGACCAACCCCCTTGCTACACCACTACAAGGTCTTAACACCTCCAGCCAAACCTAACCAATCAACATCTAGCACAACGCTACTATTTGTCTGTAGGGGGGCACTTCCCCCCCAGACCAACACGTCCACCCTTCAGTGGCCACAACCATTTCATCGGTAAGCTTGGCGCAATCTACCATTTTGACCATGGGTGTCTCCCGCTCGTACGCCGTCGCTTTTGGTAAAGCTGTCGGCCCAACACGGCCTTGCGCAGCCACCATACCACTCCAGCCGAGTCAAAGGTTGTTAAAGCCCCCACTCAACCCGTAACATTTCCATTTTCTCTACTCTTACATCTTTGTGCTATCGGCCATCTCTCTTTCACTTTGCTCATCCTGCCCCCTTTCACAAACTACTTCTTCCTTCACGCACCTCCCTATCGACTGTATTCCCACCCCGCTCCGTCCTCCCCCCAACACTTTCTGGTTTGTCAGCCGCCTCCTATTGATGCAATGCTCCTCGCGGTCACAGCACAGTCCGGCCACGTACAGGTCGCAATCCTAACGACGAAAAATTTAGATCCCCGAGTGTAGGATTTTTCCCTCCGTGCACTAGGTGTCACACACACACTAAACCCATGAGACTTGAGAGTAAACCTTGGTCTACCCTTTTCCCCCAGCACAGATAACATTCGATGTGAGACGATCAGAAGACACCCGCTTATAGCTTGTCCACATGCTCAACCTCAGGGATAAGGCACAAGATAACCTTTGATCAAAGTAATCCCAAGGGGCGCCCCTCCCTTCGGCACAACCCAACCACACCCTCCCCCCCCACCCTCACCACTTTAACCATTGTAACTCCCCCCCCCACTTTTTACATTCGTTTCGCTGTCGCGCTGCGCGCGAACCCTAACCACAAAAACCCTCCATCCCATTCATCCGGGCCGCCGGTTCGGGCCGCGCCCCCGCGTTTTTTTTGTTTGTTTTGGTTTTTTGGGGCCCGTTATCGTGTTTGGGGGGGCCCCGGGTTGCTTTTTCGCGCACTTATCACCCACCAAATTTTACCCCTTAACCGCAACACAGCTCACCCCCTTAATCTTCATACCCCGCGCCGCGTGCGCGTTTGCCGCGGGAAAACAACAACCCATTCACAAATTTTACGGCCCCAAAATTTTTTTTTTTTTTTTTCATTTTTCCTATACTCCTTCACCACATTTCTTTTTTCCCAACCCAAATGACCCCAAAAAAAACCCTCCACCCGCGTTTTTTCTGCGGCGCCCGATTATACAGCGGGTGATTTTTTTTTTCCCCCCCCTTCACCCTTCCTTTTTTCACACTAAACACTTTAATTGCTTTTTGCCGCACGGGGCGGCACCGGATCTAACTATTACACAAATTAACGCCGCCTTCGGGCGTGTTGGTTCCCCCGGCCCGCTTTTAGGGGGGGGCCGAAATTATTTTTGCTGGTTATTTTTTAAGTTTCGGCCGGGCTCCCGTTCGGTGCACCCCTTATAAAATACCCCACTTTTTGGAGAAACAAAGGGGCGGACGGGCCCGGCCTTCTGTCCGCGGTAAAGCGCGCGGTTTTGCGCGGGGTTGGTGTTTCCGCTTTCGCTGGGGGGGGTGAGGAGCGACCCCACCTTTTTCCACACCCGGGGGGGGGGAAAGGAAAAAGGGGAAACACCCCCTTTCAAAAAGGGGGGGGGATTTGCGGGGACCGGGGTGGGGGAACCCCAAAGGGCGGGTGCGGGTGCACGAAGGCCCTGATTCCGCTGGTTCGTTGCACTTCATAAAAAACACCATGCTCGCGGCCGCCCGCCTTGTCTTTTCGTTCTGGGGGGCGCGCTGCAGCGGTCCGGCTCTGCCGCTGTTGCTGTTCCGGGGCATACCGGTCGGCCGCGCTCCGCCCGGGGGGGGCCCTTTTTTGACCGCGGCACCGAGAAGGTGTGGTGCTGTCGGAGCCCGGACAATTTTCCAACCCGCGGGTGGAAGCCCGCATTTTTTGCCCCCCGCGGAACGCGCGCCCGTTCTTGCGGCGGCACAAACCTAATAAACCCCACCAACCACACTTTCACTTTCTTCACCACCGCCCCAAACCACGAACCCTTTTTTTTTTCACAAGGGCCGGCGGCGTCGCCTCCCATCGTCGAGCCCATAAATTTTTTCCGGGCGGCCCGTGCCGCCCTGGGTTGGCTGACACTTTCACCAAGAAAAAAGGGTGGGGGGGGGGGGTGTTTATTCCCATTACCTCGCCCCCCCCCCGACCCAACCCATCAAATCTATTTAATATTTCGCGCGTTGCACAATTTTCTTTTACCATTTCCGTCGCACCCCACACAAAAAAATGTACACACACCTCGGCCTTTGACACCCCCACAACAAGTATCACTCTTCTTTTTTTTTTTTCCCCCTACACTATAATTAAAAACAAAAACCCTTCACCCTTTCAAACTTTTTCCCCAACGGGCCCACGATACTTACAGGGCGGGCGGGGGTTTCACCACTTCTATACGGAAGATCAATAAAATTAAAGTTGCGCCCCGGCGCTATGATTTTTCCCTAACGTTTACCTCACCAGGCTGGAAATTTGAACACAATAACCCCTCTTTACTTCTCCCACCCACCCTTTCACCCAGGTGGGGCGGGTCGCCCCGGCTGTGCGGGACCAGCGGACACCTTTGCCGGCTCGGCCCGGAAGGCCGCCGGCCCGCCGCCTTTGTCGCCACGCTCCGGCGCCGACGCCGCCCGGCCCGCGCAGAGGGGCGGGTGCCGGGGAAAACGCAAAGAGGGAGGGAGGTGTGGGGGGGGGAGGAGGGGGTGGGGGGAAGGGGGGGGGAGGGTCCTCCGTTGCCCTGGCGGTGTTGGTTCCCCTCCCGGGGGAGGGCGCGCGACCCCCACCGGCGTGGCGGAAGGGGCCCCCCGCGCCAGCCCCCCCCCCCCCCTCGGGGTCCGCACGCCTCGGTTTTCTGCGCGCGCCGGTGTGTGTCCGTTTACCACCCCCCACAGGCTGCGTTTCCGCGCCCGGGGGCGCCTGGGACGATTTCGCTTTAATTTTTTTTGGCGTCGTGCGCTCCGTCACCAACCCAGCAAACACTAAGCGGGCGCGGGGCCCCCCGCCCGCGCGCGCGCCCCCCGCGGGGGGCGTGCAGGCGCCCCTGGATTGCGCGCCGTTTTCTCGTCGGGCGTCCCGCTGCACTTTACTGGGTTGCCACCTTTTCGGCGTTGGAACTTCCATCATATTCGTTGCGCGCGCGGCCCGCAAATTTCCCCCCCATCCTTCAGACATCCCCCCCGCGCAGTCGAACCAGTTTCTTTGCCCCGCGTTTCCGGGCGGCCCCGCCGCGACCATTTTCAACATATTCAATCCACCCTTTTTTACACATCACCACACCCCACACCTTTTCCTTTCACAACTACCGCGCTCACTTTTAACCCCAGCCCCCCGCGCGGCGCCCCCGCTTGGGACCCCCACAAAATATGCCCGCCCTTCCCGTCGGGAGCCGGTTCCGGGGGCATGGTTGGTTTTTGAAAATAACAAAATTCATCCTGTGCGCCGATCATAATCCAATTTTCTTTTTACCGTCCGCCCCGGTTTCTTCCCGCCCCCGCTTTTGGGCGCGGCCGTTGAAACCACCACACACCTCGTTTTTGGGATGGCGAACCAAAAAAATGGGGTGGGCGTGGTGCGCCGTGTCTTTCCGCCGTTTGTCTTGTTAATATTACTTTTCCGCGTTTTCTTATCGCCCACCCGTTTCAACCAAAACTCGGGCCAACCAGCTCACCCTTTTTTACCCCATCACTCCTAATTTAAAATTAACTCCCATTCCCCCCCTACCTTTCTTCAAACCCCACACTTTATTATATCATTCTTTTACACGCGCGCCTTCGTTGCCGGGTTCGCGATCCTTTCGCGGGTTGCGGGACATTCACGGCTTGGCAAATTTGCCTTCGGCGGGGGGGCCATTACCAACAGGCGGCAATGCCCCAGCCGCGTCCTTGCATGCGGCCCGCCCCCCGCGCCTTTGGGGCGCTTTGTTTCCAACCCCGCTTTTTTTGGGGACCTTCCCCCCATACCCCACACTCCTCGCTTGGTCGTTTGGGCCCGTCCCCCCTGGGGGCGAGGCGGAAACGCGGGGCGCGCGGCCGCGCGCTTCGTTTCCGGTGTTTTTTTTGTTCCGTTGGACGCGCGTGCGGCGAACTCGGTTCGGTTCGCGGCGCTTCCCCGGGGGGACAACCAATAAGCGAAACAAGTCTTCTAAACCCTTTAGCGGTGTCTCGCAACCAACCTCCCACTACGGCGCCTCGGTCTTGACCCGTGTTGGGCTGTTTTCCGCCCCTTTTTTTGGCGCCTCCCCCGATCCTACCTATCTTTCCACACTTTTTTTTCCTTACCCAGATTCTCTAATTTTTACTTATTTTATAGTTTTCCTTTTTAACATTTTCAACAATACATTCTTTCCCCAACAACATATTTTTACATCTTTCTTCCCCATACCACTACTAATATACCGCCCCGGCCCGGGCGGGGTTGCGGTTTTTGGTTGGGGGCCTGTGCGTGGACCACACCTACACGGCCTTGTTTCGGCCCGTTCGCCCCGCGGGCGTGATTTTTGCATAACCACGTTGCGAAAGTTACCATCCCCCACACCTCGATTTTACCATTATTGCACCTGTTCCGGGGTCCCCTGCCGCCGCTTTCGCCGGAGCTTTTCGGCCGTTGGCGGGCGGCGGCGGGCGGATTACCCCACCCACAACTTTTTTGTCCGCCGTTCTCGCCGGTGGGCCGCCCCGCCGCATTTTTGCCCCCCCGACACGGCCCCGTTTTTTTTTCCCCCGCCGGGGTCTTTACATTTCAATTCCCCCACCGCGAAATTTCTTTCGTTTATCACAAAAGCCCTCCCTAAGGCGCGTTGTTATTTCCAAAACCGGCGGGGGCCGGGCTTTCGCAAACACCAACTTGTTACCCCCACTACCACCCATAATTTTAGTTTACCCCCCAGTTGCCGCCGGTGCGTTGGCGCGGGCGACGCCGGCCAACAAATTTAAGCTAATTGCTTTTTGGGCGAGCGAAACTTGATTGTTGCGGCCTGTTGGCGCTCGGTTCTTGCCGCTTGTGCGCCCCTGTTTGTTCTCGACCCGGCCCGTAATACAATTACACACACACCCACGAAAAAAAAAAAAGACAAAACATTTTTTTAAATTTATTGAAAACATGACACTTACCCTATCCCATAACAGATTGCAAGAGGATACCCCACGTAATGGTACGAAAGACCGTTTGACCACGTGGGAACACCCCACATGCGCCCACATCTTTTTTCTTTATGCGCGCTGCCTTTGCCAGTCCGGGGGAACCCATTGGGGCGGGGCCCGGGGTTCTCCTCGGGTTTTTTTTTCCGGTGCGCTCCGATTTCATTATTAATTTATCTATACTTTAAAACAACCATCCCCGTATTCTCTCACAGCTGAAGACCTATTAAACCTTAATACTCGGACCCAATTTCGATTCGGGTGTCGTTCCGCTTTTGCCTGTGTGCATGGCTTAGAGGGCGGGCCGTTGTTTTTTATATTTACCAATCACTAACTTTTTCCCTTTTCCTTTACAATTCCCCCCTATCCAACCCTTTCACGCCTTTTGTTTTACCCCCTTTCAGCCTCTTTCCCTTCACCTTTCGGCTTTGCTTATTCCCAATTTTTGCTTTTATTTCACCACACACCCTTTTTTTTTTTTTTTCCTTTTATCACTATATTCCCCGCTTTCTTCGTGAAACCAGCTAAGGGGGCCCCGGCGGGCCCCGGGCGGCGCGGCGTTCGGATTAACAAAACCCCACCCCCACCACAAACCACCTTTCCTACCCCCTTCAACCGCGCGCCGAAAGGGCGCCTTTTTGTGTGCCGGGCGGCGGCTGTTTGAAAAAACAATTTTAACCAATTTATAATTTATATCCCCCTTAGGAGGGGGGGGGGGTTTTGCTAAATTTCATAACCCTTTAGTAATACAATTTACACCCTCTACACAAAAAGGCGGACGGGCGAACAGGGGGAAACAGACCGCCCACCGCGGGGGGGGGGGCCGGCGGTTGTGGTTTTTTTTTTTTTGTGGCCCGGCGCGAGGCCCGGTTGTTTGGCGGCGGCTGCATACCAGAGGGCCACCCAAGCACCCGCGAAACAAACTTACCATGTTTTTGCCGCCCCGCCCCCCCCCCGTTACACACCCAATTGTTAGCGACCACCCCCCCACCGTTTCGGCGGGGCTTTTTGCCGCGTTGCCTGGTGGCGCGCGGAACCTACCCACCCATCCCCCACCCCCGCCCGATTTTTTCAATTTCTTTTTTATTACAATGGAGCGCCCGGTTTTCGGGTTTTTTTTCTTTTTTGCTTCGGCCGGCTTGCAGCGCGGCCCCCCGACCGTGGCAGCGCCCCGCTTGTTTTGCGGGGGATACCAGCCGCCCGCTTCCCCCCCGCCGCGTTTTGTGGACATCGTCGCGCCTTTTACCGCACCAAACATTCCGTCTTCCCCGTGGTGCAAACAACCTTTCGGGCCGCGTTCTGTGACCGCGCGGTTTAACCCCCGGGCGGCCGGTCGAAAAAAAAATTCCAAGGGCCCCCGGTTTCTGTTGTGTTTTGTGAATTTATTAACCGCAGCACACCGCTCGTTTTTTTTTCGTATACTCCCCTACACACCCGTTTTTTGCCTTCTTCTGTATTCCTCCTTCTCTCTCTTGCCCAATGACCAAGCCACCCTCCAGAAACCATGCCGGCCGGTTGCCGCCCACAAGACCTTTCCACGCCATTTTCCCGAATAGTGTTTGGTTGCGGCCCCTCAAGACTGGTGCCCCGCCCCATAGAAAAAAAAAATCCCCCGCGGCGTGCCGGGGCTGGGGGGGGCTCGGGGGAAAAAGTTCCACTGTGGGCGCGGACGTGCGGCGTGTCGGTTCGCGCCGGTCGGGGCCCGGGGCCGTGGGCGGCTGAAAAATCAACCTACTAAGCACGAGCGCCAGCACAAGGTCTCGTTGTTGGCCCGGTCCCGGTTTTCCGTCGCACACCCACCCCATCGGGCATTCACACCCCCCTTTCCCCGACTTCCGGTTTGGATCCAAGTTCTCTCCCGCGCCGTTTTGTTCCGCTTTCGCCCGGGCGCCCGGGGCCCCTGGCGGTTGTTTGGCGGTCGGCGACGCGCTTTGGTCCGTGCCGCGGTGCCGGGAATAAAACCCCAATCTTTCCCCCTGTGGGGTGCCGCGGCGCTTGCCGCAACGCGTTCTTGGGGTTTTTTTTGCGTGCGCCGCGTTCGGTGGGGGGACTCCGGGGGGTTAACCACCCAACCCTAAAGGGTTTGTTTGGCCCCGCGTTTCACAAACCGACATTCACCCCTCCTACCAAGGCCCCTCCGTTTTGGCGGCGTGAAACTTCTTTTAACCTTTCAAACAGGTGCAGTTTCGCGGGGGGGGGAAAAACTAAAACCTCAAAGGGAAAGGGGGGGGCCCGGCCCCTTCGTGGTTTTCAGCCTCCTTGTGCGTCTCGGCCAATTTTTACTCGCGTGTGCGGGGTTTAAGTGTCCGCGGGCTTTTTTGCGGACCACCCGCCGCGGGCACCACTCTTTCCACCCCTTTTTGCGCCCCGGTTCGACTGGGCGATCGCTGCGCCGCCGGATAATTTGTTTTTGTTGGCGGGCCGTTTAATTTTTCCCCCAAGCGGGGGCGGGGCGGGGTGGGTGCGGGGGGGTTTGGTGCCGTGGTTGGAGGGGGGAGAACACCCGAACGGCGGCGAGGGCCGTCGGCGGGGCGGCGGGGGCCCGGCGTTCCCGCAGTTTTTGGCGGTGCGAACCCCCCCCCCCCTCACTCTTTCCCTTTTTTTTTCTTTTTTCCCTCCGCTTTTTCTTTCTTTATTTTCTACTTTTTTCTCTTTCCCCCCCTTCCTTCTTTCCTTCTCTCTCTCCTCCTCCCCCCCCCCCCTCCCTTTCCCCTTTATCCTTCTCTTTCTCTATTCCCCTTCCCTTTCCCCCCCCCCCCCCCCTCCCCCTCCCCCTTCCCTTTTTCTTTCTTCCCTCGGCCGGCCACCCCACATCATAGACTATAACGGGCGATCGACTTATTTTCGGGTTTTTTCGCCCGTTGCGGGCCCCGCGGTTTTTTGCATGGGCTTCGATCGTGGTGTCGGCTGCGTGAGGGCGCCGTTGCGTTGGCCAAGAAAAAATTTACCCCCAACCGGCGTCGCCCCGCGCCGGAGTTTTCGGCTGCGCGGTGGCGAAGTGGCCCGGGTTGGGGGCTGTGAGTGTGTTGCTGCGGCCCGCCGCGGGGGGGTTCCCCTGTCCTCCGTGAGGTTCGGACGGCGGGAAAAGGGGGGGGAGGGAACACAAACCCCCCCCTTGCGGCCGCCCCCGGCGCGGCCTTTTCTGGCGGCGACCCGCCGGCCCTCGGGGGGGGGGGGGGGGGGGCGGTCCGTAGCGCGGTTAAGAACCACCGTGTGTTTTAACGCGGGCCTTGTCCCTGGGGCTTGGGTCCTCCCTTCGCGCGGCTTTTTTAGCCCAGTTTTTGCCATTCTCCACAGTGGGTCCTTTTCTGCGGTGCCCGACGCGCCCGGGGCCCGTTGCCGGCGGCTTGTTTGACGCCCGTTTCTTCGCCGTTGGCGCGCGCCGCCGCCCGGCCATTCGCGCGGCCTGTCGTTGCGGGGGGCGGGCCATCCCTTCTTCAAACCCCACCAAACACCCACAACACACGCGGAAACCCACACGGGTTAAACTCCCCCCCCCTTGTCTTTTGCTGGGGGTGCGGACACCCTTATACTCTTATACACATTCCCAATCACCAATTCATATTTGGCCCCCGTCGGTTACCCCGCGTCGCGCGCCGGGTTCCTGTTGTTGCTCTTCGCACTGGCTTACCCCCCCCCATTCGTTGTTTTGATGCGCTTTTCCGGGCCGTGGCGCGCCGTATTTACAGGCGCTGCGACACATTAATTCATTAACAACTTTTTTTTGGCGTGGGGCGGAGATACTTCTTGCTTTCGCACCTCTCAATTATTTTAAGCGCTATGACTCCCATCTTCCACAGCTTCGGTTGTGGGCCGCACCGCATCTTCTTTAACGGCGCTTTCTTTTTGCGATCACCCCAAGAACCACTTCCTCGGAACCCCCACGCCAATCTGCGTCCACCGTTTCGCGTTTTTTTTGACTTAGGGCCGCCGAGGCGGGGCGGATCGGGAAAATATTACACCATTTTTTTACCCCGTCTGTCGACTTCCCGGTTCGCGCGCCGCTCTGTGCCTTTTCCTTGCCGCGCCGTTCGTCCGACCTAAAGGGCGGGCGCCCGGGTTTTTCTGGCCGGCGTTGATTTAATTACCAACATTTTTTTCCCATTAACCCCCATCCCCACGGGCGGCCCCGTGCCCCCTATCATTCACCCACCTTTTTTCCCATACTTTTCTCCATTCACCCCTTTTTTTTTATTTTCCTTAAAAGGAAAAAAGAAAGGGGGGGGGGGGGGGGGGAGGCGGGGGGAATTTATCCATTTTTTCTTCAACACCACTTTTTTATGCCCGTAGGACTTCATACCGCCGCGACGGCCCGCGTGGACCACCCAACATTCGGCCGGCTACCACATTTCAAAGCCGCGGCGTGAAAACAACGCTGGGGGAAAGATTCTCCCCCCCCCCCTCTCCCCCCTTCCCTTCCCCCCCCCCCCTTTTCTCCCTTTTTTTTCTTTCTCCTTTTTCTTTTCCCCTCTTCAGTCTCCCCCTTTTTCCCTTCGCGCGGGGGTGACCACCCCACCCCCTTTTTACTACCATCCCCACTACCCCCCCCCTTGGGATCCCCAACCATTTCCGCGCCCGTTTGCTTGCTCGTTTTGGGAGCGCTTTGCTTTCCCCGTTTCCCTTTCGCCCGCGCCCCTTGCGCGGTGGACCCCAGCGCAACTTCCACGCAACCACCCCTCCCCACCCCTTCAACCCCCCACCCAACATTTGAATATTGTGCTTGCGTCTTGGCCTTTCTTCGACCGTTCGGGTGTTCGAATTTTTATTTTAACACTTTATCATTCAAAAGGCGGGGCCCCTTGGGTGGTCGCGGGTTGATTTGGGAACACCTTCAAACATTTTAAACACCAATTGGCCGGTTTTTTTTTTTTTTTTTCTTCGCTTGCGCTGCCATTGGGCGCCCTGTTGAAAAAGTGAAGAAAGGGAAAAAGAAAAAAAAAGTCGGGGGGGGGGGGGGGGGGGGGGGGGCTGAAAACCAAAGAGGGGGGGGGGAAAAAAGGGGGGGGAGGGGGGGAGGGAAAAGAAAGACGGGGAAAAGGAAGTGGTGGGAAGGGGGAAAAAAAAAGGGGGGGGAAACAAAAAAAAAAAAAGGGCGGGGGGGGGGGGGGGGGGGGGGGGGAAAAAGAAAAAGAAAAAAAAAGGGGGAAAAAACCGAAAAGAAAGCAGGAAGAAAGGAAAGAAGAAAGAAAAGAAAGAAACAAAAAAGAAAGAAAAGAAAGAGAAAGAAAGAAACAAGAGGGGAATGCATAAAAAATACACACAAAAAAAACAACCACAGAAAACGATGTGGGTGGCGTACTGTGTGTGTGTGTGTGTGTGTGTGTGTGTGTTTGTCAAACAATGAGCGATATGTGTGTTTGCTTCTTCTTCATCCCTCCTCTGTGCTCAAGCCGCAGCAAAATCAATGCTACCTAATAAACGGACAGACAGACCAACAGATCAGAGAGGATTCGGTGATCTCAGCATGTATCCATCATCCTCTCTCGTCTCTGACCCCTACTGAGACAGGGAGCATTGCAACATGACGTGGTGCATCCACAAATGCAGCTGTCGGCCGCCATCACAATGCCAGGGCTCTCTGTGGAAGATAGTAGTGGAAGGAGGAGGTGCAGCATGGAGGTGGAGAGGGGACGTGATTGGAATGCAGATGCCACTCACATTTTGTGTTTGAGGGAAAGGACAGAAAGAGGAAAATAAATAAAAAAGTAAATTGATCAAGAAGAGGATTTCTTTGGCTTGTTTGCTTTGTTTATAGTGAGAAGCACAAGGAAAAAATCCAATGAATTATTCTTCATAATAGACTATTGTTGAGAAAAGTGGACGTGTCAGAAAAGAACAAATGGACAGATAGACACGTGGTTTCACAACAGCAATGTGTGCATCAGTCCATCCTCTCTGCTGTGCTCAACAATCTTGGTCTGGCAGAATCCCACCCCATGTCCCTCATAAGCATCTTATTTAGGTCATTGTGTAAACAAGTATCCTCTCACACACAGACAGACACACACACACACACACACACAGACACCACCACGGATGAAGCAGGCTGCAGGCAGGGGAGATAGGAAGGTGGGAGGGAGGACAGAGAATCTCCAGGGGAATCTGTGGGTGTGTGTTTGTGTGTGTGTTTGTGTTTGCCTATGAATGTTAGTGTTTGTTGTGTGTATGTGTCTATATTTATTGGACTGCCAAAAGCTCTGGACCTGCATACATAAACACAAACAGACCTGCACACACTCACAAATTCACATTGAGGTATATACACACAAGAATGAATGCACACAATAATCACACACTGCTTTGCCTCCCCGCACACACACAGACACACTGTGTGTTTCAGAGATGAATAATGCCACCGTGCATCTGGTGGGATGCACCACTGTCCCTGGGGCGGTTTGAATGCCGGGATATTGTGCTGCTACCGGCTGACGCACACACACACAGACACACACACACACACACTCAGTACTCTGTCTCCAGGTGACTCTGTTCCTTTTTTAGAGCACAGCATTATCCACCGCTTCTCTCTTCCTTTCTCTTTTGTATGAATGCACACACAATCACAAGCAGACAAACGTGCACTTACACACTGGAACAAACACTACAACCACCCCTACTGGTATACTGGATGGATGCACGCAAACAAACACTGTAAAACTTCCAACTTCCCCTTGGAGGAAACTGAAGTTTGCATCTGTGCAGAAAAAGTCAGGGAGGCAAGAGGAGAACAAAAAGAGGGCTCAGTTGAACCTTTTGTGAAACACTGCATCAAAGACAAAAAGGGAAATATTGCCTTACATACTTTGTTTAGGTTATACATTTTAAGATCTTGGAGTGGTTAGAAGAAGGGACTAAATCTAGGGATCATATTTGATCCAAAAAATAATAATGAATGATGCATCATACAAAGTCAGCTTAAAAGGCAAAATAGATGTCATTTAATTGCTGTGGTCTGCTGTGTTTAAACGTTTGCCAGGTCTCAATCATGCACCCCTACATATTCACACACACACACACACACACACACACACACACACACACACACACACCACACACACCACACACACACACATACACAACACACACACACCGCACACAGCCACAGTTGTTATGCTTATTTATTATTACAGAAAGGTAATTACATTCCCACACACAACTCTCTCTTTCTCCTTCCTCTCCCAGAAATGTCAATCCGTGCACAGGGACTTGTCTGCCTCTCCATCTTGAGGCTGAAACAGATTTGGAGCCTGCACTATTGAGAGACATTTAAAACAACCACACACACACACACACACACACACACACACACACACACACACACACAATAATGCACATACACATACATTTGCACAGTTTCTTCAAATCTAGGAAAGATAAAAAAGTATCAGTGCCGTGAGCAATCTAAAATGCAATTCTGGTAAAAATCAAATTATGTACATTAGAACGTATTTGTTCAAGTATATGGGATGTGCACACCTGTGTGTGTTTGAATGTTTGTGTGACTGAGTGCAAAAATTGTAACTTCAACTTTTGTCAAAGAGAGGGAGAATTTTGCTTTGACTCAAGGTGGATGTTGAAATAGAATTAGACACTGAATATAAACGAGAAAATGCAGAATGGATAAACCTCAGACTCAATGGCACTAACTCATCATTTTTCTCTCACCCCCTCTCTCCATGCCTTCAGAACCCCTAACCCCCCTTCCCCCTTTCCCATCTCACCTCACCTCCCCCTCCCAGCTCTGGCTACAGACGGAGAGAGTTATGCAGTCCTTCCGTGAGCGCAGCGGTGGTTACCACAGCAACCAACCCTGCTACCAGCAGGAGCCCCATGAATTATCCCGCCTGGAGACCTACCGGCAGCACCCGCATCATCCCCACCCTCAGCACCCTCACCCAGGCCCTGGTCCACATCTAGGCCCAGGGCCCACCAGGTCAGGCTATGAGGCTCACTCACTGGCAAACCCCACAAGCATGCCTTCAGCTGGAGGCCCGGGAGATGGAGGAGGACCCAAGGACTGTTACAGCCAGCAAACCTACCCTGGTTACCCAGGCAATGGTGGAGGGAATGGAAGTGGAAATGGTGGCTCAACACCCTCGCAGGCAAAGAAATCCTTCAGAGGAAGCAAAGTGCCCCCTCCAAACCCAAATCAGCACCTACAGGGTCCTGGCGGTTATAGTAACCACATGGGCCCTGGGAGTTACTCAGCCCAGTATGTGAGTGAGGGCCCCCACCAGCAGAAATGGGAAGACTCAGCCCAGTTAGCACAGTATGACCAGGACATGGTGGGGCGTATGGAGGCTGGTGGTACCCCTGCAACTGGCTCCTCCCAGTACATGGATCAGAACATGCTGGGCCACTCTCAGACCCAGTGCCACCAACCCTCCACACCTGCCTATACCAGCCCCCACCATCAGCCACACCCCCCTAACCCTGCCCCCTCTCCTCTCATGTACCCCCAGAGTCACCTTCACTACCCCCAGCACTCACCTTCTCCTTCGCCATACATGGAAAAGTGCAGCCCCATGCCCCACTGTTATAAAGGTTACAACATACCTCCTACTTCCCAGTATGGCAGACAAATGAGCAGCCACAGCAATCTGAAGCAGGGGGGTTACAGATCGACCCAGAACAGTTACAGCTACCAGCAGCCTCCCACCAGAGGCTATGAACAGCAGCTCCCTTTACAGGCCATGACCAATCCCCAGGAGCCCCACCCTAAATACCAACATTACACCCAACCCCAACAAAACTACTGTCTCTCAGAGCTGTCTGTCAGATCACCAGAACAGTACTATCAGACTTGTAGCCCCTCCTCAAGCCACTCCCCTGCACGCTCTGTAGGACGCTCACCCTCATACAGTTCAACCCCTTCACCACTGATGACCAATCCAGAGTCCTTCCAGTATGGCCAACCTCCCATGACCCCTGGGGCAGCATCCTCCTCTTCATCCTCTTCAGCTGGTATGCAAGAGCAAGCCAGTACCAACACCATGTTGATGCCTCCACGCTCACACCCCTCACCCAATGTGCCCCATGCAGCCACCCACAGCTACACTACTACACCACAGGTCCCCACCATGAAAGAACGCTTCTCAGAGAAGCTGTTATCAAATCCCAGCTTGTGGAGCCTGAATGCCCTTACCTCTCAGGTAGAGAACATCTCTAATAATGTCCAGCAGCTGCTGCTTTCAGAGGCCCTGGTGGCCAACAAGAAAGGCGGTAAGCGCAGCAGTGGAGGGAGCAACAGCAGTGCTGGAAGTGGAGCATCCGCCAAAAAGGGTGAGGAGTACAAAGGTCCTCCATTTCCAGATGGTGGAGGTGGTAGTGTTGGTGGAGGCCCCATGCAGGACCCTTACTCCACTCCACAGCACCAGCCAATGCCCATGGAACTACATGAAGGAGGCTACTCCAGCAGTAGTGATGAGCAACTAGAGAGGGGCTACTACTACTGTGGCCAGGGCAGAAGTCCAGCACAAGCCCCAAATAACACACAACTCAGCCTGGACACAGCCTCTTCATGCTCCATGACATCTCCAGATGATATGTCCACCAGATCTGGAGACTCAGGTCTACACAACCTTACCCCTGACCCTACACGATGTCAGTCAGGGCAGGGAGGAGATGGCATGAGTACTCCAGTAAAGAGCATTGGTGACGAGAGGTCTCCAACAAGCATTACAATCCCTAGTCCAATGAAACAAGAAAGGGACTCTCCTTCAGAAATACAGCATATCAATGAGCCTGTCAAAGAGAACTTTGAAGAATCAGCCTGGACAGAGAAATCAGCTGACAAAGAGGAGTTGTCAACAGATAACACCCCTGACCATGAGAGAGATTCAGACACAATTAAATCTATAGAGAATCTGGAGAAATGGTCGGATGACGAGAAATGCCCAGCTCTATACAATAAAGTTAACAAAGATGTGACAGAAAAAAACTACTGTTATAAGGAGACAGTTTACCAAGGGCTCCACAGTAAATATGACCCTGATGCAAGGGACTCAGTTGAACAGTCTCCAGCAGCTCTCTCTGACTCCAGTCACAAGGAACACTTTGGCCAAGAGATTAAATCAGAGGCGTTCAAATCTGAGTCTCCAACTGCATCTGAGAGCTCCGTGAAAACATTGCCTTTCATTTCTAGGGGTGACCTTGAACAGGATCAATATTCCACAGAGAAGGAGGACAGCTCAGAGAACACCTCTCCAACCCCCCAAGTTGAGGCCTTGGACGAGAGCAACTCAGACAAGAGAGAGAGCAGAGATGAGGAGGATGAAGAGGAGGGGGAGGAGGAGGGAGGTGGACAGTACGAGGCTGACCAAGAAGAAGAAGAAGAAGAAGAAAAAGAAGAAATAATATTACAGAAACAACAACCACTTTCTCTTTCCCCTGCTCTGTCTGCAGAGGTTAGGGTAGAACTGGGGGAGGGGGCAAAAGTGTCATTGACTGACGAGCACATGAATAACAGAGATGGGCCAGAGAAGCTTCTTGGAGATCTTTGCAGCAGGACAGAGAGTCAGAGTACTGAGCTTCTTACTGACATGGAGCCTACAGGGGCGCCTGCGCATCCAAATGCAGCAGCAGCAGATGCTTCCACAAGGGAGTCTGCCATTGGTGACACTGCTCCTCAGCCTCAGTCTTCGATGCCAGTCTTCTCAGCTCTCAATGACAAGACAACACCTCCAGCTCAGGCCAGGGATCATATTGATCACAGTGATGCTAAAGTGCTAGAGCCAGACTCTCCTCAGCTGCCAGGTAAGTCAATACCTCCCTCAGCCCCCTCCTGGGCAGACACTCCACCCTCCCCCAAAAAAGGTGATGAGGACATGGAGCCAGGCATCAGCTGTGCCAGTGCTGTGACCCCATTGGCCAAGCCAGAACCTGTGGCCCCATCTGCTCAGCCAAGGGCATTTGGACGTAAGCATGCCAGGGGCAGAAGAAGAATCATGCATTCAGGTGTGGGAATCAGGCGACAGCTATGCTTAGAGATAGAGGGGGAAAAGGAACAGGAAGGGGCTCCCTCACCTACACAAAAACCCTGCATGCCTCCGAGCAAAACTGTGCTATTCTCAGAACAAATGGACCTAGCTCATCAGGAATCTATTGTGAGCCAGTCTCCAAAAATGCTCACTGGTGGTTTTCATTCGAGAATGTGCACTCGTTCATTCAACGCACCAGACTTGCCACCCAAAGTTGAGCCTCATGTGAAGAGAAAACCAGGCCCAAAACCAGGTTCAAAGCCTTGCCTCAAACCAGGGCCAAAACCTGGACCAAAACCAGGAGCCAAGCCCGGTCCAAAACCAGGGAATAAACCTGGCCTAAAGCCTGGACCAAAGCCTGGGCTAAAACTTGGGCCTAAACCAGGACAAAAACCAGGACAAAAACCTGTGTCAAATGAATCAGAGCAGCCACTGAAAATTGAAACACCTGTAAAACGAAAACCAGGACCCAAACCAGGTTCAAAACCTGGGGCAAAGCCTGGGCCAAAACCTGGCCCAAAACCTGGTCCAAAACCAGCTCTAAAGCCAGGTTCAAAACCAGGACCTAAGCCTGGACCCACGCCGGCAGATGTTTTGCCCCCCAACAACACTGCACCCATCAAGGCCTCAGTGGGTCGCCCCAAAGGCTCAGTTTCTAAAGCAAAGCTGGTACAAGAAGAAACCAGTCAACCTTTGACAGGACTGCAAAGCAGGAGCAGGAAGAGTCCAAAAGCTACAATATCACAAGTAAATCAGGATGTAAAAACACTTAACCAGGAAGAAAAACAAGCAAACCATGAGGTTAAGGCACCAGAGAAGGAGGGTAAGAATATGGTCTTGAGATCCAGAAAGCTCCCGCAAGAAAAACTGTCAAAAGAAAAAATCACAGAAGAAAACATTCTGCCCCTGACATTAACAGAAATGAAAGCCAGTGATGATTCTCTAAAAGTAGATGAGCCACTTACTGTGGAACAAACAGTTCCCATCCTTGATACAGTCAAAAACACAGAAGTTCCAGCCAACCTACCTGCACCAATTTCTCCACCTGTCCCAACTGAACAATCTGAAGAAAAGACATCACTTTCATTAAAACGGAAACTTAGCCCAGGGCTTTCCACAACACCATTAAAGAAAAAGAGGGGTCCAAAGCCCAAACCAAAACCCTTTCCACCTCAACCCTCCCTGCTGAAACAGGTTGTCTCTACACCTAAAGAGAAGGGTGTCCGAGGCCCAAGAAGAAAGCGAGGGGCACCCAAGAAAGCTTCTGTTGTCACTCCCCCACCAAAAGACACTTCTCATAACATCAGTGAAACTGACATCATTACTGATGTGCCTGTGGTTCCTCCACAATGCCCTACTAAAACAAAAGTTCTCCCACCACGCAAAGGCCGAGGACAGAAATATGAGGCCATGGTGCAGAAAATAACATCTCCTAGCTCGAAGAAACACCTCCCAATTCTCCAAATAGACAGCAGTCTAACTGACGATGTGACAGCCAAGGCTTTGCCTCAACATGTCTCAAAAGAAGGTGAGACATCTATGATCATAAATAGCACCGAGGTAATAGAGGGAGAAGTGAAAAGCATAGAGTCTAGACAAGAAGGAGTGAAACAACATGAAGGTGCAGCGAGAAAAAAAGATATGACACAAGAAAGAGAAAAGCATGAGGTGAGTCAAGAGACATTGACATCAGAGGAGGTGAGACAAGGGGTGGAAGAAGAAGTTATAAATAAGCAAGAGATGAGACAAGAAACCATTAATCCAGGGACACAGCAGGTTTTCGGAACTGACAAGGTTTGGAGCTCAATAGAGGCCCCAGTAGATGTCAAGGCTCCAGGAGAGTGGACACAACAGGCATCAGAAGGGGTATCTTCTGCTGCCACTAAGTCCGCCAGAACTAAAAGGAAGAGATGGGCCATGGTGGAAAGCACAGATGCCTCAGTAGTAGCCTTGGAAGCAGGGAGCCTAATAGTTACAACACCAAGGCTAGCCAAGCAGAGGGCCATTAAAAATAACCATGAGATGCACCTAAAACAGAGGAGAAAGAAGAGAAAAGGCCAAGCCCCTCAAGAACAAACAGAGACAGTCAAGGAGACAAATATTGAAACAGAAGAACAACAACAGGAGAGGGTAGAAGAGAAAGTAACCCCCAAGGAGTCTACAGTACCTTTGCCAATCAGCCCAGACGAGATCACAGAAGCCCCCCTTGTTACCAGCACAGAACTCATTCAAAAACCTAGGAGAGGCAGAAAACCGTCCACAAATCCAACTAAGAGGAAACGAGGCAAAGCCTCATCAGAGCAGATTCCTGGCAAGCCAATGAAATTCCACAAAAAGCCTGGGCCAAAACCTGGGATGAAAGATGCCATGGAGGTTATTGAGGCAGTAATAAGGGCTGCAGGTTGTGAACGGGCCGAAAAAGAGGAGAGAGAAAAAGAACTGGAAAGAAGGGAAAGAGAAAAGAAGGAAGACCCAGAAACATGTATTGTGGGTCCTGTAGTAACAATATCAGAAAAACAGACAGAGATCATGTCTGTGAAAAGAATTAGGCGCAAACCAGTCCATCAAAATTCTAAACTGTCTTTCTGTCCTTATGTACGGATTAACAATTCCAGAGACTTTTCATCTTGGTGTGCCATAGTCAACAAGCCTGAGGATGCAATAATATTTCAGAGACGTAGAAAAAAGGGCATACTCAGAATGAGGAATCCTTTCACAGTTGCAAAGGTAGTGCCACACACTGCTGCCATGTTACAGGGACCCTTGGTAAACAGAAATCTAATTGACCGTTGTCTAACATGTTGCCTGTGTGGAAAGCCAGCAAATTACAGAGACCTGGGTGATTTGTGCGGACCCTACTACACAGAGGAGGGCGTTCCACGGAAAATGTTGACGATCGGGCACACAGAATCCCTCAGGGAGGAGTCACAGAAAACCAATGACAACAACAGTAGCAGCAGCGAAGAACCAAGCAACTCATCAAAGAACGAGGGCGAGGGACGCACAGAAAAGGAGAGTAATACAGAGGCATCCACTCAAGAGGGCAGTAGTAGCAGGCACCATCATTGGCGCTACCGGCGGGCAGAAAGAACAGAGAGAATGGGTCAGGACAGTGGTCCACGAAGATTAACTCTCCGAGAGAGGTTCAGGAGGATGAAGCAACTCCAGGCCATCAGCACAGGGGCCTCAAGTGACCAAGAGGGTGGTGACAGCATGTTCCAAAGGCTACAAGTAGAAGCAGAGGCTAAGGAGCACTGGGCCCATGAAAACTGTGCCATCTGGACCAAAGGGGTAATTATGGTAGCTGGGCGACTATACGGACTGAGGGAGGCTGCCAGCAACTCAGCCCAAACGGTACAATAACAATTATCAACACTAAATCTATTCTGAAATGTGTGCATTCTTATGGATGTTAAGAGAGATACTATGCAGTTTTTTTCGTGATGTTAATTTTTAACGTGTTTTCCTTTTATTCCCCTTCTCTATCCCTATGTCCCCCTATCGGTCAATTGTTTGTTTCTTTATTGGTCTCATCCATATGTCCGTCTGTCTGACTAACCCCAGAGCTGCTACAAGTGCCAGATTGTTGGGGCATCCCTCAGTTGCTGTTGGAGAAGCTGCTCTCATAAATACCACTATGTCTGCGCCAAAGAGATAGGTAAGAGACCACAGTGAGAGAAGGAAGAGAGCAACAGGGGATGAAAAGGGGAGAAAAGCAGAAAAGAATTGAGAAGGCAAATTGGGAATAGGAAATTGAACGTGGGTGTAGACGGTATTGGGGAGGGAAACAACTTAGGGAGGTAGAAAATCGGAAAAAAAATGAAAGGAGAAGGGAGAAAGCGAGGGGAGGGAAAGTGGATGTGAGTAAATGAGAGAAGGAAAATGCATCAAAAAGTAACATTATTGAGTGTGAGAAGAGGTGTCTGAGAGTGCTAGGGGAAAGCAAAAGAGGAAAGGAGGGAGGGAAAAGAGGCAGAGAGCCTTGAATAAAGGGGATGGTGAGAGGAAAGTGGGACCCTGGAGTGTGCAAGAGGGAGAGGGGGGAGAGATAGAAGGAGGAGGGTGTGTATGTGTGCATTATTGACCACAACCCCTGTGGCTCCGTCCATCCATTCCGCTGTCTGGGGACTGAATGCGTCTCTATGTGTGTCTAACCACATTCCCTTCAGTGTTGTGTGTGTGTGTGTGTGTGTGTGTGTGTGTTTATCCCTGGTCGTTGTTGTCAATATAAGTGTGTGTCTGTGTGTTAGCACATGTGGTGTATGGCTTCCTCCCCCCTACCTCATGCAAACAAAGTACACTGTGAGGATAAGAAGGCCTGCCACGTCTGCCTAGCCAGCACAGGGAGCAGAGCGAGGCCCTTTTTAATCCTGCTGAGTGCACCAGCCATATCTGACTGCTTGCCTGCCTTCATCGCAATTCATCCACTCATTCTTTCTCTCTCTCTCTCTGCCTCTTTCTTGCTCATTTGTCATTTTAACCCTACCTCTTTGTCATTTATCTGGGTTTTCCAAAGGGGGGGAGGGGGTGTTGTTGTGTGCATCGTCCTCATGCTACTTGTTTCTTTCATTGCTGTCGTCTATTTGCAATCCTGCAGCTTATTCTCTCCTTCTTTTTGCTTCCTCTTACCCTGCCCAGGCTGCACATTCCATGAGGATGACTTCTCGATCAAATGTCCCAAACATGAGGTAAGAAAATAAGAGCTTCAAAACTTGTGTGTAAATGCATAGCAATCTGGCATTAGTGTTTCCACCATGGAAATAAAATGCATTAATTTCATTCCATTTCTAAGGTTTCAACATATGTTCATGTACAATAGGGTGTGCATAGCCTCTCTGCCCCCCAGTCAGGATCTCATCTTGGACTTACCGTTTCTTTGTGACCAAATCCATATGTATATATACCCAACAACCTCAGCAAGCTAAACCCATGTCAGTCAACAGTAGCTGTGTAAACACTTGTATCATTGTATGTGCCTTTGTGTATTACTTTCACTCAACATCCACTGTTATGACTGCAGACCACTGTGATTACAATGGGTCACCGTTATGGTGTTAATATGAATAGTCGACTCCACAGTCGACTTTCCTGTTAGACAGACGCCATCTGGTGGTGGCGTATTTACACTGCAGCACAGAGAGGAAGGTCAAATGCAGAGGGGGGGGGGAGGGAGGAGGAAAATAGAAAAGGAGAGATGCTGACATTCAGCAGGGAGCAGCGGTGCATTGAGGCAGCAGTGGCAGCAGCCCCTCTCCCCTCTCTGCATCTCTCTTTCCCTCCCTCCCTTTTTCCCGTTCTCCTCTGTGCAGACTGACAGGGATGAAAAGCTGG
Source organism: Etheostoma spectabile (assembly GCF_008692095.1). Lineage (NCBI taxonomy): Eukaryota > Metazoa > Chordata > Actinopteri > Perciformes > Percidae > Etheostoma > Etheostoma spectabile. The sequence continues at coordinate 7,518,873 of NC_045747.1, forward strand.
CTGCTGATCAAAACACCCCACCCAGCATCGCTGCCTGCTATCCTCCCCACATGCTCTCTCTACCCTTTCTCTCTCTTACTTTCTCCTTCTTCCTCTTGTTATTTCTCATCCCCAACCCCCCTCCCTTATTTTGCTTGTGCGCCTCCCTGCTGTTCCAGCTCCACTCTGTTCACCTCTCATCTCCTACGAGCTCCCCTTTTCCATTTTTCAGTCGTCCTCCCTTCATCCCTCCTCGTCCCTTCCTCCCTGTTTTTCTCTCATCTCCTCTCTACTCCTCACCCCGCCTCTCCTTACCTAAACTCCCACATCTAAGCAGCAGAAATAGAGCATGTGAAACAGAGAGAAAAAGGAGAGCAAAACAGATAGAGATTGTTGTTAGCGGGCTGAGGCAGAGCTGTCATCAGCTGAGGGATCTGAAGGTCTGTCTGTGTGGGTCTGTGCCGCGCCAATTTACGCTGAGCAGCCTAATCAAAGGGAAGAGCAGACACATTCGTACACACACACTTACACACACACACACACACACACACACACACACACACACACAACCACCCCACCCATGGTTCCCCTCTGAAATTCTCTCTCCGCCTGTGTTCACTTGGCTTCAGGGATGGAATACATATCGATGAACTCACACACACATGTTGCCTTCAGCTGTGGCTTCTCTAGAGCTAAGGGACACACACTGTGTGCGTCCATGCAGGTTCATTAACAGGTTACCTGTAAGCTCACACACGTACACACATAGTGAGCGAGAAAGAGACAGTGGGGGGTGGATGGGAGAAAAAACTGTTTTGTGCTGCTGCTGAGTGGGAATAAAAGACGAATGGGGGCAGTCAGAGAGCGACAGAATCAAAGAGACAGGGATAGGAGGAGAAAAGAAGGGCAACAAGAGAGAGACATGCAGCACTGAAGGTTTAAAAAACTGAGAACTACTCCAGGGAGGTAAAGAGAAAGAGAGGAGAGAAAGAGGGAGGAAGAGTAAGAGATAAAAGACAGAGAGCGAAGCTGCTGGTCTGAGTCCAGGCCATGAGGATGGGCAACTGGCAGTTCAGAGAGAAAGACAGAGAGGGTGAATGAGCGATGCTGTGGGGGGGCTGCAGAGGAGGATAAGGGGAAAGAAAGCGCTCCACCACCACACCAACGCAATTAGTAGGCGTTCATGCTGTGTCTTTCACAGTGGAACTGGTTCACTGGCCAGCTGCATCCATCTCCCCACTCCTGCACACTGCAGCCAGCTTGCTTTCGTGTCTGCAGAATTTCACAGAAACACTCTGGCACACTCAAAAAAGATGCATGTGTACAGCACATACATGTGAGCTCCCAGCTGCAATATACCTGTACATCTTGTATTGCAGCTTTTGTGTTCATAAAAACACAAACACGTGCACAATTGTCCTATAACAGTTTGGACAGAACATAAAGGCATATAGTCGGCAGTGCTAAGGCCAATGTTGCAGAGGGAAGACCTCAAAACTTCTGGCACAGTTCATTTCTTTTCAAACCTCTCTGTGTGTTTGTGACTTGAATTCATGTCAAACTTTCTTCCCTTTTTGTACAGGACCTGTAAGATATTTCAGTTCACCACCTCCACCACCAACACCACTTCTCAGCTAGACGAGCACTGACTATCCAGCAAGGCAAACAAAGAAGCTGTCCTAACAGCCACCTATAACCTAAAAAACACGGTGATGACTGAAGACGGACAGGTACATCAACCAGTGGAGGAGGGTAAAAATGCTGCGCTGAGGTGGTGCTCGGAGCAATACAAGACCTTGAGAATGGCTCCACAGAGTATAGCCGCTCCCTGCACCCGACCTGGAAATGTGTTTTTCCAACTGAGCCCCTTACTGGAAGGCAGAAGGCAGCGGCACTGTTTAACAGGAGGATAGACTTCGCTTTAGAGACTGTGTGCCTAGAGCCCAGTGCACAGGGGGGCTGTTTGAAATGCAGAGCGTGGAATTTGTGTGTGCTCTGCCTTCGGATGAGTTGCTATCATATTCAGACACCTGGTGGACACTGATTGGACAGGAGCATCCCTCTGGCCACCTTGTCTGTGGGCCAAAAGGTGTGTGTGTGTGTGTGTGTGTGTGTGTGTGTGTG
>NC_045747.1:7520985-7548777 GCF_008692095.1 Etheostoma spectabile
GTGTGTGTGTGTGTGTGTGTGTGTGTGTGTGTGATAACAACATTATCTACAGACACATCAACAGTGTGTTTGCGCATTATTTGTCTGTGTGAGTGAAGAAGTTTGTCTCCAATTCAAGATGTCATTGCATCATAAAAGCAGCATCCACCATCTGGATGTACTATCTCAATGTGTGCGTTTGTGTTTAAAACAAGAGACAAAAATGAAACAAAAAAGGAAACTGTACATGATGATGTGCTTTACAGGTTCTAGATATTCTGATATTAAAGAGTTAAGAAAAAAATGGACGCAGTATTTTAATATAATGCTCTTATCTTTGGAGATGTATTTTGATGTGCATTATGACTATACAACATCATTGCGTCATCCTTGGTAAATGTCAGGCTTTGTTGTAATTCAGAAATTAAAAAAAGAAAAAAAAGAAACCTCTTTTTAAGAGTGTTACTCCATTTCAACTGTGTGCACATTCAATATGTACAGTAGACGCTGTCATCATCACTCGACAGGTTGCAGATCAGGGCTCCAAGGGTCCAAACGGGAGTCAGGTCATCTCACTTCATATCTGTGTACAGTTCAGAAGTATTACTGTTAAACATTGTCATAATGTATGATTATTTCACCTACCAGAGCAAGGCAGAAAGACATACATTCAATTGAGATTTTATAACACACCTGTCTGTTCGTGTATCTCAAATGTAGCCTCTTTCACTCTTCCATGCTATGTAACAATGCCCTGTACAGGGTGTCAGTTTAAGTACTGGTCATATCAAAAGGAGACATATTTAAGTATTAGAGCATAAAATAAAGTGCAAAAATGCCACACCAAACTTTCTCTTTTATGAAGCTCATTATTTAATGGTGTATATAAGTATTTGATGCGGTTTAAATGTAAGATGTGATGTACTAATATAATTGTGTATAGTATTTCCTAGAGATGTTTATTTTCTATAAAATGGAATATGTTATTGCTTATAAAATGTGTTATTAAAAGAATCCATTGATGAAAAGTATGACCTTTTTTGGGAATGTCACTTGTTATAAGTTGGAGCATGCCGTTTTATTGATTTTCATGTCTTTGTTTGGAATCGATGACACAGCATCACTTTCTTTGAAATGTTTTTTGTAACGCCAATGTTAAATATACCAGCACCTTTCAATGCTGCTATGACCAATGCCTGCTCTTTTTGTCTTTCCTAAACATGCACTGAAATTAACACACTGGGAACACAATTTGGATCAGCATATTTTCCGTGTTCACCAAGTAAAAATGATGAGTAAAAAATTAAATAAATAAATAGTGGTTTTTATCAAATTAACACATCCCATCATCACCATAGCCGTATATGATGACATAAATGTTAAGCTTTAAATTTTTAAAAATAAAAACCTACTCTAACCATCTCCATTTAAGAAAGCACATTACAGCCAACTAATGACATTAATTAACGTTTGGCCTTTGCATACAAAAACACAAAATAATTGGGTTTTGGAAAACACTAACAGATTAATTTATTCTTTTGTAACCACTTTTCACAAAACTTTTATCCCATTTTACACAGACAACCTATTTGCATAATTTTTGTTTAGTGAAGAGAGACTTAATTACTTCATTTATCATCATGTGGTATTTAGTTGCATTAAAATGTTAAGCACCACAGGAAACACTAGTCTTCTTTACAAAATGCTTTAATATTTACATCATAAAAGGATATAACCAAAGAACGAAAAAAAGAGATGTCAGTTAAAGGACACACAAATAATACCTTTAGACATGGCTGCGTCTCACTCATCTCAATCACACGTCTTTCACATTAGTGACACACTAAAAAAAACGTACTGATTCTGGGACAAAAACACATGCCAAAGTTTTTGTTTTTTTCACAGTCCTCTACAAATCAATAAATGGTAGTTCTCTATGAGCATGAAACTATAATGACTGAAAGAGCAAGTATTGCTCTTTATGTTGGAGGTACAAAAGTGCCAAAGGTTCAGGTTATGGTTTGAGTTGTCTGTTGGTGATGCCAGAATTGGACACTGCCAATTTATTTTGTTATCATAGTTACATACGTGTGCAACAGTGCCAAAGGTCAACTGAGTCAGACGATGTGACGCAAATACCTTGAAACTGTCTCCATTTTGAAATTCATCGCCATGGCAACACAGTACAGTAACAATATTTGGGCCTGGCCAAAAGCTACCACATACGACATGTTTTAGGGGAAGCAAAAAAAATAAAAAATACTGCTTAATCAAAGTCCATACAGATTATAAATACATTTTAAAATATATACATAGCAAAACAAAAATTGACCTCTATGAAAATAACTTCAAAAAGCCATCTTATTATTTATCTCATTGAAATCACCCTCACGGGGCTAGTGCAGATAGACACAGAGCTGTACAGTGTGTCACCTCTCCTCAGATTATCACCACAAAATCATGATTCAAATCAACTTTAACACTATCTGAACAACCTGCGGAGCGGCTTCCCACTGAACGAGCCCACGGTTGGACCAAACCGACTTCGGTCCTTATCCTCCTACGAAACACCTCACTCTGCAGCCAATCAGGGCAGCCCGCCACTCCAACCCACTGAGCACTCCGGCCTGTAGAAAGTGCATCTATGTCACAAAGATCGAGCGTGGGACTATACTCAGTAAGTGCGGGGCTAAAAGCTCTGTCATCTCACCACACACACACACCACACACACCACACACACAACACACACCACACCCCAACACCCACACACCACACACACACACCACACCCCACACACACACACACACACACAACACCACACACACACACCACACACACACACACACACACACACACACACACACCACCCACACACACCACACACCCCACACACACACACACACACACACGGCACCTCTCTGTGGTGAAACTATGTCACTGCAACACATTCTCACAAGGGGATTCAGCTGGTAAAGAGTGAGAAAAAATGCTTCCTTTATTCTGGTTATAAACCATAGCAACAAGAGTGTGAGCTCTACAAGTGCTTCCTGATGTGGGGTTGGGGTGATGGGAAGGACAGTACAGGAAGAAAATCCTGTCAGTTTGATGTAAATCTAGATAGTTTAATGAATATGTTTAATAGCTTCTTTTCTGTCTGTGTGCATTCTTGTATTTCAGAGATGTTTCTATATACACAATGTCCATGCATGTCTCTCAGCACCCGCCCCAAAATCTCTCTAGCTGTTGGTGACGGTGGTGCCGCTGCCCAGCTTGATGATCATTTGCTGGCAGTCCTGGAGGGTCCTCTTGTCCCCCAGCTTCTCCAGGGTGCGAGCTGCATCCGCCAGCATGCCCACCCTTTGGCCAGGAGCCGACAGAAAGGAGGGAGGAAGGTAGCGGCACGCCAGCATTACAGCCTCTGCCTGCTCCCGCTGGCCTGGCCGCGTCTCACACTCCTCTGCACACAAAAACACAAAGAACAACGGTACCGTGGTACTTGAGTACGGGTGAGATTTTGATGCCATCAGCCAGTGCATGAAGAGCAAATACAGCAATTGCTAGAAAACACTTGAAGAAATTAAGGTTTGCTCTATAACAATAAAATACAGACATTAAAAATATCAAGAGCAGCAAAAAGCTACTAAAACAATTCTGCCTCACACACCTGTCTTGGCTCCGGGTGTTGCCCTGCGTCGCAGCGAGCGATCCAAGAGCTGATGTGTGCGGGTGGGACTGGCCCCTGCCATCAGCCTGGCAGTGGCTTCATGAAGAAACAACTGGAAAGAGATGGAGGGAACAGTAATGAGGAGGAGGAGGAGGAGGGGAGGAGGGATGATGATGACTCATACAGAATATTCAGCTCTACCTCAGAAAGACTTTTGAAGCCTTGTGAACAATGCTGTTTAACACTTGCCTCAGGGGAGGGGGGGGGGGATGATGTGTGTGTTCCCAGCTAATTTCCACAGAGAATTGTATTGTGGACTGCTTGCAACTATGTGCAAAGGAAGTATTTGGATGTATGTATGCTATATGTGTTATTCCAGGTATGTACAGCACATAATCTGTTTTGAAGCCTGTGCACCACTCTTCTGCATGCTGGTTTTGAGGATTTTAAGGCACATTCTGATGAGTCATGTTTCCAAGTGCCTGACAATGCAAACACACCAATAAAGGAGCTGCATAGGTGAGTTCATCATGTTTTAATAATGTCTGTCAATCATGTTATTTGGATGCCTGTTTGTGTATTAATAAGACAGAAAAAACAAAGATTAGAAAAATTTGAAAAGCTAGAATGTAGGTCAGCAAGACAACAAATCCCTGAAGCTGCTCATGCTAAGTCTAAATACATACTTGTATTAGCTAATTGACTAAAATGTAGTGACTAATACTGTAATACGTACTCTTCGCATTGCAGGCCTGAAGCTGTGTGCCAGCTTGCGTAGGGAGCTGAGATCCTGCTGAAAGCCTTGAAGCTCCGGCGGGGAGGCCTGGTGGACCCCTGGGGGGCCGCTGCTACTCACCAACCCTGACCCGGCAGGACCGGCCCCCTGCTGCTGCAGGCGCCACACGTTAGTCCTCATCACCAACAAAAGATCGCACAAGAGCAACTGGACAACCTAGAAGAGAGAAATGGACAAGATTAGGATTAGCATTTCACTGCCGTAACAGCCATTGATGCAGTCCAGTAACATCACTGGCGGATATCCTGGAAACTGAAATGCGAGCATTGTGTAGTTAATTATCTAAAAACAACGTCATTTTCAGAAGAAGGATATGGTTACGAAAAAAATGTGTTTCTACGACAACTGTTACTCGTTGATAGTTGTACTATTAGACAGTTCGATATTGTTAAATAGGCAAGTCAAACTTCTGCTGCTATTCTCAAGAAATTTTTTGACGTGACAGAGCTCTACACAAAGTTGAAGGGCAATTTTTCAACTTCAGTATGTGCGTGTGTATTCTGCTGTTGTGGCCCAGCTCTGTGTTGCACTGCAGGTGCATTGCACTCCGCTGAGACACACATGCAATGCAACTACAATGCACCACAGCTCTGGCCGTAGACATACACACTGTGAGCTACCTATCCACCAGCATCACCATCTGCTGAATGCCAGAGGGTAGGTACAGGGGATCCGCAGTCTGTGCTTAGTATTGTGAAGTATGTGTGTGTGTGTGTGTGTGTGTGTGTGTGTGTGTGTGTGCTCGCGCATGTGTATACTTGTATAGTGATTATGTATGGCCAACTGTTTGTGTTTACAATTTTATACACGCACGTGTAGGCACATCTGTCACTGTGTGCATTTGTTTTTTTTATATTTCTAATGTGGATGCTGTTGCCCTCACAAAAAAATCTCTTTAATGCTCACAAATCTGCAAGTGCTTGAGCCTGTGTGCATGAGTGTATGTACCTTGTCTAAACTGGAGCTGTGACAGTGTGGTCCTAGGTTGAGGCTGTCTCGAAGCAGGGCACTGGCCTTGTCACTGTAGCTCAGACTCAGCTGGCAGTTTTCAGGCTTGGACAGCAGAGCCCGCACCGCCCTGAATGTGTTCAGACACGCCTTGGGCAGAAGACTCCTGACAGAGCAAGGGGGAAAAGAGATAGAAGGCCCAGGTTAAATAAGTGGACACGTGTGTGCATGTCTATGTGTGTGTGTGTGTGTGTGTATGTGTTATGCAACACACTGTTAAGCTGGCTGCCGAAGTTCCTGTGTGTGAATGTCCAACTTACTCTGCGTTCTGCAGACTGCGGGGTAGGTGCTCAACAGTCGGATACAGTCTCTCTGCCGCAGCGTCATCTCCTTGGAGCCAGTTGATGATCACCACAGTAACTGAGGACCACCACTTTGAGTGGGGGTCACAGCCTGGATGTTGAAACCAAGAGTCAAAAGGCAAACCCCGCAGGCAAACAAACATGCAATTATTTGAATCCCTCACTGTTCACTGTCGCACGCGCACACACACACCCCTGCCCCCCCCCTTCCCTTTTCTCAAGGTGATCACCGATTTGACAGCACTAAAGATAGATGAAGCAATCTAGTGGATGCCTCCCTTTCCCCTAGCCCCTTTTGGCTCAGATCTGTGATCAGTGAGGATAAAGAAAAGGGGTGGGAGGGTGGAAGTCAACCCACACTCCTCAATCCCAAAAATGACAGCGACTTACCAGTCACAATAGCCATGTTGGAGCCAATAGCAAAGGACTGGGAAGTGGCGCCAGCTGCATCTGACGCACTAATCAACAGCTGGAGGTACTCCAGGGCATCAGCATACTCCCTAAGAAGAGAAACATACTAAATGGTTAATTTGCCACCACATGCACATACAATGACAATTTTAAATCTATTATTACAAATTTATTATTTATAGCCCATCTTTCTATCCTTATGTTTGTTGCCAAATAGTCAATAATTGGTATACAGTGGGGTGAATAGTAAAAAATAAATTAAATGTGTGTGTTCTTTTCTCACCCCTCTCCCTGACTGGGGCTTTTCTCTCCATGAGGCTGGGCCACGCAGTAGAGAGCTTTCTCGAGGAGGTGTTCCCTGAATGCCTGAGTCACCTGGGCCAGAGGATCCACTGTAAGAGTACCAACAGACCCTTAGCACGAGTGTGCATGTACAAAACAGGAGTTTAGGCCTTATGTGACAAATCTGAAGAGGTTACAAATTAGCCATTTTTGAACACATTTTGTCTGCACTGACCTGTATTGCCAGCCTGGCTGTAGATGCTTTCTTTGGGAGTGCTGCGAATAGCCCAATCCCCATCCACAAAGAAGCGGTGACCTAGTGGGTGGCACAGCCACTGCATAGCTGGAGGCACACTGCCACTGGACGACAGGCACGCCTGACGGGCACTGCTCAGGAACACACGCTATCAGAATTTAAAAAAAAGAAGAAAAAGAAAAGAAGTGCACTCTCATTTCTTTTCTTTTAGTTGGATGTGGAAAGAATTACACAGCTTATAGTTTACTAATGATGTTTCAGCAAGTCCCATTGTCATATTAATTGCACATGAAAGACATCAACTTAGTCTATACCATTTGAATTCTAAAACAGGATAATGTGCAATTACATTTATTCTGGCAGCATCCACGCAAAAAAACAGTTAAATAAAATATGACATTTGCAAATTTTAAAAGATGTGCATGTCCAAACGAAGGGGACTTACAGAGGTAAAATGCAGGATCCTTGGCATGCTGGCTTTGACCCGTAGAGCTGCAGAGACGTAGACCTCAGCCAGACTGGCTACAGGCAAACAGGAGCCAGCACACTCTGCCAGGTTTACCGCACTTAGAGCCATGTGGACTGCTGACAGATGGCTACCATTCAGCTTACCTGTATGCACAGATATGAAAAAAGAAAATAGTGTTTATTTATTTTTACATATTATCTTACAGAGAATAACAGTGATGCAACAGTCATACAGAAGTATAGTCAAAAAATGTTTTCTTGGCACACTGAATCAACATAAGTCAAGTCTTGCAGCAAGAAAAAGAGGGGGGGGGGGGCTGAGTTTGCACTCTAATCATCTGAGATACTGTTAATTCAATAAGCCACCCTGCAGTGTTCAGTCTCCCACATTGATTTCATTTAGAAACAGGGTTTTTCCCACCAACTGACCTGTCATGTGAAGCTGATGCAGGCGGTGGTAAACAAGGGAGGCGTCTCGGCTGCTTTTGCAGGCGTCCTCCTTCAGGGGGCGGTCAGATCGCAGCCCCCCAGCCCTGGTAGCCAGCCAGCGGCCCACCCAAAGGCGCTGGAGGCAGAATCTTAGCAGGGACCAGAGTGCAGAACAGGCTAGGTCCAACTGAGAGATAGGTAAAGGACGACCTAGAGCCTTCAGACAGGTCCATAGGTTCTGACTGGCCTGGGCAAAATCTCCCTGGGGAGGGTGAAAGAGATCAGTGATGAGGAAGCACAGATTAAGGGTAACTCCTGAGGAAGAATATCGGGATCCAGATCTTTCTTTTGGAATGGGATTTGCTTTTAAAATCATCAAATCAAAGGATCATTATATTGGGGTGGGCAACGACAGTGACATACTCTAGCTAGGTCCAGGTCAGCCTGCTTGCGGTGCCTCCAGAACAAGACAGAGGATCCAGAGTGAGGTCTGGTTACAGGCTCTCCATACACCAACAGTCGGATCAGAACCCCTGACACCAGAATACCGTTCAGTAGCCACACCAGTATAGTTGGCAGCATCCAGTCCATCCAGCCCCATGAGTCCACTACAAAAAACACATTTCCTTTTATCATCATATGAAATTAAACACTCTTTAAGTACATTAGGCACTCTTACTGACAGAGGCTTCATTTTACCTGCGATATCCAAACCCAGGACACTTCTTCCTGCAGGATGGGTGGCAGTAGCTGAGGGGCTTCCAACTGAGCTGCTACCGGATGAGCAGAGCAGGGCGGCCAGAGGGTTGAGAGAGAGGAAGAGGAGGGTGAAGGTGCACAAAGCCATGCGGGAACGGTCCAACATGCCGCCAGCACTTCCTCCTGCTGCCGATTGGTCTAACATGCCCACACTAGGCTGCTAAGCAGAAGAGAGACCAGAGAGATAAGATCAATGTGACAAAAGTTACACAGACAGTAAGTACATATTGTATTTTGCTGAGTACAGTGGTGATTGTTTAAGGATTTAACCTGTTGACTGTCAAAACTACACCACAATGCTACTGCATACCTTAGTGTCCTCACCCATCGGACTGTCAGACTCTGAGTCACTGCTACAGTGTGAGAAAGAGCTGGGGGAGCCCACATCAGAGGCTGGCGGGGTGGGCAGCTCGTTCTTCACATCAGCTGGTCCATCCACTTCCATGGCAACCAGGTCCTTGAGAGATTCTGAAGGAAAAGACGAGGAGAGCAGTTCAAGATCAGTGGTACAAAAGTAAAGACATCAATTCCATTTCACTTAGTAGAACATTTTTATTTCTGTCATTCCAGGATTACAGTAGCTATCAATAGAACTCATCACAAAAGGTCAACTGAGTGACTTAGTTTCAAGGAATTGAAATAAATTGCAGAGAAGCGGTTGTGAAACAAAGAAGAGAGACAGGTTTTAAGCACATACTGTTTTTCTGGGCTGCCATTTTAAAAGCCATATTCTCCTGTTTGAGTTTCTGGTTGGTCTGCTGAAGGTAACGGATGTAGTCGATGGCTTTCTTCAGCACTGCAGACTTGTTGAGCTATGAGAAAGTACAAATTAAATTATAAGATTAGTTTCTTCCCTACAGCATGAAGAGATTGCAATCAAATTCAATGACATCCTTTCCTACCTTGGCCTCAGTACCAGCCACGAGATCTTTGAGCTCGAGGATTTTGTCATTAATTGAGGAGCGGTAACGCTTCTCGATGGCGTTGTGGGCTGTGCGCTTCTCTCCCTTAGGTGGCAGGCCCACCGGCTTACCGCTGATGGCGATGCGGTTGATAGGCAGCTTGTCAGTGTCCACCATGACAGGCACCGTGGTCAGGATGGTACCACCACCCATAAAGGCCTGAAGAGGTAAATATGGTGGCACACGTGAGGGGGCAGAAAATAAAGAATGCATAGTAAATTCATATTTGATCACAGTATGAGCTCAGTATTGAGTTGCATATGTTGTGCCTACCTGCAGTGAAGTGCTCTGCACTGGGGTGGTGGTGGCCAGGGATGAGGCCATAGTAGTGACCATGCAGGGGTCGTGCTTCAGAGTGGTCAGCAGCAGAGACTCAGCCTTAATGAACTGGGGTTGTAGCAACACCTGAGAAGAAACACACATTTACAGTAAAGACAACATACAGTTTGGCTTTTGGTTCCATAATACACAAACAAGGAGTACACTGTATTTATTTTGTATGTACAAGTCCATTCAGGCTCATTCAGGCTCATTCAGGTGCCAGTCTAACACACTTACAGGTACTTGCTGTATGTGGGGTGCAATGGTTTGAACTGGCGGGCTCGCTGACGTGGCCAGGATAGGTGAAGTGGTCGTCAGCCCTGGGAGCTGAGCCTGGATGGTCACTTGCTGTCCATTTGGAGGTGATGATGACAAGATCGCTGTGGGTTGGCTCACACTGGCAGCTGGAAAAAATTTCATTCAAACATACAGTATAATTATGTGTAATACCCACAATATCTATCAGCCAATATCAGCTTTAAAAAGCAAATAGGTATTATTGCGTTCTTTTTACTGCTGTGATGTGGCAGTTTGTCAACAATTGTGATATTTTAAATGGCATGTCACCTGTTACATCCTTGAAAAAAATGACGTGTTTTTTTACATTAAGACAAACTGTTGTAACGTCTACGCAAGCATTCGTACTAAGTCTGAATTGGTACTGACACAAAAAAACACATACTGGTATTGGCCTATAAAAAGGTAAAAAGAATGTGATATTTGAATTAATTATTATTGGTTATTGAAGCAACTCTACTACACTTGACACTGTGAAAGCCATCGTCTCTTGGTTTAGGTTGTATTGGTTGTCTATTGTATGGGTTTGTATGGCAATTGGTGAAATACAATCTCACTGGAAACAAGTGACAGCAACAGCGTGTCACCTTGTGTTTCTTATCAGCACTAACTGGGCTAGCCATTGCAATCACCTGTCAGTACCAGGGTTGGGAAGTTTTAAAGAGGTAATAAACATTTATTGCATCCATAATAATTAAACAGCAACAATTAATTTACTACTCCCCACTACAAAAAAACCCCCAGGTAACAATCCGGTGTTAACGTTTTTAGTGGACGTGACTGCAGAAATACTGTATATACAATAACAATGGGTATTGCCCAGACAAAGCATTTTCATTTAGCTCACAGACTCTCACGCCGCTGAACAATGTCTTTTAGAACAGGACTTGGACCTCAGCTAAGGTTGAATAAACTAGTGTCCTAGCTTGGTATTTTTATTTTATTCATTTATTTGACAGGGACACTGTACATTAATTAACATTGCTGTAAATGCACCAGAATTAGCCAAAAGGCTATTTTTCATCCGTTGTCCCTGGACAGATCTTAAAATTGTCATAAACGCAATACATGTGTTGGTTTGTGTGTTCTGTGCCATTCTGAATAGCCCAGGAGTTAACGCCCTATATCTCAAGAGCTAAAAAAAATTAGAACTGCATGCATGAAAACACCCTTTATGTGTATTGGTGAGAAGGACTGTTGCAGTATAATCACTTAAAAAATAACATTGATAAACGTTGCAGTTTCAAAACCAAACATTATAGCTCCTATTGGCTAAAATAATGTAGCACTGGTGTCCTCTTTAAAGGCCATTTTAAGGACCTGTAGATGTCTATCTTGTACTATCTAACTCAAACAGGTAGCCACAATAGGCACTAGAATAAACCCTTGTCACCATCAAAGAGTGTTTACTTGTGTAGCTGATATTGTTGCTGTAGTTGGTCTGGACCGGTTGTGACTGAGACTGGGGCTGGGGCTGAAGTTGGGGCTGAAGTTGTGTCTGCAGCTGCAGCTGGGGCTGAGGCTGGAGCTGAGGCGGAGTCTGAGGTGGAGTCTGGGGTGCAGGCAAGGTGAAGAGGGCCTGGGCTGTGGAGCTAAAAACTGGGTTCGGTGTTGGTGAGCCATGAGGTGAAGCTGCCTGGGCGGGGGCGGACGGGCTGAGAACGGGCTGGGGCTGCTCCACCTGGGGCTGTTTGAGGCTCTGAGCCTGCTGTGGGGAGGCTGGTTGTTGCCTCTGTGTGGAGTTGGGCACCTGGGCCAGGGGGGACTGCTGGAAGGTGGGAGGCTGGAATGCCTTGTCTGGCGTGGAGGAACTACGGGTGATGGGAGGGCCCAGGAGCGCATCCAGGTGGGGGCTACTGCTTAGGATGGAAGAGGAAGATGAAGGTGGAGGTGTTGTAGTTGTGGTTGGAGGGGCAGGTGAGGTGATGGACTGGGTCAAACCAGAAAGCTCTTGGGTGGGAGGAGGCACTGTGTATGGAGGGTTATCAAACAATCCTCCAAACTCCATGTCCTGGTTGCTGATGAGCTGTAGCATGTCTGAAGAGGGAGAGAAATCAGAGCCAACAAGTAGAAAGATTAATAAGAATTTTCAAAAATAACTTTGATGGAGAGTGGAGAGAGTTCTAATTTATGGGGCATGGGCCTTTGTTGAAAAATGCTGTTTTCAGTTTGGCTTATTAAATATTGAAAACAACTTCTCAGTAGCAGGCTGGATCACCGGCATTTCAATGTATGCTGCTATACTCATGCATTAACTCCACATGGTCAGTGTTTATCACATAACAGATCTGAGAGAGCACTTAAAAGTAAGCTACAGAGTAGAATAATAATGCTGCAAAATATATTCCTTCATATGCAGGAAGGAAGTACCATACATCTAACAAAGAGTTTACTGCAGCGTGGGATAAGAATGCACTAGTTTTCCCCAGAACCAGCTAATGTCAGAATGTAAAACTTTATAACAAATTATAAAACATTCAAAATAAAAAAATGTTTGAATATTTGTATTGTTCTTTATAGGATTTTTCCTGACAAATGAGAATTGCCAAGTAGTTTGATATACAGTATGACAAATACATTTTTAAGCTTTAAAAAGTTAAAATAACACACATTTTGGTTGCTTTTCATACTTAGAAAATATGACATGAATTAGAAGCAGGATTCAATAATAACCTAAATTGGATCTGAATGAATACATATGAAACCCTTGTCACAGTGCATGCTGACAGAGATGGCAAAAGTACTCACTTCCCGTACTCAAGTAGAAGTATAGATACTTGTGTTAAAAAATACTCTTCTAATACTACTTGTAAAAGTAGAAGTACTGATTAACTTCTTTACTAAAGTTAGTAAAGTACAGGCTTGGAAATGTACGTAAAGTATAAAAGTAAAAGTAGCCGTGCAAATGAACCATTTTTTATGCAAAGCTCCCTGGACCACACACATGTTACTAGAGTGCAAGCTGAGAAACTTCCGTGCACATGGAAAAAGGGCTCTTTATATACCATGGCCTACATTTTTAATCGATGTCTGCCAATAGACCTAAAACATCACATATAATATGATTATTGTGACAGAGGTTGGGACTCCAGGTTATTAGAATTTTTACTGGAGCCAATTTTGTAAAATGTAAGGAGTAGAATGTACCAATATTTGTGTTAAAATGTAAGGAGTAAAAGTAAAAAATCAGCACCAAGAAATAGTAAAGCAAAGTATAAATATCTAAAAAATCTGCTTGAGTACAGTAACAAAGTATTTGTACTTTGTTACTTCCCATCTCTGATGCTGACATACACAGTACAAACACAACAAAGCCTCACACACAATCAAACACACCAAGCACCAGGTACACATATATGGTACTTTCTATATTGAATGTTTGTAAACCCATGTGCAATCAGAAAGGCAGAAAACCTATCCATTGTACTGTGACAAATATATGAAAAAGCCATGAAACTAACTTGGTTATGGTCTCGCAACAATCAGTGTCAGAAATTAAGGGGGGGGGCAAAGGCCAAAAATGCACCAAGAAATCTCAGAATGCCCCTCAAAAAACATGACTAAGGGGCAAATATTGCAACCAAGATTTTGTAATATATTTACCAGTTTAGGCCAATATCCTAATTCTACATTAAGCTGTAATTTTATTTTCATTCAATTAGTTTAATTTCCATCTCCAACATACACAAACAAGGAAAGTGGTTTTACATATAAATGCAGTGCTAATAGCATAGTATGTTTTTTAATCACTCATGTTGGCACAAGGGGGTGATTTCTGTATGCATTTTAACCTAGGCTCATGTCACATAAAACAAACCTCCAAAATGTTGCTAATGCCCCAACTTTTTAGATAGGAAAAAAATATGTTTTAAATAGTTAATAGAACCCATTAGTCAATAGTTACCTACAGTGGTAACTATTGACTAATGGGTTCCCATTTGCAAGATTTCATATATATATATATATATATATATATATATATATATATATATATATACACTGCTGTTGAGATGCAAAATATTTTATAATCTCTCATTTGGACCTGATGAAGTGTAACAGGAATATACTTGGATAAAAGCTGAGTGTATCTTGTATCTGCAGTTAAACGCAGCATCCTGGATTTGTAGTCCAGTGTTTTGTATGAGGTGATCGCTCTTGGCCAATCAGAGCGCGTCTCAGAGACTTGCCCAAGACAGGAAAGAGAGAGCGCTGTCTGTGGCTCCGCGCGAGGTTACCGTCGAGCAGCATCACCAAGGGTTACTGTCGGTCAAATTTGGGAAGATGACGAGCACGTCTGCCGGATTTGCTTCTTACCATCTACAGTTTACGCAGTGGTGCTTTGTACAAATACACCGTGACTATTATCATAAAAATATACACCGGTATTTACTATTACAGTAAATGGGAAACTGATATCAAATTTTGTCCATACTCTAACGACACATCCCTATATTAGCTAGCTAGCTACATCAAACCTGTTATGAGAAGACTGTGACCATAACACATACATAAACATTTGAATTGCTACGCCAGTATTAATACACAGATATGCAGTTTTTTATTTATGAAAAAAATATATAACGTTACTGCAATAAACAAGTTAGTGTGTACAATGAACATAACAGAAAACGAACTGTGTCAATAGAACACAACATTTTAATAATTTATTTTGCCAAAAAGCGATACATAAGGTTTGTGAAGTCGGTCAACTGAGGTAGTGAACCCAACGCGGAAGAATGAACGACAGTAACCCCTGTCTGTCTGTGGAGCAGGCTGGGGGCGGGGCGCACTCGCGACCATTTAGCAGCACGTTAGCCTCTCCTATTAGCATAGCTAAACCGTTTTAAAAGTAGGTTACTATTAAGACATTATGATATATAACGTTAGTGCAATACACAACTGTAAACAAGGCCACATATTATCACCTCAATAACCTCCAACTGATACTAGTTAACGTTAGCTAGCTAGTCGTTAATGATGGCTGATAAAAGGTACGCTGTGAGCTGCAACATTTTAAATTGACTGGTATTACGTTAGTGCATTAGCTAGATGTAACACACAGGACGCAACTAAAACTAAACACACATGGCATGCATGAGCTAACATTAACGTTAGTGTTAGGTTATACGCAGTGTTGTTGGTTCTGCCACAAACGTTAAATGCGACTGGATTAGCTAGTAACATCTTAATTTCTTACCATCAATGTCGTTTAAGAGAGCCGTGTCAATATCGCTGGGGTCATTAAGCGACAGTGTTGGATCCAGATTATCCAACGAAGGATCGTCAAAAGATAGGCTGTTCATCTTTACTCTTGTGTCTGGCTTCCCGATGTAGCTAGCTAACGTTTGACTCGACTTGCTGGAGAATGGCTCAAAGGGGGGAAGTGGAAAACTTCTCACGTCCCTACATTTGTCAAATCGTCAGACTCCGAGTCTACCCGAAACATAAGCAATGAGCTGTAACTTTTTATTGATGTGCTAACTATTCACTCGTACCCCCATGATCGTCCAGGGAAACTTGTCAAACCAAGCTAAACACTGAAGCTCATTCAGCACTGACGTGCTTACGGCGGTAGCCGAAAGGGACCCACCTAGCAAATGGTGATTGACAGGCTCTACAGCCAATCACTACCTTTGTACATGGATTCCACGTCCCCTGTTTTTCATGTTTGTTTTGATTATTTGACTGAAGAGGTGACAGCATGTAGAGCATGTGCCATCATTTTTTAATACGACAATTCATAATGAGACATTAATGTACTCAACAATCTAGAATAATGGCTCTAGAACATATGTAGGTATAATTTAAAAGTATTATAGAAGATAGTATTTACTGCTTAGAATTGTAATATATATATATATAATATATAATATATATATATATATATATATATATATATATATATATAAAAAATACATTAACAATTAACCCATGCTATTTATCCTAGTCCTGCACTTCCAAATAAAACCAGGCATATATTTTATTAAACTGTATTTTTAGTGAAACCTTGGATGTGTTTTTTGTGTGCTTGCCCCCAACAGCCAATGAGAACCGAGCAGGCGTGAGCTACTGAAAGACAAGTTTGTTTGACTCGAAGAAGCGGCTCCTCCTGTAGAACCAGTAAAATCGACCAATGGGAAGCTCAGGAGCCGAGTGGGGTGATCTGACGTCCCATCTCTGGGTCTAGTGATTACATCATATGTTTCTATCTTTGAACAGTGGTAGCAGCAGCAGGGAAATAACCTGGAGTAATACAGGTGGCCTAACAGAATAAGTAACGATACAACGATTTTCTTTCTATACAGGCTATAGATGCAAATTGTAATATTTGGCCAAAGAAATATATTATTTAATACCAAATCCATTCTTTCAGTACAAGTATACTTAACTTAGTAATGTAATGCGTACTGTGTATTGCAGTAAACATCATACAATAACAACATCATTATTAGTAATGTAAACAATTGGGCAAGGTCAACTTTATTGACATATCTGCAACAGCCAAATTAAAACTATAATGTGAATACACATTCACATTAACACAAAGGGGAACAACACAAAAGCATGGTGGAAAAATAGGTCAGTGACCCAGAGTAGCACTGCAGTTGTTGTCAGTACATGGGGAGTGGAGTAGTATTAACATCCTGTCAGCAAGCCTAGTATTGTTGGTGATGGGGTGTGTTTGTATAAACGTGCATGTCTTGTTCACCTGTCATTGATGCGCCACAAGCAACTGAAGTAAGCAAACGTCTATAAAAAACTGTTGAGATTTGTTTACATGTGATGTGCTACAGTAATGTATTAAAGCAGAGTGGATGGGGTGAGAGTCTCATGTGATAATGAATGGCCAATACAGTGCAAGATTGAGGCCGAGTTGCATCAGAATCTTCATTAAGAAGCAGCAGGAGATTGTCACACGACCCTTAATTGCAAATGAACCACAAACAGGTGTGAGGTAGAGGTCACACATTGCTAGTGTTTTATTGGGCAGTTACATACGTGCATTAGGCCAAACAAAAATCTGACCATTAGTAATGGCAGCAGACAGCACAGCCAAACAGACATGGGCCACCCACCAACAGAAATCAAGCCTCTCTTCCATGTCCACAAAACATCAGCTTAATATCTGCTTCATCAGTATTTAAAGACATTCATTAACCATTTTGAAATGATCAGAGGAATACATGTTGCAATTACGCTTCATAAAAGCAAGTAATACAATACACTCAGTTACAGATCCAGAGATACGTAACATACAAACAGAAAATTAGTTCCCTTTCAAAGGGTCTCCTGTTACATTTTTAGTAATCCTCTTTGTTCGGCCTCCATGGTAAAAGTTTTCCAAAGCAAACACAATGGTTGATTGTAAATGTAACGCTATTATCTTAGTTACCTGGCAACCATACTAAAACTATATAACCATACGTTATTAAAAAATTAATTAATCATACATTTTCCTCAACTAAAATACATTTAAATGTGTAATCATATTGATTATGCAGTCACAAATAATTGCACTGCATTTTGTTAACAAAGAATAACAAATCGTGAATATTTCCCTCTAGTGAAAGGCCAATACTGACAAGTAATGTTGATGCATAACTTAGGCTTTTACAAGTTGAGATGCCTTGACTGACAAGGCTTTTGGTCTTAAATGGACTTAAAGACAAAAGAAAATTCAAGTGCAGAGCAACAAGCCTCGGCAAAAGTGCTGAAATGAAGACAGGATCGCTTTTTGCCTTAACGTGTGATCCTAATTACACCAAAGACAAAGTCCAGTCAGAGTTACTTTGCTGAAATCAGTTAATCATAGAAATGCGTGGCTGCAGCTCCAACAGGAGCAGATGAATCATACCATACTGAAAATACATAAATAATAAAAGTAGGTCTTTGACTACACAAATCAAAGAAAGTACAATTGCGTTTGTTTGCTGCATGCTTCAGCCTCAACCACAAAAAGATAAACGGAGAAGGGAAGGACGCACTTGTTTCTTTCTTTTTAACATGAACTATAAAAATACAATCGGGATCAAATGATACATAAACATGGCTGCATTTTGGATATTACTATGAGCCAATACATTTTTAACCAAACACAGAAACTAAAATTCCTGTATTTTGAGGTATATAGATTACATAGATTAGAGTAAATGAAGATCTACCTATAAGAATATATCCTTTACAACAGTGCAATATTGTTAGCTGTACGTTTTGTCTGCTAGTTTATTAAGGAGCCTGCACGCTAGGTCATTCTGATAATTTAAATGCCCTAATCTGTTTTACATCGCTATGTGATTTTTATAATTCCTAAAACAATTACAAATTCAACTGTCCATCAATCCAATTCTACGTGACCACGCGCTAAAATTACAAAATGTATGTGCAAGATGAAGTCAATCTAAATACCTTTTCCCATCCCCTAGAAAAAATAGTAACCATCTTGTAAACACAAAGGACAAAATAAACATTTGTTTTTGCTTCAAAGTGCACAGTCATTAATATAGAAGGGGAAGGAAAATGTTCATGATCCCTTAATACTCATAACACATGAACATGAATATTGTTCGACAGGTAGTTCAGGGCTAGTTGGTCATTAAAGCCTTAATATTCTTTGGAATGGCTAAAAGTGTTTGCAGTTGTTCAAGAGAATCAATTTTGTCGTAGCTTTTCAGAGGAGTGAAAAAGACTAATGGGTAATATTCCATGGGCACAATCCTTCCCCTTAGCCATTTCAAATACATAACAGAGAATCCTAACTAGTGCTTTTTACAGTGCCTTGCGAAAGTATTCGCCCCCCTTGAACTTTTCAACCTTTTGACCATCAGCTTCAAAAATAAAGATATAAAAATTTATTTTTGTGAAGAATCACCAACAAGTGGACACAATTGTGAAGTGGAAAGAAATCTATTGGATATTTTAAACTTTTTTAGCAAATAAAAAACCGAAAATGGTGCGTGCAAAATTATCGGCCCCCTTACTTCAGTGGCAGCAAACTCACTCCAGAAGTTCAGCGAGGATATCTGAATGATACCAATGTTGTCCTAAATGATGATGGGGATAAATAGAACCACCTGTGTGTGATCAAGTTCTGTATAAATGCACCTGCTCTGTGATAGTCTCAGGGTTCTGTTGAAAGCGCAGAGAGCATCATGAAGACCAAGGAACACACCAGGCAGGTCTGTATACTGTTGTGGAGAAGTTTAAAGCAGGATTTGGATACAAAAAGATTTCCCAAGCTTTAAAATCCCAAGGAGCACTGTGGCAAGCGATCATTTTGAAATGGAAGGAGTATCAGACCACTGCAAATCTACCCAGACCTGGCCGTCCCTGTAAACTTTCAGCTCAGACAAGGAGAAGACTGATCAGAGAGGCAGCCAAGAGGCCCATGATCACTCTGGATGAACTGCAGAGAACTACAGCGAGGTGGGAGAGTCTGTCCATAGGACAACAATCAGTCGTACACTGCACAAATTCGCGCTTCATGGAAGAGTGGCAAGAAAAAAGCATTTCTCAAAGATATCCACAAAAAGTCTCGTTAAAGTTTGCCACAAGCCACCTGGGAGACACACCAAACATGTGGAAGAAGGTGCTCTGGTCAGATGAAACCAAAATCGAACTTTTTGGCCACAATGCAAAACGTTATGTTTGGCGTAAAAGCAACACAGCTCATCACCTAACCACCATCCACACGTCAAAACAGGGTGGTGGCAGCATCATGGTTTGGGCCTCCTTTTCTTCAGCAGGGACAGGAAAGATGGTTAAAATTGAGGGGAAGATGGTTGCAGCCAAATACAGGACCATTCTGGATGAAAACCTGTTGGAGTCTGCAAAAGACCCTGAAACTGGGACGGAGATTTATCTTCCACAAGACAATGATCCCACATACAGCAAAATCTACAAAGGAATGGTTTCACAAATAAACGTATCCAGGTGTTAGAATGGCCAAGTCAAAGTCCAGACCTGAATCAATCAAGAATCTGTGGAAAGAACTGAAAACTGCTGTTCACAACGCTCTCCATCCAACCTCACTGAAGCTCGAGCCTTTTTGCAAGGAAGAATGGGCAAGAATTTCAGTCTCTCAATGGGCAAAACTGATAGAGATATACCCCAAGCGACTTGCAGCTGTAATCGCAGCAAAAGGTGGCTCTACAAAGTATTAAGTGTGATACGAGTGCACAGTGTTTCCCCAGAACCAGTAATGTCAGAATGTAAAACTTTAAACAAATTAAAACATTCAAAATAAAAAATGTTGAAATTTGTATGTTCTTATAGGATTTTTCCTGCAAATGAGAATTGCCAAGTAGTTTGATATACAGTATGACAAATACATTTTAAGCTTTAAAAGTTAAAATAACACACATTTTGGTTGCTTTTCATACTTAGAAAATTGACATGAATTAGAAGCAGGATTCAATAATAACCTAAATTGGATCTGAATGATACATATGAAACCCTTGTCACAGTGCATGCTGACAGAGATGGCAAAGTACTCACTTCCCGTACTCAAGTAGAAGTTAGATAATTGTGTTAAAAAATACTCTTTTATACTACTGTAAAAGTAGAAGTACTGATAACTTCTTACTAAAGTTAGTAAAGTACAGGCTGGAATGTACGTAAAGTATAAAAGTAAAAGTAGCCGTGCAATGAACCATTTTATGCAAAGCTCCCTGGACCACACACATGTTACTAGAGTGCAAGCTGAGAAACTTCCGTGCACATGGAAAAAGGGCTCTTTATATACCATGGCCTAACTTTTTAATCGATGTCTGCCATAGACCTAAAACATCACATATAATATGATTATTGTGACAGAGGTTGGGATCCAGGTATTAGAATTTTATGGAGCCAATTTGTAAAATGTAGGAGTAGAAGTACAATATTTGTGTTAAAATGTAAGGAGTAAAGTAAAAAATCAGCACCAGAAATAGTAAAGCAAAGTATAAATATCTAAAAAATCTGCTTGAGTACAGTAACAAAGTATTTGTACTTTGGTACTTCCCATCTCTGATGCTGACATACACAGTACAAACACAACAAAGCCTCACACACAATCAAACACACCAAGCACCAGGTACACATATATGGTACTTTCTATATGAATGTTTGTAAAAACATGTGCAATCAGAAAGGCAGAAAACCTACCATTGTACTGTGACAATATATGAAAAAGCCATGAAACTAACTGGTTATGGTCTCGCAACAATCAGTGTCAGAAATTAAGGGGGGGGCAAAGGCCAAAAATGCACCAAGAATCTCAGAATGCCCCTCAAAAAACATGACTAAGGGGCAAATATTGCAACCAAGATTTGTAATATATTACCAGTTTAGGCCAATATCCTAATTCTACATTAAGCTGTAATTTATTTCATTCAATTAGTTTAATTTCCATCTCCAACATACACAAACAGGAAAGTGGGTTTTACATATAAATGCAGTGCTAATAGCATAGTAGTTTTTTAATCACTCATGTTGGCACAAGGGGGTGATTTCTGTATGCATTTTAACCTAGGCTCATGTCACATAAAACAAACCTCCAAAATGTGCTAATGCCCCAACTTTTTGATAGGAAAAAAATATGTTTAAATAGTTAATAGAAACATAGTCAATAGACCTACAGTGGTAACTATTGACTAAGGGTTCCCATTTGCAAGATTATACTATATAATTTTATATATAAATATATATATATATATATATACACTGCTGTTGAGATGCAAAATATTTATAATCTCTCATTTGGACCTGATGAAGTGTAACAGGAATATACTTGGATAAAAGTGAGTGTATCTTGTATCTGCAGTTTAACGCCGCATCCTGGATTTGTAGTCCAGGTTTTGTATGAGGTGATCGCTCTTGGCCAATCAGAGCGCGTCTCAGAGACTTGCCCAAGACAGGAAAGAGAGAGCGCTGTCTGTGGCTCCGCGCGAGGTTCACGTCGAGCAGCCACCAGGGTTACTGTCGGTCAATTTGGGAAGATGACGAGCACGTCTGCGGATTTGCTTCTTACCATCTACAGTGTTACGCAGTGGTGCTTTGTACAAATACCGTGACTATTATCATAAAAATATACACCGGTATTACTATTACAGTAAATGGGAACTGATATCAAATTTTGTCCATACTCTAACGACACATCCCTATATAGCTAGCTAGCTACATCAAACCTGTTATGAGAAGACTGTGACCATAACACATACATAAACATTTGAATTGCTACGCCAGTATTAATACACAGATATGCAGTTTTTATTATGAAAAAAAATTATAACGTTACTGCAATAAACAAGTTGTGTGTACAATGAACATAACAGAAAACGAACTGTGTCAATAGAACACAACATTTTATAATTTATTTTGCCAAAAGCGATACATAAGGTTTGTGAAGTCGGTCAACTGAGGTAGTGAACCCAACGCGGAAGAATGAACGACAGTAACCCGTCTGTCTTGGAGCAGGCTGGGGCGGGGCGCACTCGCGACCATTTAGCAGCAGTTAGCCTCTCCTATTAGCTAGCTAAACCGTTTTAAAAGTAGGTTACTATTAAGACATTAGATATAAACGTTAGTGCAATCACAACTGTAAACAAGGCCACATATTATCACCTCAATAACCTCCAACTGATACTAGTAACGTTAGCTGCTAGGCGTTAATGATGGCTGATAAAAGGTACGCTGTGAGCTGCAACATTTTAAATTGACTGGTATTACGTTAGGCATTAGCTAGATGTAACACACAGGACGCAACTAAAACTAAACACACATGGCAAGCTGAGTAACATTAACGTTAGTGTTAGGTTATACGCGTAGTGTTGGGTTCTGCCACAAACGTTAAATGCGACTGGATTGCTAGTAACATCTAATTTCTTACCATCAATGTCGTTTAAGAGAGCCGTGTCATATCGCTGGGGTCATTAAGCGACAGTGTTGGATCCAGATTATCCAACGAAGGATCGTCAAAGATAGGCTGTTCACTTACTCTTGTGTGGCTTCCCGATGTAGTAGCTAACGTTTGACTCGACTTGCTGGAGAATGGCTCAAAGGGGGGAAGTGGAAAACTTCTACGTCCCTACATTGTCAAATGTCAGACTCCGAGTCTACCGAAACATAAGCATGAGCTGTAACTTTTTATTGATGTGCTAACTATTCACTCGTACCCCATGATCGTCCAGGGAAACTTGAAACCAAGCTAAACACTGAAGCTCATTCAGCACTGACGTGCTTACGGCGGTAGCCGAAAGGGACCCACCTAGCAAATGGTGATTGACAGGCTCTCAGCCAATCACTACCTGTACATGGATTCCACGTCCCTGTTTTTCATGTTTGTTTGATTATTAGACTGAAGAGGTGACAGCATGTAGAGCATGTGCCACATTTTTAATACGAAATTCATAATGAGACATTAATGTACTCAAACAATCTGAATAAGGCTCTAGAACATATGTAGGTAATTTAAAAGTATTATAGAAGATAGTATTTACTGCTTAGAATTGTATATATATATATTAATATATAATATATATATATATATAATATATATTATATATATATAAAAAATACATTAACAATTAACCCATGCTATTTATCCTAGTCCTGCACTTCCAAATAAAACCAGGCATATATTTTATTAAAATGTATTTTTAGTGAAACCTTGGATGGTTTTTTGTGTGCTTGCCCCAAACAGCCAATGAGAACCGAGCAGGCGTGAGCTACTGAAAGAACAGTTTGTTTGACTCGAAGAAGCGGCTCTCCTGTAGAACCAGTAAAATCGACAAGGGAAGTCAGGAGCCGAGTGGGGTGATCTGACGTCCCATCTCTGGGTCTGTGATTACATCATATGTTCTATCTTTGAACAGTGGTAGCGCAGCAGGGAAATAACCTGGAGTATACAGGTGGCCTAACAGAATAAAGTAACGATACAACGATTTTCTTTCTATACAGGCTATAGATGCAAATTGAATATTTGGCCAAAGAAATATTATTTAATACCAAAACCATTCTTTCAGTACAAGTATACTTAACTTAGTAATGTAATGCGTACTGTGTATTGCAGTAAACATCAACAATAACAACATCATTATTAGTAATGTAAACAATTGGGCAAGGTCACTTTATTGACATATCTGCAACAGCCAAATTAAAACTATAATGTGAATACACATTCACATTAACACAAAGGGGAACAACACAAAAGATGGTGGAAAATAGGTCAGTGACCAGAGTAGCACTGCAGTTGTTGTCAGTACATGGGGATGTGATGTATTAACATCCTGTCAGCAAGCCTAGTATGTTGGTGATGGGGTGTGTTTGTATAAACGTGCATGTTTTTTCACCGCATTGATGCGCACAAGCAACTGAAGTAAGCCAACGTCTATAAAAAACTGTTGAGATTTGTTTACATGTGATGTGCTACAGTAATGTATTAAGCAGAGTGGATGGGGTGAGAGTCTGATAATGAATGGCCAATACAGTGCAAGATTGAGGCCGAGTTGCATCAGAATCTTCATAAAGAAGCCAGGAGATTGTCACACGACCCTTAATGCAAATGAAACACAAAAAGGTGTGAGGTAGAGGTCAAAACGCTAGTGTTTTATTGGGCAGTTACATACGTGCATTAGGCCAACAAAAAATCGACCATTAGTAATGCAGCAGACAGCACAGCCAAACAGAAATGGGCCACCACCAACAGAAATAAGCCCTTTCCATGCCACAAAACATCAGCTTAATATGCTGTCATCAGTATTTAAAGACATTCATTAACCATTTTGAAATGATCAGAGGAATACATGTTGCAATTACGCTTCATAAAAGAGTAATACAATACATCAGTTACAGATCCAGAGATACGTAACACAAACAGAAATTAGTTCCCTTTCAAAGGGTCTCCTGTTACATTTTTAGTAATCCTCTTTGTTCGGCCTCCATGGTAAAGTTTTCCAAAGCAACACAATGGTTGATTGTAAATGTAACGCATTATTTAGTTACCTGGGAACCATACTAAAATATTAACCATACGTATTAAAAAATTAATTAATCTACTTTTCTCAACTAATACAAAATGTGTAATCATATTGATTATGCAGTCACAAATAATTGCACTGCATTTTGTTAACAAAGAATAACAAATCGTGAATATTTCCCTCTAGTGAAAGGCAATACTGACAAGTAATGTTGATGCATAATAGGCTTTTACAAATTGAGATGCCTTGACTGAAGGCTTTGGTCTTAAATGGACATTAAAGACAAAGAAAATTCAAGTGCAGAGCAACAAGCCTCGGCAAAAGTGCTGAAATGAGACAGGTCGCTTTTGCCTTAACTGTGATCCTAATTACACCAAGACAAGTCCAGTCAGAGTTACTTTGCTGAAATCAGTTAATCATAGAAATGCGTGGCTGCAGCTCCAACAGGAGCAGATGAATCATACCATACTGAAAATACATAAATAATAAAAGTAGGTCTTTGACTACACAAATCAAAGAAAGTAAATTGCGTTTGTTTGCTGCATGCTTCAGCCTCAACCACAAAAAGATAAACGGAGAAGGGAAGGACGCACTTGTTTCTTTCTTTTTACATGAACTATAAAAATACAATCGGGATCAAATGATACATAAACATGGCTGCATTTTGGATATTCTATGAGCCAATACATTTTAACCCAAACACAGAAACTAAAATTCCTGTATTTTGAGGTATATAGATTACATAGATTGAGTAAATGAAGATTACCTATAAGAATATACCTTTACAACAGTGCAATATTGTTAGCTGTACGTTTGTCTGCTAGTTTATAAGGAGCCTGCACGCTAGGTCATTCTGATATTAAAGCCCTAATCTGTTTACATCGCTATGTGATTTTTATAATCCTAAAACAATACAAATTCAACTGTCCATCAATCCAATTTACGTGACCAGCGCTAAAATTACAAAATGTATGTGCAAGAGAAGTCAATCTAAATACCTTTTCCCATCCCCTAGAAAAAATAGTAACCATCTTGTAAACACAAGGAACAAAATAAACATTTGTTTTTGCTTCAAAGTGCACAGTCATTAATATAGAAGGGGAAGGAAAATGTTCATGATCCCTAATACTCATAAAACATGAACATGAATATTGTTACAGGTAGTTTAGGGCTAGTTGGTCATTAAAGCCTTAATATTTCTGGAATGGCTAAAAGTGTTTGCAGTTGTTCAAGAGAACAATTTTGTGAGCTGCTTTCAGAGGAGTGAAAAAGACTAATGGGTAATATTCCATGGGCACAATTTCCCCTTAGCCATTCAAATATAACAGAGAATCCTAACTAGTGCTTTACAGTGCCTTGCGAAATATTCGCCCCCCTTGAACTTTTCAACCTTTTGACACATTTCAGGCTTCAAACATAAAGATATAAAAATTTATTTTTGTGAAGAATCACCAACAAGTGGGACACAATTGTGAAGTGGAAACGAAATCTATTGGATATTTTAAACTTTTTTAGCAAATAAAAAACCGAAAAGTGGTGCGTGCAAAATTATCGGCCCCCTTACTTCAGTGCAGCAAACTCACTCCAGAAGTTCAGCGAGGATTCTGAATGATCCAATGTTGTCCTAAATGATGATGGGGATAAATAGAACCACCTGTGTGTGATCAAGTTCTGTATAAATGCACCTGCTCTGTGATGTCTCAGGGTTCTGTGAAAGCGCAGAGAGCATCATGAAGACCAAGGAACACACCAGGCAGGTCTGTATACTGTTGTGGAGAAGTTTAAAGCAGGATTTGGATACAAAAAGATTTCCCAAGCTTAAACATCCCAAGGAGCACTGGGCAAGCGATCATTTTGAAATGGAAGGAGTATCAGACCACTGCAAATCTCACCAGACCTGGCCGTCCCTGTAAACTTTCAGCTCAGACAAGGAGAAGACTGATCAGAGAGGCAGCCAAGAGGCCCATGATCACTCTGGATGAACTGCAGAGAACTACAGCGAGGTGGGAGAGTCTGTCCATAGGACAACAATCAGTCGTACACTGCACAAATTCGGCTTCATGGAAGAGTGGCAAGAAAAAAGCATTTCTCAAAGATATCCACAAAAAGTCTCGTTAAAGTTTGCCACAAGCCACCTGGGAGACACACCAAACATGTGGAAGAAGGTGCTCTGGTCAGATGAAACCAAAATCGAACTTTTTGGCCACAATGCAAAACGTTATGTTTGGCGTAAAAGCAACACAGCTCATCACCCTCAACACACCATCCCCACTGTCAAACATGGTGGTGGCAGCATCATGGTTTGGGCCTCCTTTTCTTCAGCAGGGACAGGAAAGATGGTTAAAATTGAGGGGAAGATGGTTGCAGCCAAATACAGGACCATTCTGGATGAAAACCTGTTGGAGTCTGCAAAAGACCTGAAACTGGGACGGAGATTTATCTTCCAACAAGACAATGATCCCAAACATACAGCAAAATCTACAAAGGAATGGTTCACAAATAAACGTATCCAGGTGTTAGAATGGCCAAGTCAAAGTCCAGACCTGAATCCAATCAAGAATCTGTGGAAAGAACTGAAAACTGCTGTTCACAAACGTCTCCATCCAACCTCACTGAGCTCGAGCTGTTTTGCAAGGAAGAATGGGCAAGAATTTCAGTCTCTCAATGGGCAAAACTGATAGAGATATACCCAAGCGACTTGCAGCTGTATCGCAGCAAAGGGGCTCTACAAAGTATAACGCAAGGGGGCCGAATCATTTTGCACGCACCACTTTTCAGTTTTTTATTTGCTAAAAAAGTTTAAAATATCCAATAGATTTCGTTCCACTTCACAATTGTGTCCCACTTGTTGGTGATTCTTCACAAAAACATAAAAATTTTATATCTTTATGTTTGAAGGCCAT
>NC_045747.1:7548802-7558174 GCF_008692095.1 Etheostoma spectabile
GAAATGTGTCAAAAGGTTGAAAAGTTCAAGGGGCCGAATACTTTCGCAAGGCACTGTAGATATTTCACTTTCACTTTCACTTATTCCCTTTGGTTAAAGCAATACTTGCATACACTCATCAGTAGTAGCTATGCTTTAACTATCATATTCCTAGTTAGTTAATTTGCCTACTAACAGGAGTCTTTTTTTCCACACTGCTTTTGGTAAATTGGGTAATAAAACATATTCCATTCCACACAGATCTCAGTATTAAAAGCATGATTACAGCTCTAACTGGGGTATTTGTGAAGAAAAGAAAAATTGCATGGATTGACCATAACCACAACACTAGTACATAGTACAGAACAAACCATTAAAACAAATGCACAAATTAGCAATTAGCTAAATGTAGTAAAGCAACACAATATAATCCTAATTGTATGCTTCCATACTGACTCAATGGATGGACCTGCAGTGAACTTATTCTATCAATCTTGCAGTAATATACCACATTTTCAAACCACATCAGACGCGTTAGGTTGTCTTCCTTTGGTGAAGCATTACAAATGAGATGCAGGACTGCAGGAAGTAAATCCCACATTAAGAGATTAATACATCCATACATAGTAAAAACCAACACAGTTGTGCGCAGTAAACATGTTGGACCTCTGCTTGTTAGAGCAACACTGTGGCAAGAGAATGACGGGGTGAATGTCACTTGCTACACCACTGGCAGTCGGCAATGAAATGGGACTGGAGGGATTTGGGAGGAATCAATTACGGCGAGGACCTTTAGATGCCCCAAGAGAGAGGTTGAGGTTCTCTGAGAACAGTCTACAAGGCAAAGAGGGCATCTTCCGTCCGCTCAGCCTTCTTGTGGGAGCCACCAGGGGCACGAGCAGGGTGAGCCGGGTTAGCTCCAGGCGGAGATGGCAGAGAATCTGTTGCCTTTGCGCGCTCCTCCAGGAACTTATCAAATTCTGAAATAAACAAATTGATGTAAAGGGATGAAAATGAACAAAACTTCACACACCTTAGAGTAAGTGGAACATATGCAATTGTAATCAGAGTCTATACCTTCACTAGTCACCCCTTCCTCAGCACCATCCCCTTTCTATTGAGAGAAAAAAAAATCATAAAGATAAACATTTTGGCACCATCAATGGAGACTGTCAAAAGACAGAAATAAACCTTCATGTATAGTCAGCAACACAATAAGCTGATGCACAAAAGCATCGTACAGTACAAGTCAAATGCCTGTAAAGTTCCCACAAACTGAGACATATCCATACAAACTGGCTAACGAAAGGACCTGTCAATCATGCATCCTTCTACACTTTTCCCAGGTAAAGACCACAAGGAGCCCTCTTGGGCCCGACTCCACAACCTCCACATGCACATGTTAAAGGAGTTCATACCAGCCATTTTAACTTGACTATCATTAGCACAGTGTTAGCATTTGTAAGTCAAACCTCAAAGTAAACTGTTGTACGTCAGCCATTGGTGGAAATTCATGAGATTATGGTGAATTAAAGGATGTGACGTCAAAGGAAACCAAGTCAAATAAATCCAGTTATATGACATGGATGGATGAAATGTGCTAATAATGAAAAAAAAATGAGGGAAGACGAGAGAGGGAGAGAGAGAAATAAGAAAAAAAGATATAAATCAATGTAAAGAAGTCTCACCACGTCAGCACAGAGCCACTCCTCTATGTCATCCATGACAGAGGACTGCGATACGGGGATCTATGGAGCAAAGCCATGGACAAACCATGGGGCAGCACCAAAGCCACAACAGAAAGACACCCGACCCCAACAACAAAAAGAAAAATTGTAACACACAAAAACACACAAAAAATTTTAAGAATAGGAATCACCAAAGGTTTGGAGAGGAAGACGATTAAAATAATAATTAAGAAAAAATAAAAAATGAGAAGAAAAAAAAAGAAAGGTACTCAAAAGTCACACTCAACCCCCCTCAGGTCTGTGCTCTTATTGTTTGATCTTGTGCAACAATCTGCTACTCAGCTGGGTAGAGAACAGTGAAGTTCCCAGCTTGTGTATTGTTTTCATTAGTTCTGTGGTGCTGACATGGCTTACCAGCTGCCAACTAATGTCACACAGCAGTGTTAATTGTTCCGGATAATTAGTGAATTAGCAAACCGCTTGAACGTGATTAAGAGATTGATTGGATGGGAAAAGCTGAAAGCACAGGGACTGTCGAGAGGCAGGGAAATCCCACAGCATACACATACGTGGATCATGTGCTCACACACACTGCACACATGAACACTGCGTGCGTGCAGTGACTGTGATGAAACCATGTCAGGGTGGATGGTGTGTGTTTGGGTTTGTGTGGGAACCAAACAATCACAGTGAATCAGGAATGCTGGGCAAATGTGTTGCATTATATGGCTGTAAAATTTCCTTTTCAGCGACATAATGCGACCCACTTTTTTGTCTCAAAAGCTGTAAGTCCATCCATTAAGAGTAACAATTAGGAATAAGTAACTTACATGTTTTTTTGTTTACAAAAAAAAAATCTGAAAATGCATTCACACGCACAATACAAAAAGGTATTTCACATCCTTTCACTCCTTATGTGATGAAGTCAAAATCCAGATGTAGCGTTGATCTGATATCAAAGTTGAATAGAGAAAACAAAAAGCTTGCCCTTAGACCCTGTTTTAGGCTACAAAAATACTGGTGGGGTTT
Organism: Etheostoma spectabile; assembly: GCF_008692095.1. Classification (NCBI taxonomy): domain Eukaryota; kingdom Metazoa; phylum Chordata; class Actinopteri; order Perciformes; family Percidae; genus Etheostoma; species Etheostoma spectabile. Next base: position 7,551,499 of record NC_045747.1, read on the forward strand.
CCTCGTGAGATCACAGTTAACGCAGCGAAGGAGCATTTCAAAATAAAAGGCCAAGGCAGTGGGGCAGTGAAAGTCATTCACAGTAAAAAAGCATGCAACTGTGTGAACAGAGGAGAAAATGCTGTAGAAAAGTGTGCAATAAGAAGTCTCTTCTTATCATGACTCTCAGCAATTACACTGATACAAGTTCAAAGTGTTATCCTTTGTATTTAAATATTCATTGTCATAACATCAACTTAATTTTTAGTGTTAGAATTATTACATCTAGATCTATTTCTTGTTAAGGTGAGATGTGTGAGGTTGTTGTTAGTGTCTATTGTATTAAGATCCAGAGACAGTTAATAGGACAAGTGACAAATACTTTCCACTACACAGCAAACCACCATCCCTTTGCTTATTGTTTGTAATGCTTAGATGATATATTATCAGTACTTCAACAATGTTTATCATTGTTTATTTAACCGTGCTGTGTAGCAGTAGTATCTGTACTTCCCTGCTCTTTCAGCTTGTGGCTGTTAAAAGATGAATCGAGCTGATGGAAGTTCCTGGTGACCAGTTGGGCTCATTAACCAATCCATAAAGGCGTGACATTAGTAATTGGTATAGTGTTAAGAACACCCATGTCAATAGAGTGCAATTGAGGTGGGCAATATGGATAAAATCTTACATCACTATATAAGTAATTTTCAATCACCGCAGCGATCAAACTGTTTCCTGGGAATTAAATTGATAAACTGATTATATCAATAAAATACCTTAAATAGATAGAAGACAGAAGTCTAGTTTTTGGTTTGTCCAGTAAATTAAATACTTAACAAATCAAGATACCTGATCATGGAAAATGTTGCCATACAAAAGTCCTGATTATTGATTTGCAAGATTGCCTGCAATGGCCTAATACAACCAATAAAACAGATATTAAAGATGGCTACCTCAGCAAAAATCAGCATGTCTTAAAGTATCATCATATTGCCCAACACTAGAGTACAACATCTGTATGGAATTGGAGTGGATGTTCTTAGGGGGATACGTTTACTGGTATGGTCTTATTTCAAGCATTCCAGTACAAAGCAGTGAGATGAGGCTGGAAATGAGAGCAGCATATGAGGGTTATGGATGATGCCGCAGAAAGTTGAATGCAGGGGTGACGGTGGACACGAGGGAGGGGTAGGAGGACACACTGAGGATGGAGTCCTCACCATTCCTTGGGTAATAAGCCAGCTGTCTATGGGCAGCTCCTGATCTGCTGGGTTATCATCCCCTTTTACCCTCAGCTGAATCAACAACAGAACAACACCTTACACAAGAGAAGAAAGGAACCAGGCCCCACCACAGCATAGCACACAGTGCAGAGAGAGAGAGAGACAGAGGAGAAGTCAAATATGCAAGAAATGGGGTTTCATTTAAAGAGAGAGAAACAGAGGGGAGAACGTAAGAAAACTGTGAAAGGTTCATTCCATAAAAGATGAAAATGAGGAAAATAAAAGGGAAAAAAAGACTTTGAACTCCTTAAAGTAAAAGTACAGTCGAGGCATAGGGTAGCCTGAGGTAACTAAAAAAATAAAATAAAAAAATAATCATCACAATCACCGCTGTGTGTGTCTGCATGGCTGTATTAGTTCAGTTCAGGTTTCAGAAATGTCTGTGTGCTTGGACAGGAAGAATGACTACAAAAATCAAAGCTGGATTTTCTTTACAAACTGATGGTGGAATTTGATTTAAATACACAGAAAAAGTAATTATCCCTTGTTCCACAGTAGGAACATTTTCAGCTTTTTAAGTTTTAATTTTTTGATTATTTTGGCTGTGCTAGTGCACATAGCTTACATTTTGGCAATGGCGAGTTGTTGTTTTTTCTAAATTTATAAGTTCAACCTCAGCTCCTATAATAAGCCGTGTAGCCATAATACACACTCAGACCCTTAAAGACATTAAATGTCTCCTTTGCAACACATTAAAACCATAAGGGTAAGGGTTATTGCTGCTGTTTTATGGAGCACTGCAGCGTTTGAAGCAATTCATCAAAATCAATGTTTTTGCTAATCATTGACATATCCCAGACTGTGGAGAAAAAACCTAGCATTTAGTATACAGAAAATAATTTAAAAGGTCTGTGTTGTATTTTTTTTCTCATAGAAAAACAGTGGCCTTACGTAATGTACACAAACTGGCGTTTAAAAGGTAAACATTCTGAAAATGAAAGAATATTTGGTAGTGATGACCAGGACTGAAGTTGGTTAAAAGATTTGTGGGGGAAATTAGATCATTTTATAGCAGTCATTTTTGTCATCCAAAGACATCAAAGCAGCCATATTAAAGTGAGGGACAAGGGTTAAGAAAGTACTGATATCTGGTTTAAAGACTAAAAAATCCATGAGTTCATGTTTTGTAAGAAGAACAGAACTGCTAGAACTAATATTTAAATCAAATTTTGAGTACTTGCTTATAGGCATGCTTAACACTTGCACAGTTACCACATTCCAAGCCATTTATTTTTTAGCTATTCAGTAATAGCCAATACACAGACCTATGACCTTTTCTTCTGATCAAAGGTTTGATTCAAAGTTTGAGAATCACTGCATTCAGGACAAATGTCACTGTAGAACATACAGTGTCACAGACCATCACATGCAGGGAGTGACCAAGGGCTGAGGACAGACTGGTAAAGGAAAAGTTGTCTGCCAGTAAATAACACAGCACCCACCTCCATATATAGAGAAAAGCTGTATCAAACTACATGCATCAGTGTACTCACCCCTCCTGTGTTCTGTTGTCTCACATCCAAAGCTGAGGCCAGGCCGCCCAGAGTCTGAGGGTCCTCATACTTTACACTGCGCACAAAAACATAAACAACATATTTAAGATGGATACATTTTTTAACAGTGTCAAAAAACAGTAAAACAGTAACAATACCCAGCAATGCTCACCCAATGTTATACCCATGAATATCTGGTCGAATGTAAACATTATGAGAGATGTTTGAAGAAAATTAGAGTTTTTGTATTATTCTGTCCATACTACCTTCATAACACACCATAAAGGAGAAAGACAGAAAGAGGGAGAGAGTCTCTGGCCATTAGGCATGTTGCTGTTATGTGGTCCAGACCCCTGAGCCATCAAACAACCCAATATATCCATTTGCAATTTTGATGATGTGGTAAGCGTCTGGCGTCGTAAAAGAGTAGTCCTCCCCTGAAGCGCTTTGAGTGTCTATGATATAGCGTTATATTAAGGTAATGAATTAAATGCATGAGGGAATAATTCACATAGGAAGATGTTGTGAGAGCAGGGACAGTGAGCACATCAAAAAGTTAAACGTTATCATGGGGGGAGGGAACACAACCTTGTACACAGTGATCATCGGGGAACAAACAGCGTAAAAGTCCCCATGGGTGGTTTTTACTTAAATATTGAAAGGTGGTTATGAATAGCCATTTAATTAACACAAATGGCACCCTGAATAGTAGCATGAGAGGATCTGGGTTGCCCTAGAAGAAAACTAAAATCTAGACCTACTTTTTGCGCTGATCTGCCAGAGAGCTGGTCCTGGTCTGGGCAAACATGTCAAAATCATCCTGGTTGCGGCCTGGTACAGAGGACAGAGTACTGCTCGCGCCGTCTGAAGCTACATCTGGAGAGGGGAGAGCAGATAGGGGCGAGCAAGAAGGACAGAGAAAGTAAAGATGGTGGATTATTCATTAATTCATTCAACCTTTATTTATTCCTGAGAGATCATGGAGGGGTGACCCTCATTTACAATGTGTTTTTACAATTAAACTTGGAAAAATGATCTGATGAATAAATTAGGACAATAAGGATGCAAAATAATACAATTTTATGTAATGCAAGTAGAAGTTTACAGGTTTAAAACCAGATTTTGAAATTGTCCAAAAGGCACAAGTGAGTTGATTCCAAGAGTTAGGTACTCTAAAGTTAAAAGCAGTTTTTCCAAGTTCAGACCGAGCTTGTGGAACATGTAGCAAAAGCTGGTCAGCAGAGCGAGTCTGCCTGTCCCCTGAAGAACAGAGAAGTTCTGTAAGGTAGTATGGTAGTATTCAAATAAGAGCCTTGTGGATAAAGAGATACGAGTGAGTATCGCAATCTTTGTTGGAGAGAAGACCACACAACACTTTCATATAAAATACAATGATGTGTACCATAGACATGACCGTTATGAATCTCAAGGCAGAGTGATAGATAGATAGATAGATAGATTTAAGAGTTGAATATGATGCAGGTCTATTAATCACACCACCGTAGTCCAATACCGACATGAAAACTGCCTCAACAACCCTTTTCCTACAAAACATGGGAATGATGCTTTTGTTTCTGTAGAAATGTAGCCAATTATGACAAAAACATTCAGAACAGCAATATGTATACGCTTTAACCAGAGTATTATAGCATGCAGAGACCTTTTTAGAGACCAACAGGGGAGCTAGCACTGGCAGGGAAGAGTGTCGAGCAATGAGTTGTGTTGTTAGGCACATTTCCTATTAGTAGCTAGATTATGAGCCTTTCTTACACTCTGGTGCTTCTCCAATGCCAGGTCTGCAGAGACTGGGGAGGAGGGATGTTACAGCTTTGGAGAGAGAGAGGGTGTGTATGTGTCTGACAGTTGGAACACCACCTTTTCCTCCACAGTGGAAAATAGACATGACCCCCTTTTGTTCTTACCAATAACAGCTAGTGCAGATGATAGCGAGGCTGTAGTGGGGTTGTGGGCTGGCGAGGCAGTGGCCCCTGCGGTGAAGTGGACTGGAGGGCTGGAGCTGATCCTGGGTGAGACCACAGCAGGGGAGCCCGGGCCCAGGTCTATCAGGTTGTCCTCTGTGGCCTCATTCAACATCTGAAAGTGGACAAAGAGTTGGTCGTCAACAATTATGAATCCATGCAAACATCAATTTTGAGGTTTTGCCAGCAAATGAAGGAAGCATATACATTTGTTAAAGAAATTAGAATACAAACTTTGTATAAACTCACTATTTGAGACAACAATGAGGGTCAGTAGTTGTGAATTGGAGACTATGCACTGGAACAATACTGAGGGTTGAATAAACAAGTGGACAAGATTTCAGATGTGTAAGACAGAAGGCAAGAAGGAGGGGAGGGAAGGACATACTATATAGCATCTAGTTTCACACAGTGGTACTGATGAGACTAAGCGTGAGCTACATATAGCAGATGTGTTAACAGTTATCCCTTCCTTTTAATCCCAGAACAATGACTAGGATTGAACCTTGTACTGGCATCATACTTGCCTCCATCAGCTGGCCACAACACAAACAGACAGAGCACACAGAAAGATCAACAGCATGCAAACACAAACAGCTTTGTGGGATGTAGAGAGAGATGCCCCGACCCTCTGGCAAATCACTGCTACTGGCAAATGTACACTCTTAAATACCAGATTGGGACTAGTTATGTTTTGCTCTTCCAGTGATAAAGCTAAAAAAAAAAAAGTGCAGTCCACTTGCATTAAATATGAATGCAGCAGTGGATTGTGTATGCTATTATAAATAGTAATGATTAATTCAGATACTAAATGGTAAAACAAGCACACCATTGGGGATGTGGACAGATTTGTTAGAAACATCCCTATAGTGTCCTTAATTTTAGACAAACTGCCACAGGCAATGTAAAACAAAAAAAAAGATTTGAAAGATTCTGAAAACATGCAAAAAGCAAATACAAAACAAGCAATCGCAAGAGAGAATTTGTTTGATTTCTGCTCTTTGAACGCTGACTTTCTGTTGATGGTACTCACCCCTTTGTTCTGTAAGGCTCTACCCGACCTGTACCTCTCGTACCTGTGAGCAGCACAAAAACCTATGAATGTTTTACCACAAGCTTTGTGAAGTTTAGGTGGTTACACATCTTTTCATCTACAGAAACCTCATGAAAGAGACATTTTACCAGTTTGAAGCCACAGAATGTTTAAAAGGAACGAGTCTTCACACAAGCTCTGTAACTTTGTAGTGTTTGAACTTGCAAAAAGTGTGTTCAATCTGTGTTAAGCATGTTTTCTCAAAAATGTGATTCTTGAATGGAAAGCTTGGGTATAAAGCCTCAACTTTAAAATAATGAATCAAAATACAGTTCGGCAAAACAAAGTTATAACGACATAATGTTGGCCCAAGTCTTGATCTTATACATTGGGCTGGCAAAAACGTCTAGTTACTGTATGTTACACTGTTATGAACAGGTAAAAGTTGTATCAACATCAAAGATAATTTAAAGATTACCAAACAAAGTTCTGTTAACGGCACCCTATCAAAAACAAGCATTTCAGTCCTTGTTGTGCCATAAAAAAGCCTGACTTATGGTTTAATTGATCGTACCTCTCATATCGGAGGAAAATGTTGTTTAGGTCGTCATTGACATGTAGCAGTTCCTCTGTCACTTCTTCGTTAGAGACGCGCGAAATCAGCTCAACCACTCTCTGCTGCATAGCCCTGCATGTTCTGTTCAGCTCCTTAATAGATGGCACATTGACAGATTGATCACATTTACTGATATATCAAGCAATAGAAAAAGAAACAAAGGGAGAGGGAGAAAGATCGAGTTATAGAAAGTCAAATAATTTTGTCAGACATACAATATTATACGGCATTGTCTAAAATTTACTGTATGTGTATATATATATATATAATATATATATATATATATATATATA
>NC_045747.1:7558184-7560552 GCF_008692095.1 Etheostoma spectabile
ATATATATATATATATATATATATAGATATATAGATATATATTTACAAGGTATCAAATGTTGAGCAAGTCAGAAATATTTGCTCAACTGTTTAAAAACTCTGTCAATGCTTTTTCTTCTTTTTCTTTAGCAGCTGGAAAACGAAAGAAAGAGAAGTCAGAAAAGTTACCACAGGGCCAGATGCTTGCAGCTGACACAAATACCGAATGGATTTGGTCTGTGGAGATTAAATTCTGCATGAGTTTCTATACCACTGGTTACTTGTTAATTTCAGGAATGTGACCCCAGCTAACTGGTTCTTGATAAGTTGTGGGCGAGTTGAGTGTTTCCTCTGAAAACTAAAGACACTACTCCCCCTGGTGGCTGTAAACAATTCCAACACTTTCCAACTGACGTGCCACAATGGAAAGCTTTTTTCTTTGAGTTAACATCTTTTACAGTGCTTGGGAATTCATATAGTAAAACAGTTGATCTTTTATTTATTTACATTTTGTTTTAGATTAGGGATGCTAATATGATCTCTAGATAGACCTATTCATAAAAAATAAAAAAAAATACATGTATCAGATTTGCTTTCTCAAAGTAGTCTTAAAAGTCACTTCAAAACCACAATTTAAAATCCACAATACAAATTAAAACACACAAAGCCACATTTATTTCCATAAGTATGATGAAAAATATAGAGTCATCCCTGATGAAATAGACCTCATAATATATTCATGTGCCTCTAACCTGAAGCAGTTCCAGGTCAGAGGCGTCTTCCTGCCCAGGGACCATCTCCGTTAGCATCTCTGACATCACTTTGGTGTTTCCTCTCACTACGTCCAGCTCACTGCGCAGCTGGGCAATCTTAAAGCACAGAAGGTCAAAAGTCATTTCGACGAACCCAGGGCTTATTCTGTATCAGCACAGTGCTGCAGATGTTCTCGAAGGCAGTCGATTGAGTTAGTCATGATATCCAGCTAAAATCTTGTAATCTGCTTTAATCTATGCACTTTGCAATTTAACTGCTAACACTCTGGATCAATCTGCTTTATTCTGGTAAAATGGGCTGCATAAAGGAATGAAGTTTCACTTCACGAGCAATTAGTAAAATTAAAAATTAAAAAGTTAATTTTATTGATCAAAGGTTGCTGTTGATGCCCCTCACCTGTTCAGGGGTTGCTGTGATGGGGCTGGGCATGTGGGAGACCGGTGTGGCAGAGGCAGGGGTCAGGGTTGGGGTCAGGGTTGGGGTCAAGGTTGGGGTCAGGGTAGGTTTAGGACTCCCAGCGGCAGGTGAGCCAGGGGCTAAGTACTTGATCATGGCTGGGTCCACCTCTGGTGTAACCTGGAAGAAAAAAATATACCCCCTAAAGACAATGCTGTGTGAATATACATATGAGTTAGTGCTGTATGTGTATTTTTTTCCTCTCACCCTCTGTGGTGTGTGGATGGGAGACAATGCATCCAGGTCTGCCATTGGAAACTCAATGCCTTTCCTCTTGAGTTCCTCATAAATGTGGACCACACCAGTTAGATCAGGGCTACTCCTGAAGGCATCAGCCCAGGCCTGACACATAAACACACACAGACGTACAATAAAAAAATAATAAAAATAAAATAATAATAATAATAATAATAATAATAATAGTAAATGATATAACATCACAATATCAGTACAAAGCGGTTTATCACCCTGTCATGTGGGCAAATCCTTAAAAAAGTAAATTAACAATAAAAGTATGTCACTAACGCTATAACAAATGTACAATATAACCATTTTAGAAAGAAGGAGGGATGTATAGTTTGTGCAGGGTGTGCAAAAATATTGATCAGGGAATGTGCAAATGTTATTGCACAGTATATATGTGCAATGGCCAGGGATAATAGTCCAGGATGTGCGTTAATGTAACGTGCAGTGACAGTGGTTGGGTCTGTCAGAGAAGAAACTGTTCTTGTGGCAAAAGGTTTTTGGTTCAGATGGACTGCAGCCTTTTGTCAAGAGGAGTGTTTCAAAAAGTTTGTGTCCGGGATGACAGGGATCCTCCCAGCCACACACTGACATGGTTAACAGACCGAGCAAAGGACAGAAAAAAGGTGTCAAAAGAGGGTTAACCTTCAACAAATCCCTATAAATAATCAGAGCACAGAGGAACGAGAGACAGAGAGCACCACCTGTTGGCCGAGGTGACCTCAGGCACCGGAGGTTGCAGTCTGTGGTGCAACACCTGGGAAGTGGAACATGTGGTGCCCACCTGGCTTCCCAGAAACCACCACTGACCTACTTGATGCCACTGACAAAGCTGACTGTTACCATCACACTAAGGAGGACCAACGCCATTAACAACCTGATATCATTCAGTTTTTATTATATATATATATATATA
>NC_045747.1:7560562-7589403 GCF_008692095.1 Etheostoma spectabile
TATATATATATATATATATCTCTCACACAATTTTGCAGTGGAAGTGTGGTTTATTTGAGAATTAAGTCCTCTGGAGTAGTCAGTAAAAACTAAAATAAATACAGCACTAACACAAAAAGCCCCAATACCTGTATAAGCGACAGCACCTTGTCTTGTACGATGGTTGGAGGATTGTTTTTGGGGGAGATGATTTTGACCAACACACCATCGATGAAATCTCTGTTGGCCACCTGGATATGAAACCTGTGACCGCAGTTCTTTACACATGTCTCCAATACCTGCAGAGAGGGAGGCGATTAAAGAGAGACAAAAGCCTGCCTGGCAAATAAATCAAAAACTGGAAAGCAGGAAAGTTTGTGAGAGGCAGCTGAGAAAAGGAGGACTTCCCATTCAGGATGTTTTAGTTACACAGAGGGGCTTTTAACTAGCAGAGCTATAAAAGATGTGAGTGGATATGAACACAGCTCAATCAGCATGGCTGCTATGAACAAAATGAAAGATTAGCTAAATCAGACATAAACAAACATCCCTGACAGTGGGCATGAGGAGAGACATTGTGGAATAAAATGCCAAAGTGTTGAGAGGTTAAGTTTGTGCATGGTGCAATCCTTTAATGTGGTCTACAAACTGAGTAGCAGTAACAAATTTGGACACGGCTTACTGAAAATAAAACCATCACGAAATGTTGCAAGGTACGAAGCCATTGTGTCATTCAATTCCTACTGATGTGTCTAGGGAAATTGATGCCACTTTTACAATAAAAAAAGCTAAAAGTAGAAAGTTCTCACTGTTAGTGCCAGCATCACTTCTCTGTAGTTCTTGTTGCCACCAAGTCTCTTCTTCAGTGCCCGCATGGCATCTTTTGGCCTAGGAGGAAACAGCAGAGAAGACACAGCTGGATGAAGCACCCCAGTTGAGAGTAGACATAACATCTTTGACTTTGTTGGAATAAATTATTTTCCGTGCCACAATAACAGATGCCAGTCAGTCTGTCAGCATAACTGTTTGACTAAGACAGAGAAGCGCCATCACACCATCTGTTTATCTCTGTTCTTTCTGAGTGACTATCTGTTTTCTCCCAAGGCAAGATCAAAGCTGTCCATGCGTAAAGACTTCAGGTTGGCTGCCCGTCTCTTCACTGCAGATGAGCCATAATAAGCTTTTATGAACTCCTTCATGAGCTACAGTACATTTATTGAGCGGGGGAGCTGAAATAGATAGAAATGGATGGAGATGCTGCATAAAGTCATATATATAGCTTCCTCGAAACGCACCCTGTATGTGTTTGTTTCTGATTCAGTGTTACAGTGGCGTCCTCTTTTCTTTTGTTTGGATTTTGGATGGTGCATCTGTTTTTTTTTGGTTTCAGCACCCAGTAGCATGTGTAAACAAAAAAAATAAAAATTCAGTTGCATATATATATTGCATATATATATATGCAATATTCTTTATATATATATATATATATATATATATATATATATATATATATATATATATATATATATATATATATATATATATATATAAAAGTGTGTGTATGTGTGAGACAGAGAGGGCACCATGTTGCATGCCAAGACAATGACTGTGTGTGTGTGTGTGTGTGTGTGTGTGTGTGTGTGTGCGTGTGCGTGTGCGTGTGCGTGTGCGTGTGCATGAAGAATGTGAAAAGCTGGGAAGAAAAGGGAAAGTACTGAGGGAAAACTGGGAATGGAAAGATTCCAGTATACCTCCTGGAAAATAAACACTCTGCATAATGGAGATATTGGCTGGGATTCCTTGACTATTACTATTTATTCAGGCAACAAATCGGTGCTGCTTGATATGCCCTACTGTAGATGTTTACTAGGATATATAACCACAACTGAATTCAATAGTGTTTTGGAAGTAAGGTATAAAACTGCAGACCTATTTGTTTTATAAAAAATTAATGTTTTATATCATCATTAAAGGATGCAATGCAAAACCTGATCTGGATCTGTTATGGTGTGATAAAAAGAAATAACATTTTTTAATTCTGGAGAAGACAGATATTTTTGAAAAATGCAAATGAGGTAATTTATGTTTTCTGTTGCGACTTATGGTCTCACATAAGATGCATAATCTACACTGTGTCTTCAGAATGCTCATACTCTGCTTATGTTTTAATGCAGAAGGCTGACATAAGCATTTCATTCATTTAGTCAGTGACACCTTCAGAAAACAAAAGGCTTTCTGTAGGTTGGTGTATGTTGGTGAAGCACACAGTAGAAGTCAGTGTATTATTTGCTTGAGTCACGTAGTCAGCTAGTGTGACAAACAATGAAAGACCCATTAGGATGAACAATTCAGGGACCACACATATTTTCCCTACAGAACTTTGATTAAGCTAATTATAATCCATCAATGATTAACTTTTCAAATGTGTAGCAACTCACCCCTCGTCCGTCTCATTTACTATATCACAGATCTCCATGTTGAGGGTCCAGTCCTCATTCTGTAGGCCCCCATCTGTGGCCCTTTCTGGAGAAAACACAACGAGATTAACATAATATTTATTTGTATATAAGGTTATATCTTTAAAAAGAAGAAAACAAACATGTCCCTTAATTTAAGAATTTAACAAATTAAGAAAGGATCCGTTTTTATTCAATTTACACCCCAGTATTAAGTGACGTGAGACAGAAAGCTGGCGGCTTTTTACACAAACCCAACATTGTTTACAACACAACAGAATGTCAGTTAAAATACAGACAATGCCAACCAGTGAAGAGAAACATATAACTGCCTGTAAAAAGTTTACTTTTAGTTTTATCTGAGTAATAGTGATTATTAAGTCTTGGCTACTCAACAACTCAAAACCTGAGGGGGGGGGGGGTTGAAGTAAATTTTAGTTTTAATACCCAATCCAATATTTTCACCCTGGAAGCTGTCTCACTAGGAATGCTGCATTTTAGTCAGACGTGGATGTCTGTCGGCTGTGCTAAAGTTGATGAACATTAATTAAAGCGACCCATAGTTTAGTCGGGGTGGGAAAAACAATTGATTCTTAGAGGCATCGCGATTCTCTCTAGAACAATTTGATACTCAATTCTGATTTATTAACTTAAGTTAATAATCAATTATTTTATCTTTTTAGCCCAACTTCCTAGGATGTATTTTGTTCTGGTTTTGTCAAGAATCACTTGACAAAATGACAGAAATATCAGTCTGTCCAAGCAAGCTCCATTAATAGCCTAAGTGGAAACTAATTTGTCAGATGGGTTAAAATGAAAACTTGGGTCTAGGATCATGAGATAGATCAGACTTCTACTCCAAGTCTCATGTGCTATAAAAATCATCCACCACCTGTTGCTCCAATGCCCCCAACTCACATATATTACCTAAATGAATCAAACTGGAAACTGGAAAGAAGAAAGCTAACATCTTGGAGGAAAGTGAAGCTGGCTGTGGGTGTGGTGCAGCGGTGCACTCAGTCATAACTGGTATAACAGCTGAAAAACAGAAGCCACACAGGTTTTCAAACACCACCCTACCATTTTATAGCATTCTGGCTACAGCCAGGACATAATGTCATCCAGACTGTGAGAAGCTACAGTGATGAAGTGGCACTGCAGTCATCACTGCGTTCATCGCTCTGTCTCCCCCCTTCCTCTCCCGTCCCCAGAATCCATCCATTATGTCAGTGAAAGCTGATATCTATCAGGATCACAGTCGTCTGGGGTGAATTTCACATTGAAACAGAAAAATGTTTTCTAACCAAGTGAGCTGAGACCGAGTTCCTATCACTGACACTCAAAAGATTGTCATTAAACAATTCTTCAGCATGGACAGGAGGAGCTTGTCTACTAGAAACCCAGAGGCCCCGAGCAGGCTGTCATGCCCAGGCCAAGAGCCTCTCACTGGGCCGTGTTGCCTTCCTTGGGAGGCTCAACATTGGACGAGCCTGACAGCCATGACTTATTCATGCTCTACCACCCCTCTCTAATGAACTTGTAACAGACTGAGCAAGCACAGATAGATTTTTTTTTTTTTGTCACACCTACAAACATTTATCTACAAAAATAGAGAGCATAAAAGTGAATTACAACATGAGCAGCATTTAGGCTGCACATAAAGCATAGGTTTGGAGGAATTAACCAGCTACTGCCACTGGGATATTCCATGTAATCTCCTCAAGTGGATTGCCGGGTCAAGAAGAAAACAGGACAGAGCACAGGTGGAAGAAGAGAAGAAAAAAGAAACTCTGATCTCTCCATGAGCTGGAATGCCACTGAACAATCAGACCTTTGCTAATGAAGTGAAATGCCTGCTGCTGAGTGCATTCATTCATGGTGGTGTGTCAATTCCCCCAGTCCTGGGAATCGACACCGCACCAGTGAAGGCAGTCGATCACATGGCTTTAACGGTGGCAGGCTGTGCCATGCGCTGCCAACAAAGCCACGGATCTCTGTCCCTTTCTGGCCCCATCCATCCCCGTTTTGTCCTTTTTAAAGACTCTTCTTTTCTGTACAAATTTTCTATTTGTCCTTGTATTTGCAAGTTTGACAACAGCTGCTCGGCAAAGCGGGTCGCCTGAATATTGAAATGGCTCCTAATTCTGGTTATATGTACATATCAATAAAGCGTGGTATTGCGATATTTTCCGTGGCAATACGGTTTTGATACACAGATACCAAATATCAATCTTTTATTATATATGTGTTTGGGGACATTATTTGAAATTGGGAACAATTTTAAGTTGGGGAAAAGGTAATAAATTGCAATATATCTTATAATATTGCAATATGTTTAAAATCGCAATATTGTATTGTGACATAAGTATCGCTATGATACCGTATTTTGAGGCCTCTGGGTATTCCCACCCCTTGAATTAACCAGCATTCGGAAGCACTTTATCTCGTCAAATAGTGGAAGACATTCTTAAAATAACATTGATATATTACCCAGCGCTACTTCATTAACATTCATTAATTGACAATTAAATCATTAACATCAAAAAGTTAAACAAAGTTTCTTATTTATGATACTCTGCAAACGAAAGTAGTCAGTTGTATTAAAAGATGACAAACTGACCTATAGGCCTACCTACAAAGCTTGATAGCTTCCCATGCAGAAAGTGCTTAATTATAATCAGGGTAGGTTCCTTTCGATGTATTTTCTCCATTCATTTATTACTGGTGTATTAAAATGTGTTTTGTTTCAATCGGTCGAAATCTGTGAATGAAGTTGGTTCCTGCATTACCAAAACGACTCACTGAGTGACTGCATTGCTTCAGCGCTCTGTGCTAATAGCCTGAGCCTTTGACCAATATGTTTCCCTTTAGGAAAAATAGGTGAAGAAATTGGTGGAGAAAGCAGGCAAAGTGCCTTGACCATGAAGCTGCAGCATGAAGAAGGAAAAAAAAGTCATTCATTCACCATCTCGAATCCCTCCACCACCTTCTCAAGCACTCAGGAATAAAAAAGGTGTATAAAGTTCCACACAATGCATCCCTCAGCATCTGTTCTGTTGATTTCTCTCTCATTGTTTCAGGTAAGCCGATCCTTTGCCCTTCTGCTGTGGTGTACAGCAGCTAAACAGACAGCTGGCTGTACAACTCAGCACAGCAACTCAACCGGAGAGATCATGCTGGAGATTCAGCCATCTCTGTGAAATGGGGAAATCCAAGACGTGATGCATACAGCCCACGGAATGACCTAGAAGGACCTCTGTAGAGCAAAATGTTTGAGACGATGATCACAGTTTGTAGCTGAGGGCTGTCTTGGATGACATGGCAGTCACAAAGCAGCTGACCAGTGGGTGGTGGGCATCACTCACACAGGCCAGAGGACAATTCAGAGGCCGTCTAACTCCCATAGATGTCCTTTCTCCAAACTGTTTCTATCCAGTGCACCAAGGAGCTTGATTAAACATTGTAATCTACCTTCTATCACTAGGAACTGTAAAACAGATTAGGTAAGAACATGTGAAAGTCTGAGATTTACACAAAGTATTTATGAAAGAGCACTCACAGAAGAAAATATGTAATTAAAAAATACTTCTGTGAAAGCTGCTGCATTTGCAGGTAAACACAAATCGACATTATGAGGTCCACATCTGTTGTGCAGGGACTTAACTACACGTTAATAAAACAGGAACTACAAGCTCTTTTACACAAGTGCATAATCACTGGAATTCAAAATCAATTTAAACTATTTAGGTTAAATGCAATGAGAGTCAAGTCAAGCTACAAAAATATCTAGAACCAAAGTTGGTGTTCTTTATGTAAAAAAGGAACAGAACAGTACTGATGTTGTTACAGTGTAGTACTGTGGGGTGGGTGATATTCAGGCAATCTAAAGTGTATACTTCCTCACAACGAAACCTTAATAGATTTAAATTTAAATAAACTTACATTGTTGCACCCAGACTACACTTTTGTATTATCAGACAAAACATGTCTTCCTGTAGATCTCACAGAAGCTATACGCATCATGTGTGCTATTCTTTCAAGATGAAAGGCCCAGCTAAGCCTTGTTGACAACTGTTCTAGGTCAGAAAGTAGTTTATCTCTGAGCAGTGTTGCAAACAACCAGAAGGATGCAAAGAGAGAATGCAACCAAAGGGATGTGGTAGGCCTCACGTCCCTGATCAGCAGGACGAATAAGCACCACAACACTGAGCCTTGAGATCTAAAACTAAAACCAACCAGGCGGACCAAGCAGTGTGGTCAACTATTGTTCAGCAACTAAGGAAATATTAAAATGTATCTTACTGGCTCTGCAAGCCCCTTTTCACTACACTGTCCATGCCATTCCCTGTCATTTCATAATCTTGAAATCTGCATTGCATTGTCTAATGTTATACACATGCAGAATGATTTTCCGTAATGTAACGTTACTTGTCATTACAACTGACTATGTTAGGTAGGTGAAGTGGATAACATTATCTGAAAGCTCATTCTAAGTAACGTAAAATGACGTTTGCCGCGATGATGCTTGCTAGCTCGCTATTTTCGTAGGCTATTGTAAACCCCAGTAGTAAAACACAAAATGTTCGTCCACGCTCAAATTCTGTATGGTAGATTACTTATAACATTTGTAATGAATAACTGCAGCGCTAACGTACCTATGCATTGGCCCACGGGAGTGCTGTACGGATTTCCAAGTAAGAACTCCATTTTGACAACAAACAATCCGCTCGGGAATTGTTGAGGCTGAGGCCCGGAGGCGATACTACCAAGCCCCGCCCACAGATTAATGCTATTGGTCAAATGGCCATAAAGTTAAACAGGTATGGATGGAATCAATGTCAGTCATATTAAGCAGCGGAAGCTATGTCCTAAACATTTGTACTACATATAAACATGTATTTTACTTTATAGCGCTCCGTAATTATATAGAAATTCAAGAAAATACACAAACAAAGATAAAAAATTAACTCAAGCATTCATCCTCTGAAATATAGAATACAAAGACACATAGGTTAACTCTGGGTAGAGAGAGTATCTGGTATAGCCTACATTGCGCTTTAAAAAATGTTTAACCATAAAAAAGAACACACACACACATTCACAATCTTAGTGTCATGATAGCTAATCATTATTTTGATATGTTTTGTTTTTACATACATTAATAACTCAAGCATAAACTTTTATTTTAGCAGAAACATATTTAACGTACTTGAACGCAGCTTAATGTTGACCGGTTGCTATGTAACGGTGTGTAAACAACAGGGGTAAGGTCAGCTGGGTAATGTAGACCTACTGGTTTTAAAAACTTGTAGCTGATTGTTGATTTTGCGGTTGTTAAAATTGGCTAATTCTTTTTCTTGAAAGCGCATTCATTGATTCATTTTAGCGAGCTAATAATGGTGTGAGTTAATATCATCCTACTCCATCATAAAGAATTTTTTTTTCTTTGTTTAGCAAGCATAATCTTTAACCGATTAAGCCAAGATACAAATTCACAAAATATGATCTACTTTCTTCTTTGAACAGAGGATGAAGTGAAGTCCAGCGGGACTCGAACCCCACTAGCAGCCGGATGACGAGGCGTTGTGATTAATCCACCATGTTGATGGATGAGGAGATTCTGCGGAAGGCAATAGTGGAGCAAGCAGAGCAAGATCCTAAAGATCAGGCTGGGCTTATTGTCAAGGCGGAGGATATCCACTTCAATGAAATCCTTAAACTACGTCTGGAATACAGAAGTAAGAAAAAAAGAAATCTGTGTGTTACAGTGTGTGTATTGGGATTAGGTATGTGAGAGGCTTTTAGTGGTGACTGTGGCTCAGATGGGGAGTGGTCCAATCAGAAGGTCTGTAGCCTGGCCCTGCAGTCCCATGTCGAAGTGTCCTTGGGCAAGACAATATTAATCTGATGAGCAGGTGGCGCCTTGTACTGCAGCCTTTGCCACCATGGTTCCAGGTGCTGTGTCAAAGCGCTTTGAGTAGGTGCTGAGACTAGAAAAGCACTATATTAATGCAGTCCAATTACATTTGTTTGTTCACAGGCATCCTGATTATTGACCACTTATGGGAATTCACATCCTTGACAAAACTGGATTTGAACTACAACCTCATAGAGAAGATTGAAGGCTTGGACCGTCTGATTAATCTGACATGGCTTAGTAAAATGACGTTTGGTTGTTTTATATTCTGATAATGCTTACTTGCAATAATTGTGCATGTATTGGCAAAGATGTAGACAACATCTTAAAAAATATGAGCCCAGTAAAAACCAGTAGTGATGACAGTTGTACTGAATGTGTCTTTTAGATCTGTCATTCAACAGCATCAAGAAAATTGAAGGTCTGGAGTCTCTGCGGAAGCTTGAAGTTCTGAATTTGTCCAACAACAAAATCTCTGTTGTTGAAAACATGGACACACTTGAGAGAATCACTCATTTCTTCATTGCCAACAACCTGATTGGAAAGCTGGACAAAGTAACATTTTCTTGCATACATTTGTCACATGTTATGTGTAACATGTTGCATGTGTATTATGTAACATTTGTGTTTTGCATTTTCAGACTATAACATTACAGAATGTTTACATAACCTATTGCAAATGTAATGCATTTCAAAGGTGCTCTATCTCAGGAGGTTCAAGAACCTATTCGCTGTCAACCTATTTGGAAATCCTGTCTCAAGGGAAGACGATTACAAACTTTTTGTCGCAGCCTACTTTCCAAGCTTGGTGTGCCTTGACTACAGATTACTTGATGAGAAGACAGTAAGTATAAACAGTGGTGTGTTTTGACCAAAACCCAAGTTGCAATATAGTGTCTTCTCTTTTTCCTTATAAGCTATTTTGATTTCATCTTAAAA
This sequence comes from Etheostoma spectabile, assembly GCF_008692095.1. NCBI lineage: Eukaryota > Metazoa > Chordata > Actinopteri > Perciformes > Percidae > Etheostoma > Etheostoma spectabile. Next base: position 7,569,854 of record NC_045747.1, read on the forward strand.
TGTGACTATGCCCAAGTTTCTTTGGAAATTTCACATGGCCATTTGCCATGTTGATACTGTATGACTAAAATCTCATGTGTCCATGTTCAGAAAAACGAAGCATCTATCAAATACCACTATGTCCTTGAGGAGATGAAACGCGAGGAGCTGTCGATGCAACAAGCTGATGAGGCTGAGCAAAGACAGGAATCTGAAGTCAAATTACACACTGTAATATAAAGCTCACATTTGGGGACCATTCAGTCCATATTTGCATATGGACTGAATGTAAATTCAGTTCTTCTTCCCTACAGAATGCCTTCGTGGAGTTCCTGAATGGCTCTTTCCTGTTTAAAAGCATGTTTGAAGACGATCCAGAGGCAGAGACACTGCACTGTGTGCCTGAAGTGGCTCACCTGCTTCAAACATATCCTTTGCTGTCTTTGTTTCTAATCCATGCAGGTGTATTGATAATAAAATATAATCTGTGGAAATTAGCACTTGGATTCCTTAACCCTATGCTTACATTTGAGCACCAAATGGTGGAGCTGTGTATGCAGTTATTTGAAATAGGTTTGGCTGAACATAAGCGCAGAGAGACAGAGGTGAACTCCTTCTTTGGTGGTCAGAATAAGGCTGTGATGGAGTACCAGCAGAAAGCATCGGAAATATTGGCAAATTTTGAGCAGGAACAAAAAAATGTGAGCTGTGAGGACCAATTAAGACCTGTACTACTGTCTTTAGATAAATTAGTAATCTGATATGATTGATTGGTATAAAGATTTCTCTTGTGTTCTCACCTTTAGAGGATAGTGGAGTTGAAGCAATTATCAGACCCAGACCTGCTCGAGGTCCAGATCAATCACTGCAACGATGAAATCAACCAACTCTGTAACAGCCTCATGGCCCTGGAGTTTCAGCTGGTCAGCCAGCTGGAGGTCTGTGTGTGTGTTTTTGTGTGTGTGTACTGTAACTTCTATACTTTGTAAAGCATATGATCTTCAATCTGCTTATAGTGTATGCCATTTGAGCCAATTCTTAATTCTCTTTAGCCTCAGTAACATAAGTTATGTTACATAGTTTATTATAGATTCTATTGATACAAATTTAATTTAAAAACTGTCTCCTGTCTTTTTAATTTTTTAACTAATACCAAAGCCTCTTGTTTATTTCAGGATATCATCAAAAAGTTGGACATCGACATCTCAGACATGGTTGACAACTTCAGTGAAACTGTTCAAGGGACATATCCTTTCTCGGTGCTCATCATCTTAACAGATTTGAATAATTTCTAATAAAACTGGCTCATTACTGTTCTCAGGGTCAAGCTATTGAGATACTGTAAATCCTCATTTGGGATAGCAACTTGCTCCCAATTAAAGATGCAGTAGGTAAGACTTACAACTAACTTTCTGTCATATTTGCTAAAACTGACACTATATTCGAGCAGAACTACATAAAGCAGGTAATCAAAAAAAAATCTGGCTCGTCTGGCACCACCTACAGGCAGTAGTGCAATAAGCAAAAATCCTACCGGTCCCTGTTCAGATCCTCTAATCAGGCCCTGGGTGGTGTCATTAGTTTCAGTCACTGCTCAGGCACACGCATGCATTCTTCCTCGTGAGGGGAGGGGCTTAGGAGACTGTTTGGGCTCTAGCAGAAAGGGGGGCAGGAGCTTAGAAGTTGTATCGATGTGTACATGTTTTTGGCTAAATCCTGGATCTTCACAATCCTACCTACCACACCTTTAAATTTTAATGTACTCAAATCTGGGTTCCAGGGCAGCTGCCTGCTTTCTGTGGCAAGTAATCCAGACATGTTTAAATGTTAGCATTTAAATCATACACAGTGACAGACACACACACAGTTTAGAATTTCCATGACACAGTCATACATTTGTGCAATGTCGAGATCTGGAGGATAATTATAATGAGAAGGTGCGAAAGATTGCTGTAGCAACTCTGGATGACGTGGCCAAGGACAAACTGGATAAGGACATGCCAGATGATGTTAAAACGGTAAGGGGGTTATTCCTTATGGACCAAACTCGCTATCCAAAATATTAAATGGAATATATACTGTATTTGAACTGTTATAAAAATGTCAGACTTCTCTCTCAGTTCTGCTCTGTTTAATCTCAGAAACCTAATAAAGAAAATAAACGCAAGTAAAACATTACGGCCTGCAAACCCTGCCATGTCAACACTACAGTGCAACATTAAGGCCACCATGTTTAAAGGCCTAAAGGCTACATTTGGCATATATATGTAAATATATATATTTATATTATTGCAGATAAAGTCTAATGGGAAAAGATTAACCTGGATGAGTCTGATAAGGTGGGGTCATTACCAGTCACAGTACCTTCAGCTGTTCACAGTTGTGTTTCCTCTGTGTAGCTGTTTACAGACAAAGACAAAGTGATGGACGCACTGACAACTGGGCACGATAACCACCTGATGAAGATCAATGGCAGAGAGACACAGTTGGTTACACGTGTCAATGCCTGGAAAGTGGCCCTCATTAATGGGGTAGAGAGCTGAAATTGCATTAAAACAAACACCCCAGTTGCCATTTTCGTATGGATGACAGACCGTATCTCACAGTTTTGTTATTGTTTGCTTGGTTATTACAGATTCAAGACAAAGAACTTAAACGGAACCGTATGCGCATCTCAGACATCCTCAGATATGTGGGCCACTTGAGGGAGCAGCTGGAGGAGTTGCAGTATCATCATCTGTAAAACATATTTTTTTAAAAGAACAGGACATTTTCTTAATCTTACTTGACAACTGTAACAAATTTCAGGTTGCAAGTAAAATCATGTCTTTTTTAATTTCTATATCTGGTCCTTAGACAATTAAATATACGTATGTCATAAGGAATCCCTTCTGTTCACCTTTTTTCTTTCTGTCTAATTTGAGATTTAAAAAAAAAAGACATTTTAATAATCATCATATTTGCACTCTTCTCTTGTTCCCCGGCCAACCACATACATGAGATCTGTTTAATTAACACTTAATCTTTATTAAAACAACTTTATTACAGATAGAATAGCATTATAAGAAATAGGTAGTGTAGACCAAAAACAAACAAACAAATAACTACAAATCATCTAACAATCAGGTCCACGATGTATATCTAAATAAGTGATGTCTTTGAAGTTTTTAGTAACATTGCCAATAGGAAATTCTGTTCAACACAAACAGAGGTATATATTCAAGGACTCAGTCTTAACATTCACAATTTTTACTGTGCTAATAAAAAATAAAACAAAAAATAGAATAACATATTTAATAGATAAAAAATATATATTTTGGTATATATTTCATCATATGTAAATTTAATATTTTTATTATTATTTATTATATATGATATAGTACAGACTGAAGAAACATCTTTGCTTCTAGACTCAGTGATCAAAACATTCTAAGTTTTCCCACTTTTCTAGTGTAGTAGAAAATTGAATACAAATCCCAGAATTCATTTGGGTAAACTTACTCAAGCCAAGCACCAGTTTCCAGCCAATGAAATTCAGGGAAGCTGGATTCTCAAATGAAACGTTGCAGTATCATAGAGTGCGGTATTCCAGTCCATGGGCAACATTGAGCAGAAGTTTTGGGACTTCGGAGATTTTCTTTGCAGCAGGTAGACCCTCTGTCAGGACCCATTCTTTGTCCAGCTGTGGTGTACTCAGCCGCAAAGTCCATGACGGTTGCTAACGGTGACACATTAGCTCTCATTATGCCTGTCCGAGCAGAGTGCTCCAGTAGCACCGGCTCGGCCCGCCCATCCTCGGCCTCTCTTGTTCCCCCTTCCCCGATCAACACCTACCAGCCTGGGGTGGCTACTTCGCTAATGTACAGCGGCTCACAGTTTCGGGGTTATCAGAAGAGCAAAGGCAACTCATACGACGTTGAGGTTGTTTTGCAGGTAATGTCTTATTGACATGAATTTGTTTCGTAGTTTAACATTTGTTTGTTTGTATGCAAAGTCAGCCACATTTGGTAAGTAAGCTGACGTTAGCTTGTTAAGCTTTTTATGGTTGTCATACAACACTACTAACGCACAGACCTGGTTGTTTATGTTACATTGTGAATTGGGACCTAATTTCATGAAGTAACCTTTTCTTCAACTATTTTTACAGTAACGTTACACAAACTCCCCTGACACGTAGGTGTAGATGATAAAAGATAGATGTACAACATGTTATTTTGAACATCTATCTACCTAAATGACTGGAATTGATCTACTAGCCTCAATTTTGACAGCAGTGTCAGCAGACTCTGACAGAAAATATAATGCCTGCCTGCATGCCCACATTTTACGGTTTGTCTCTGTTTACACCAGCCCTCCTGCAATTGGTTGTACATCATTAAGAAGGAGTACCATTTTTGCACCTGTGATTTTTTTTTTCAGGCTACTTGAGATACATACCGGTAATGACGTGTTCCCTAAATCTGTTTGCAGCATGTGACTGTGGAGGACTCATATTTGTGTGGATACCTGAAGATCAAAGGCCTGACTGAGGTGAGCTTCCGTATGTTGTAAGACTGACCTTTATACAGCACAAACTGGTTTCTAAAATCAGATTAATGGTAGACAAATTTGAGACCACTAGGTTTAACCTAATCTTTCAGGTCTACACACTTAAGCCTGTAGTCTGGAACAACCAAAGTACATTTCCAGGATTAAGCCTGTCATATACACATGCCAGAAGTCACTCACCTTCTGCTCTCTGCGTGTTGCCGTTTTTTTTGGATCGTGCAATAAGGCAGGCCTGCACGGTTCTTTTGGTGAATGATTGTAAAGATTTACAAAGATGTTTACAGCATTAATTTACTCTCTCACTGGGATGTTTTGGGAACTTCCGCAACATTAACATTGGGTTAAAGAAATGCATACAACCCATAGCAGTTCCCCCCCCCCCCCCTCTTGCCACAATGCATCTGTGGTGTAGCCCGACCTTACTCTAAAGCACTGTGGAGATAGGTCTGCCAATGCAAGATTATCCAGTCCGTAATAGCGTGTAAAATGTTGATTATTATCATCTTTGTTGGATTTATGGCACAGCTAGTTGAAGCTGTACAGGTAATCGGGGTGTGTGAGTATGTATGTATGTATAATATTATATATATATACACACCACACACACACACACACACACACACACACACACACACACACACACACACACACACACACAGAAGAATGTGTGAAAACTGCATAACATGTAAGTCACTGGCCATTCTGGAAATCTTAATAATCCTCATGTTGCACCGATTGATTGACAGAGCAGTAACCTATTTAAGCATTTTTAGTTTTCAGGCATACACAAAGTTGTTTTTATTATTAATGTATCAGATTTTCATTCCTTTCTATGTGTGACAGGAGTATCCCACTCTCACAACATTCTTTGCTGGAGAAATTATCAGTCAAAAAAGGCCATTTTTAACTAGGAAGTGGGACGCAGATGAGGATGTGGACAGAAAGCACTGGGTATGTCCTGTTTGACTTTTATTTTAGTGCAGTATTATTTGTGCATTCGTTGGTTTAATGTTCAAATCATACACAGCAGGATGTATACATTGAGCAATCACAATTAGGGCTGCACGATATGAGGAAAATATCCAATAGTGATTATTTTGACTGATATTGAGATTGCAATATGATTTACAATATTGAAGGGAATGATCACAGGTGTATCATTATTCTCATTTTCATTAACTAATATTAAATCTCAAAAAATGTAAATGATTTATAGTGTGATTTTTGTGAGGATCTGTACAAAACAAAGATACTTTCTGTAGTCTGTAGGATAGGATTTGTAGGCCTCTGCGATTTGGATATTGCACTAGTCCGTATTGCCATTTTGATAAAATTGCGATTAATTGTGCAACCCTAATAACAATGTGAGTAGTCTTCCGTATGGTGGGAGGAGAACGAGAAAAAAAAAATGCAAAATATGTTTTGACTTTTTCATTTTGTTTGGCTACCAACAATAGATGGAGCCAGCCTGTTGTGAGAAAAGCCCATGGCAACTGTTAAATTGAAGTTTATATCAAGGAGCAACGGGCATCTTTGTATTTTATAAGCATGAAAGGATTATTGTTACTTTACATGACAAGAAATTAGACTTTGCATCTCTTACCTGTATTTAATGAACTCTTCCCAGGGCAAGTTCCAACCTTTTTACAAATACGCCAAAAGCTTCAACTCGGATGACTTTGACTATGAAACGCTGAACAACAGTGATTATGTCTTCATGAGGTGGAAGGTTAGTACATACATTTACTGTCACCTCTCCATTTCTCTCTCTGTCCTAGTGGTGGCTTTGAGCTCTTACCTCCAATCTCCTCCCCCCACCCCCACACTCTCAGGAGCAGTTTCTAGTTCCCGACCACACTATCAAAGACATTAGCGGTGCCTCCTTCGCTGGCTTCTATTACATCTGTTTCCAGAAGTCCACAGCCACTATCGAGGGGTATTATTACCATAGGAGCTCAGAATGGTAACTACCAAACATCACAAATCAGAGTCAATGTTTTTTTTGCCACATTAGTACATAATTCTAATGCCGATATCTCTCTATTTTCTTTCCTACTTGCCTCTGCAGGTACCAGTCTCTAAACCTAAACCATGTTCAAGAGAACAGTATGCCTATTTATGAGTTTCGGTGACAAACGCACGCACGAGTGTCGAGGAGCTTGCAGTTCATAATGCCCTGCGGTGAAATGGGATGGGAACAACGGAGAGCCCTTTAGTGCCAAGATCGGAGCTGACCCGTTTTTCTCGCTGCAGGGGAATTTAACATGTGGTCAGATACTCCTATGCTGAAAGAAAGAAGGCACAGAGAGAGAAGAGTTTAAAGGAGGACAAAGATCAGTGACAGATGGAAGGTTCTTACAGTCACTGTAGTGCTCATGTTTCCTTTTTTTAATTTAATTTAGTCCTTTTTTGGTCTTTTTTAATTTAATGTTGTGCTACCAGATTTTGTTTCATAGTCTGTCTTCCTTTCGCCGGACATCAAAATATGTTCGTTTTCCTTCTGTGGAGAAACATAATTGCCTTTTAGCTAAGATTTGCAAAAGAAAATAGTATAAAGGTTATATATTTGTAAGAAGAGTTTTGTTCCGTACAGCTTGATTCAAAGAATCTTATTTTAAATATATAACATCAGCTTTAACAGAAGATAGTGTTTTAATGCAGAGCATGATGGCGGGGCTTATCGCCAACAGGTTGCTAAGGTCGTAATGATAAGCAGTGGTCTGTAAGACTAAGTTGTGGTCTGTGGCTCAGGGATGGTGTGTATGGCCAATACATATTTAATAACTGAAAAAGATGAATGTGGGAATTGGCTGAGTTAGGATTACAGTGTTGTTGATTTCCACCAGGGCGTTAATAATCAATCATTTCAAAGCTTCAAACACAGTTGTCTCAACATCTTGGCAAAAAGTCTTCAAATCGTATCAAAATGTCTATGCAAGCCAAAGGTGACTAATAGGTAGGATTTCTAACAGCACCTATTTGATTTTCAGATGATTTATGGCAGTGATTTATTTATTTTTTAATTTAAGAATGACAACAAGTGAAAATGCATAAGGAATTAAGATTTAGAGAAGAAATAATTAAGTAGATTTAGTTACCAGCATTTGAAGCTCAGACATGTGACAGAACATTCCAACTCCATTAGTTTCAATCATGTAAGATTTTCAGTCACGTAATAGGTGTTGATAAACGGTTGACGAGAACATTAAAAGTTTCGTGGCACATGGAGTTTGGCTGACTGGAAAAGCAACACGGCAAAAATAATGCATTGATTTGAATGTTAATCTTCAACACAGTCTGTAGATACGTTCTAACTTGTCTTTAGTTTCAGTCACATTTGTCTGTATTATTTTCATCTTTAGAAGCTGTTAAATGTAGTTAAATAACTTGATTTTACTGCATTTTCCTCTTAACCTTTACATAAAGTCACTCAAAATGACTGTACCCAGAGGCACAACAGTGGAGGTAACAAAAAGCTTCACATAACGTGCTTATCTACACTGTGTACTGTTCTGTCGTCAGTGGAAAATGTGTAAAAGAAAACCTTTTGTGACTTATGGAGAAAAGTATAAAGTAGGAAAGTGTGATGGAGGAAGAATAAAACATTTGATGCTAAGGGAAAAACCTGTTGCCTTACGATTTTTAAGGTTTGTAAAGTTCCTTTTAAAAAAGACAAATTATTAGGTCAGTAATGTTTTATTTGAACAAAATCATAAAGGTATATTTCAGTGTTGAGGGATTGTGCAAAAAAAATAACTGAATGTCATCAGCAACCTGAGGATGCTGACAGTTTGTCTGGAAAGGGTTGAAATAAGAGTGATGTGCTAGAGAGTGCATGTACTCCGCCGGCCACTGTGTTGCTTAGACTATCAGCTGGCTCGGGGATTAGGAGGGTTGTGGGAATAATGTTGGCACTGTTGTTTTTTTGTTTTTTTTAAACCAACTATGTGGATTGAAGTTGTACAATCCAAATTTCCTTTTTTTATTTTTAAATGTATAACAGAACACAACAAAATGTTCAATGTCATAAACAGATGTTTATTTGGGAGGGAGTCATTCAGGCGTGACTGAATTCACCTGATTTAAAGAAGATGATGTATAATCAGCTATGAGTGCGTTTTGTGAGGAGAAATAAAGTGTGAACTATTTCATACAACGCTCTATTCCTCGATGTATTATTTTTCGGATAAACCCAGGACTGCCTTTATTTGACAGTGCAGAAAGAGACATGAAACATAGAGAAGACAGATGGGTAGCTTCCTGGCTGAAATATAAACAGGGATGTTGCAGTTATGAATGTGGTAATAAGCGTGTTAGGCTTTCGGGACACCCCGGCCCTTACAAAGTTTCAGAGATCATAGCAGCCAGCACTAGATGTCAGTAGTGGACAACAAATAGTCATTTTCTCTTTCAAGCATATGGTTACAAACTTCTAAACCTTATGCAGCAATAAGGTCTAGTGCAGGGCCTTCAACAATGTCTGGATGAGAGCTAAAATAGATTGAATCACCTCGATCTGGTGCTTAAGAGAGGGGATTTTTTGAAGACGCATTCTAAAAGAAATAAAAGGTAAAGCTGTCATAACCTTTTCCTTCAACTATCTATGGTCATAACTTGTACCACATTCCCATCATATCTCAACATAATTTAATAACTAGAAGAATCAAATTAACTATGACTAAAGATAACTGCTGTATGACAAATGGCAACACAGCCACTTATTGTTTCCTTGGACAAAGAATGTGACTGAACGTGCTGCCTCTCATTTTGGAAATTAATTGTGTAGTAACCTGGGTTTTCTTGTAAGTGACGAGGATGTGTAGTCCTATTGTCTACGTGATGCCACACCTGCGCCAAAATAAAATATGTGCCAAGCCAATCCGCTTCAGTCCCCAAACCAGAGCGAGGCTGACAGTATCTGTTGCAGCTCACAATCACAACTGGGCTTTTTAACACTCCGTCCCTGTCGGCTCATCATGGAGGCGCAGCGGTATCCCCTCAGTGTCCGTTTAATTGGAGTACTGCACAAGGAGAAGAGCAAAGTAAGCGCACAGGGCGAGAGTTGCTTTATTTAAAAAAAAATCTGCGCTTCTCTACAGTGTAATTAAAATCTCCATTTTCCTTTTCCAGACCTACATGACATCCGTGCTTTGGTCAGACCAGAATGATATTTTGGTTTACAGGACTTTTCAGGATTTCAAGAAATTCCACGTGAGTATAAATTGCTGTACAGTATTTCTGATTCTAGTTCATTTATATGTTGCGCATGTGCAGGTGTTGGTTATAAACAGCCTTTTTTTTGTTTTTGTTTTTTTATACCAATTTCTGTATGATAGAAACAAATGAAGAAGGCTTTCCCACCCGCAAGTAAAAGGAACAAATCGGACAGAACCATCCCCAGATTTCGAGGTAGACCTATGTGTTCGTAGTTTACAACTGCAGTTTGTGAATCAGAAAGTGCTGGTACGCAGGACTCTGACTTCAATCGCCCTGTGTGCTTTCAGACAAAAAGGTGACCCTAGGCGGCCAGAGGAAAGGTCCCACAAGGTCACTAGTGCGCCTCAAGTTCTTACAGAAATACTGTGATGAACTTCTGAGCTGTGACCCGCGGGTCTCCCAGTCTGCAGAGCTCATCCAGTTCTTCCAAGCCAAAGACCAGGACCTGCTGCCCGACTTCGCCAATAACAGGTGGGCTAAACATATTTAAAGCAATTTAAATACCGTCATTTTGTGTAGGGATCCCTTTAGACTTTTAGGGCCCTTGAGATCAACTAAATGTGGAATTAGTGACGTCAAGCTGCATAAAGCTAGTCGACAGGGACAAAAACTGAAAATAATGCCCAGGAAGAAAAAAGAAAAAAAAAAAAAACAATACTCAATTATCCTTTAAAGCAGACTCATATGTGCATGAAAACAAAGAAATGCTTTAGTAGAAACATTATCAAGATTAGTTTTAACATACTGCAGATTAACAACTGTACACTACCCTGTTCTCCATCTATATTTGTCTATAAAGTTTAGTATTAACACCACATTCTTAAGATTTTAAATTCAGATGTGTTGCATTAACTGCAGTGGGCTTTGTCGCAGGCATGTAACCTTCACAGAAAGAATGCCCCATCTTGACAAAAAACTTTCTTAAATTAACATTTCACTTCGTCCTTAATAATTTCCCTATTATCCCTAACCCTGGTAAAAAAAGATCTATGTACAAGATCATGCTAGTTAGTAGCATGAAAGTTAGAAGAATGTAAAAGAATTGCAAAAATAGACTGAGTTTCTCAGCAAGCATGTGGACCTGGATTATTTCAAATGCTGAAGTCATACCTGCTCCAGGACCCTTTAAAACACCACCCGGCAGACTATGCATTCCTACACAACAAATTCAAAATTAGGTGATTAATGCCGAAATTCGGCATTGGACTTGTGCATGAGCTGCTGTTTTTTTTCTTCTTTTCTGGAGCCTACATATTTTATTTCTCAATTGACCTGCGTGTGTCCTCCTTAGTATCATGGTCATGCCATCAGACGATGAAGTCAGGGCCAATGCTGGACAGGGCAGCGGCGGTAACGTGACCCAGCCGTTCATCACAGAGACGTACAGATGTGTGGCCATTTACGAGACCAAAGACACCAAGAACAAACCTTTCAAAGTGGCCAAGGATGAAAAAGTAGACGTACTCATCAAAGACAAAGCAGGTGAGCGAGCTTCAGTGTCCTGTTAATGGTTAAAATAGACCTTATACACTCCAAATACACTGAGACCTGTTAAACGTGTGCTTGTGTTGCTTCAGGGTGGTGGCTTGTGGAGAACGAAGACAAGCGGATGGCCTGGTTTCCTGCCCCCTATTTGGAGAAGCTAGAAGATGATGATGATGATGATGGGGACGTTGATGGGACTTCTGAAAGAGGTACATGCATAGTTTCAGATGTACACAATCTAAAGACATTACACTATCCACACGTAACACATTTGCGTACATAGTGCAGTTTTTAATTACTTTAGTAGGTTGATGTCAGTCAAGCAGCTACAACCTTATGTCTTAAAGTCATTTCTTTCACTCTCAGGAATGCTTTACACTGTAGTCAAGTGCTACAAAGCCACTAAAGATGACGAGCTAACCGTGGCCATCGGTACAGTGGTGGAGGTCCTGGAGAAGTCTGACCACGGCTGGTGGCTCATCAGGTATGTAACACTTTTGTTTTTTCAGACATTTTACGTCATAGATTGTTTTACCAGGACAAGCTTGTCATATCAACATTCTCAAAGCTTTAATCTCAGATGTCAACCCTACATTGTCCACTTTGTTGTTTTTAACAGATATAATGGTAAAGCAGGTTACATCCCCACCATGTACCTGCAGCCCTATGTCCACCCTCACGTCCGCATGACAGCCCACCATCAAGATCGCAGAGCCTCCTCCTCACAACTCCTTTCCCCAAATCTGGAACAGCAATCCAACCAGCTCAGCCACTCACAGGGAAACCTGTTGCAAATTCCACCCGCCAAGTCTTCCTCACCCCGCCCCGTCAAACCACACAGCCAGCAGAGATCACACTCTCTAGATATCCATGCTGATATAACTCCTGCTCAGCCTGCAGAAAAAAACACTGCCCCTGCTACAAACGTTGCCAACTCACCAATGACTGCAAAGGGCACCGCTCCGCCCACAATCATGGTGGAGATGGATGGAGAAGAGGACAAACCTGGCATTATCCTAAGATCAGATAGCGAGGAAAGCGACAGCAGCGACGACCTCAATTCTTCATGGGCGAGCTCGTCATTCAACCTGAGCCAGAGTTACAACGAGGGACAGCTGCGTTACAGCCGCACGCCTCCCCCCATGGCAAACAACCGTCTTAACCCGACAAGCGGCCCACATGGGAAAATAATGATGCCCAGTATCTCTGATCCCAACCTCTACAAGGGCCCGACAACACCCAAGGTTCCACCCAGACCGCGGGCCCAGGAGATCCTCACCCGGTGTACCACGGTCACCCGCAAGAATGCAAACAAAGGCGGCCTGTCACACACACAGACATAATAAGTCAATGAGAGAGATGTTGCACCAGATGCAATAAGGATCTTTGAAGATAGATTGCCAACAAGTATTAAGAAAATGTACAATGGCCTTCAGTAAAAATAAAACTCATGTCTAGACTATGTTTTAAATTATCACTTATTTTCCATACTGGAAACCTTGTGTTGTGCCTGATATGCATTTTGACTGTGCTGAGTGTACACAGAGAGAGATTGATTTGTTCTTGTGACTGTAGTAAAAGCAAATGTTTGTCTGAAATACCACAGTCTATTTCCTGCTTGCTGGCTTGAATAGTGGAATATGTGTAAACAACACTGAACACCAGTCTGACCATGTAAATGTTGGCTGTTTTCACATGTTACTTAAGAGCTTGGAACAAATACAACAATGTTGAGGAATTTGATGTCATCTTCAAATGTCTTGTGAACCTGAGACCTGGACATGTTTGGCATTTGAGTGCCCCATTTTGTGCAACCGTTTATACCAAAAAAATAACTTTCTGTGTTTGATGATGTTTCCCCCCCAAGCTTTACTAAGCTAAAAGTCAAAACCTTACAGCCCAGCTTCCACTAGACTAGACTAGAATTAAGTCTAAAAGCAGTCATGGAGCATGTGAATGACTACTCAGGTAATTTCTTAACAATATGGTGCATCACTCATTTTAAATCACAAAGAACTGATTTTATTTCATAAACATTTGTAGTCATGATATAAAAAAAAAAACAATCTGGTTATGAAAGGAACATTTTGTGTTGTGGTTGAGCCAGTAGATCCGGACTACACAACATTGAAAAAGTAGACAATGGGTGCTGTTTCTGCAGTGGGGGAGGATAAACCTGACTCAATGCCTGATTGTTAATGCAGGTCTGTCTTCCTCCTCTCTTCCCTAACGTCCACTCCGTCAGGAAATCAGGATGGTTAGGTTTTTTCAAATTCTGCTCAAACTCTGAATGGATGAACCGATGCACAATTTAGTAACTGTCACAAGACAAAGTATTTAGGAGCTGCTGAGACACGGGAATGCACAGAGAGGCCTGTTATCTTTATATTTATCCTCATCATCATCATCATCACTCCACACCTGTCTCTCTGGCTCTTTCTGCACTGCCACACATTCAGTGTGTCGCTCCAGCTTATGGTCCGAGATTAGATAACCCCTCCTGGGTTTTTCATTTCAGGAAGTGCGTCATCGGTTATCAGCTTGGAGATCCCCATCAGCTGGCAAAAGTCTGGCCTTGTGGAGTGGAAGAAACTGGGAGAAATTTCACCTTTACCGTTGTTTGATCCTCTTCTTCCGATGCTTCCTCTGCTGAGCTTTCCTCACTCTCAGAGTGGTGGTTGCCATTTGTTTTGGTGCTATCACCATTTTCTACTTGCTCGCCGCTAGCAGAGGCTTTCTTGGTAGAACTGACCTCATTGTCGTCGTCATCGTCGTCGTCCTCCACCTTTGCTTCTTTAACTGGGCCATTTGGATCTTCATCTTGTCCGCCGTCGCTGTCATCTCCATCTCGTTTCTCATCATCGCTGCTAACCATTCCTTTCTCTTTGTCAATCATAAAGAAAGGCTTTGCAAGAGGAGTGGTATCCATTTCTTCGTCTTGGTCCATGCTAAACAGCACAAACCAACAGGGGTTAGAGTCATAAGCTTCAAATTAACATACACATCAACATGTTAACCTTCAAAACATTACTGTATGTCCAGTTCTGCAACATACATTATCCATAATATACATTTCTTATCCCTCTTCTACACCAATCACCAGGGTCAGACCAGGATTATCTAACCCATGTCATTCCCTTCTTTTGACAGTTCAAACCAACCCAGTCAACACAGGTTGATCCCTGATCATGAAAATTATTCAATTATAAATTATTTCACAGCAATCACATTCTAAAACCCAAATAATTAACCATAGAAACACTCAAAAGATGACTACGGGGTAACAGACGCTATTAGTTTCATTCTCTGCATTTTACAGGTTCAGGTTCAGCAGTTACCAAGGAAGTAGGAACAAGGAAGTCTCTAGCATCTATTTATGACCATTTTGTTAGGCTTTGCTGTCTGCCTTCAGACCATTCGCACAATTCACAGTGAACTGCAAATGTGTCTCGGGGGAGAGAGAGAGAGAGAGAGAGAGAGAGAGAGAGAGAGAGAGAGAGAGAGAGAGAGAGAGAGAGAGAGAGAGAGAGAGAGCAGCGGTGGCGTGTAAGATAAATAAAACATTTTTATACTTTTACGTTCTAAAGTACAGTGAGACAAAATCAATGTTTTTTCAAAGTGTGTTGCAACCTGTGACGACTGTTTGCCCCCATTTACAACCAATAAAATCATTTGTCTCGCTCTGGTTGTTAGCGACCCTGGTCGTGAGCAATTGACATTATCATCAAACCCTGTCCGACCCACAAAGTTGAGTGGGTCAATATGGGTTAACCCTTTCAAACACAAAGTCAACTCTGGTTTGACCCTGGTGGAGCCCTCAGTGTTAAAGTGATATTACATTCAAGGCTTATGATGCTTTTAGAACTGTTCTCAGATATTAGTTACAAGTCTGTTGGTATCAGTTTCACCTTCCACTGTACTCGACTTGGATGGCCCAACTGTTAAGTCTATTGTTATAAACAGTGAAGGCTTCATTCAGAAAAGAAAAGATGTAGCAGCATGGCAGGTTTTATGCCAAGAATGCTGCTCTGACACTTTTTTCTTTTCTGGATTCAGGCAAGACAGTGTTTTGTTTGAGGCTTTGACATCTATTGTATGTCATGTTTGACCCACAATATCCTGTTACTAAGGAGAAGGACCAAAGTGTTACTGAACTCAACACTGATTGCTCTTTTTGCTCTAGTCAATAGAGCTAGATGAGGAAGTTATTGAGCTCTAGGCTCAATGAAGTGTCTGAGACTCTAAATAGAGCCTGTCTGTCAGCATAGCAAGGGCGCCAACGAATAGGGCTCCAGCAAAACTAAAACGCAGGAATCAACTTTTGTTGCAAAAAAATAATGTTATATTGCAAAGTGTTATGATGGCCAATCACATACATGGAAGCACACATTCCTTGTAGATCAATTTGTAATGTGAAGTTTGTCTTTCTACTATTACCTGTCTCAACGTAAACCGCTGCACAACGTTTTGGCGTCTGATAGGCCTTTAAAAGTATTTATCAGTTACTCCAACTGGACTTCCTGGATCATATTTCATTGTCTCTCTGGTACCATAAACAACACCCACCCACCAAAGCAGCCCCCATGCGCCTTTTTATCGGCTCTCACCTGGATGGTGCTCCGGCCACTCTCATCTTCTGCCACATGTAGTTTAAAAACATAGACGCCTGCAATAGATTGCCAATCCTCTGCATGTGTCTCTCTGTGGGAGAGCAAGAACAGTGAACGTTTTTAACAGCCCAAATTTTAACTAGGAACCACTTTAGCTAGCAGGACCCAGAAATGGCGAGATGGGTAATAGGAAACTTATACTCCGTATAATAATGTTACGTTTACACCCACTTTGCCTATAAACAAGAGTTTACTCTTTGTATCTTATACATTGTGTTTATATTTAGACTGTCTCAAAGAAAAGAAATATCTCATATCTCAAATTTCATATCTTACTGAACTAACATGCAAAAAAATAAGAAATCAGGAAGGGGGTAATACTTTTTCACACCACTGAATATATTATTGGTGGTGTTTTCCAGTGTAAAAATACTGGTATTGGTATCTAAATAACTCTACACAACACATCCATCTATCAATGGGGGAAAAGCAGAAACTTCCGGCAACTCTTACTCTTGTTGTCATTTTCTTTGTGTGAGAGTCCGTGCAGTGACTGCAACACGACAGCAGTCTTTCAGCACATTCTTTAAATCTGTTTGTGTAATCCGACAAACCAGCTTTATAGTTTGTGTGTACCTTTCTTTGGCACTTGTTAATGCTTTTGTCAACAAAATGATGCTCTTTGTCCTCAGTTCTAATCTCAGTTTCATTATTCTTTATTACAATTCTTCTTACAAGTCCCCTTTTGTTTTGTTTCTTAAATGATCTACTTTTAATTTTAAGGTGTGGGGAGCGTCATTGTGTTTATAATACACAGTCATAACAGGTGTATCTAACAATACATTCACACACACACACACACACACACACACACACACACACACACACACACCCACACCACACACACACACACACACACACACACACACACACACACACAACCTGTGTATGGGATGAGTCCCTCGAGGTGGGTTCGGGCACCCTGATACTGCAGCAGCTCCTCAGGCGGCAGGTGTGTGAGGAGCACGTGGAGGACGGCCTGGGCATCCTGACAGTTTCTGGCGTTGGTGTTCCACACAGTACAGTAGCGCAGGAGCGACTCTGAGTGGGTTTTAAGTCAAAACAGTGTGACATGTGGCGTTTTTCAGGTACAAAAGGGAAGGAAGTTAAGAAACAGCCTTTATTACTTTTTTCTTCTTCTTCACTTTAAGAAGATTTTGTTTTCTTGTCGTATCTGTTTCCCATCATAAGAATAATTGACCGACACTATAGATCTTTTACCTTTCTGATCCACTCTGAGTTTTAGTACCGTCTTCTCCAACAGCTCGCCACTATTCTCCACCTGACGGATTGCTAGGAGCAACAGAGAACATGTCAAAGACAGCAGACAGACAGTGGTTGAGTTCCCTTTCTTTATGTTATGTTTGTAATAGTGACTGGGTTTGATGTGCTCGCATCATTTTTGGTTGAAACGTTATAAACTGAGTCTGTGTAGAAAAGAATTTCTTGAAGTGTGCAGCTATTTGTTGGTTCTTTCACCTGTGATGTTGCATTGTGTTATTTCACAGACAGGGAAACATGAGGAATATGCCTTTGCAATGCCTACACAATGGCCCAGTCTCATCTGGTGCCATTGAAACAGTCTCCTTTTAAAAAAGGTAATTGTTATATTATGAATCTAATTATTAATTATTAATTATTTTGGATTTAAATGTTACAAAGACAAAGGACATGTGCATTGATTTTAGACGTCACCATCCCACTCCGGAAAAGACGACTATAGAGGGAATGGAAGTTGAAATTGTTGACTCATACAAGTATCTGGAATCATGTTGATAACAAGTTGACCTTTGAACTAAATACAGACATGATAATAAGAAAGTCAGCAGCGTCTCTCTGTCTGAGAAAGCTAGCTCAGTTTCAAGTGGATAGATCCTTGATGACTTGTTTTATAAATCTTTTATTGAGTCTGTATTTACCTTTTCATGTATTTGCTGGTATGCTTCTCTAATTTAAAAATGAAAAACAAAAGGCAACGGTATTAAAGTTAGTAGCAAATTATTGGGAGGCAGCAGATGACACCTACGGACTGTATACTAGACATGTACTTAAAAGGCAGAATCCATCATGTCCGATAGTTCTCACCCCCTAATGCAGAATTTAATTTGCTGCCCTCCGGTTCCCGTTTAGTCAGCTACCAGCCAAAACAAATAGGTACAAACTCCCCTTCGTTCCCTCTGCCATCTCTCTGCTTAACTCTGGGAGACTAGGTAATGTCGGCACATGGTACACTGGGGTTTAAACTTTTAGTTGTGGCATTTACTTATTTATTTTCTCTATTTGTATATACTTATTTTAATGAGTTGTTGTCTTTGTGTGTCATGTGTCAGTTTCTTGCTACTGCAGCAAATGAATCGCCCCTTGGGGACAAATAAAGGTTTTGATTGATTGATTGATTAATTAAGAAATCACTTACACTTAATATGTAGTAATGTATATAAGTAACACTGGTGTGTGGATATGAACAATTTTAGCATTACAAACCCAGACACATCATACTCTTGCATGACTAGGTGTGATAGTATCACAACAAGACTAATGCATCTGCCTTTTGTTTGGATAGACGCCTCAGTGTTGCATGAATGCTGTTGGCACGCGTGCGTGACGCTGACTTGGTGTTTGCAGTCGAGACGACCAGTTACAGTGACATTATAGACGACGCATCCAAGAAACTTGAAAAATAACTCTGGGTTATGTAATGGGTCAAAAGAGCACGAACAATGTGGAATCCAGGTGGCCTTTTGTTTTTATGTTCACAAGCTTATTGGATGAAGCGGTGTGCTGTGCGCTGACTCAACTCTTCAACATGAGCAGCCATCCATGATGAGAGATTTATGAACAACCACAGGTCAAACAATGAAGGTGATGTGTACTGATAAGATATAATGTAGGACAAACATTACATAATAACTTGAAAACCGTGTGTACACTTTGTAAATGCAAAAAAGAAAAAGAATCTGTAAATGAGCATCTGGGTCGCTTTCGCGGTTTAATCAGTGATGCTTCCTATCTCTCTTTCCCATCAGGTCTTTAGGGTTCACTGGTCAACCTAAAAGAGTTTTAGCACAAATTACCTTTGATCACAGTGAGCACAGTGTGAGGCTTGTCCAGTGATATTGCAAGACCCAGGGCCTTCAGGTATTTCTTCTCATGGAGCAGATTGGACAACTCCTGCTGCCTTCAGAAACAAGAAACACACATTTTTATACAGACCCACACTATTTGTGCAAAGATCCTCAATGTTTACAGCATACAGTTCCTTAAATATGGCTAGAAACTGGATACATTAATAAGGATCGACAGATGAATACATAAATCCAGTTAACTGTAGTTATAAGTGGGATGTGCCTCAGTTTGGGTTCCGCTGTGGTAAAACTTTTACCATAAAATACACAAAGTGAAATATACACAAATGTCCGCTTTTCACATCAAAATGTCTTGACAATATCAACTATTTCACTACAATAATAAGGCATAGCATCTTTTATTCTAAGAAATCTTGTAAGAAATAAATGATAAGTTACAGATGACAGTTAAAGATGGAAAAAAGGGTCAGTGCGCCGGGTGCATGGTTCAAAAGGGTTGTACTTAGTCTCTTAATTAATCATAGTTGTGTTTCGGCCGTAACATGCAATAAACCAATCAGAATGT
>NC_045747.1:7589413-7591254 GCF_008692095.1 Etheostoma spectabile
TCCCATTCCCTTTAAAAGCCAGGCGCGTTTGTATCTTGGCGCAATGCTATTATGACGGCGGATTTGTAAAGCAAGAAGAGATGTTCAGGAGAAGAAACTGATCTGCTCGTGCGTGAAGTGAAATTTTGCGAGCAGATCATATCATAATACTATTTCACATTGAAATATTTTTAATTTTTTGCATGTTTGTGTGCTGCTTCGCGTCCCTGTGTGTAACAAGCATTGTGCACAAGCCTAGGCGGATTTTACTAATGTGCTGTTAAAATGACAATGAAATGCTGTGTTATTGTTTTTAGATCAGGTTTTTGTTTGTCAATGGCGCGATCACTTCCTGCTGCCAATAGGCAAAGAATTCACCTGAACAGCCTCCCTGTAAGACCAGCACGCCCATGGGCAAACAGATGGAAGCAGGTGCATTTATTTAAACGACGTGGGCGCTGGACGGGAAACTGACAATTGCATCAGTCTTAAACTAGCAAAGACACTTGGGTCGGGCTCTGCACTGCGCCGGGTGCAAGATAGGACCGAATGTTGTGTGTAGCTTACTTTAGTATCAGATCCTCCTGCTTGGCCTGCTCCTCTGCCAGCTCTACTTCAGTCACATCCTAGCAGCGGACAAAAGACAAAAACATTGGTGGTCATATGTTGATCCCTGCAGGAAAAATTCCTTTTTTCTCCATAGAGAACAGAGAGGTCAGTTATGGCGCTTACCCACTGCTAGTACCAGCTCTGCTCGGTGAAGAACGTAGAAGGTGTGTTGTTTTTGAATGTTGGAATGTGGCTGTTGCCACAGCCAGAAGACAAATTCTTTTTTAAAAGAAGCTGGAGGCAGTAAAAAAAAAAAAAAAAAACATTGCTGGCTAAACTATTTAAAATAGCGGGTTTGTTCAGGACACCCCAGTCTGTTGCTAGCAATGACGACGCACTGATTAGTCACAATTCTCTCTGACCAATCCGTAGCCTGCAGGTTTTCATACCACCTTTTAGTATCGCCTCAGCTTGCTTGGAATCTCGACGTAGGTGATACTAAAAAAGTAGCTGTTAGTACCAGGTACTTTTTTTATAATGGAAAAACAAAAAAGGCGAATAGAGTTGAGGCAAGTCAAACAGGTAACAAGTAATGGAAAAACGCCAGTAGAGTGCAAGGTCAACTAAAAATAACCACCTAGATAATGTACAATATTGTGCTAAAGAGTCCTTCAGCAGTTTAGATATTTGCTAACACAAAGAACAAATATAAAGAAATTTCTGAGTTGTTACATAACAAATCTTACATTTCTATTTGTGTAATAGAACAGTTGTTGTTTCAGCTCTACCATTCATGTGGAGGAAAAAAGCAACACTAATAGCAAGACAGGAAAAACTTTTTGCTTTTTTAATCTGACAATCAATACTTTTCAACTCTGCCTGTTTAGAAGTTTGATTGTTAATCGAGTTGTCAACTTTATTCTCGGTTGTAACAAGTGACTATGAATTCAAACCACACTTACCACCCACACGGTGATGTTAGAGTCTGCTGAACCAGTCACCACCTTGTCGTCTTTGCGGCTGACATGGAGACCCCACACTTTGTCCTGGTGGGCGTCCAGCGTCTTTACACACTCGTTGGTCTTTATGGTCCACAGCTTTACTAACCCATCTGAGCCACTAAGGACAGAACATCAGTTGGAAGAGTTGAGTCACAACTGAGTATCAAGAGTAAGAATTTTATTTAAACAGGCCACATGGCCGACATGCAGAGAGACAATTAATCCATTAGTTGTTCTACAGAAAAATGGTCTGCAAATATTTTGATATTATATCAAATTAGAGCTGGGCGATATGGAGAAAATCAAATATCA
>NC_045747.1:7591264-7591448 GCF_008692095.1 Etheostoma spectabile
TTTTTGACCAAATACCTCAATATCAACACCGCAATAATATTGTAGTGTTGACTATTGGTGCTGTCACAAAATATTTACACAATGAGATTTATGATAAATAATCATCAGTAATGTGGATATAATGACTAAGCAGGAAAAGGCAAATAATAGACCAGTTACAACAGTCTGGTAAGTTCAGAAAATG
>NC_045747.1:7591458-7596790 GCF_008692095.1 Etheostoma spectabile
ACTTTACTGTAATGCAGCCTTTAAAACCAGGAAAAGAAAACATTTTTGCCATATTACGATATCCAAAATTTAAGACGATATATACTTTCATATCACGATACCGATATAATATAAATACATTGCCCAACCCTATATCAAAAAATCTTTAGTTGTTTAATGACGCAAAAAAATGGCAATTATTCTGTGGTTCATGCTTCTCAAATGTGAACATTTGCTGCTTTTCTGTGTTGTATATAATTTTAAACTGAATATTGCTTTTAGACTGTAAGGTGACAAAACAAGGCATTTGAAAAAGTAATCTTGGGCTCGGATCTTCTGACAGGCATATTTTACTATTTGACAATTTACAGACTGTACGAATGATCATTAATCTAAAATAAATTTGGCACATTAATCAATACTAAAATTAATCATTGGTTGCAGCCCTTTACACAAAACAGTCAGCATGCAGACTAAAAAAAAATCATTGTGAATGGTAGTGAAACAGCTCTAGAAACAAAAAAATAACTTAAATGTTTTCCTATCTCTTCATTCAGAAGAGTTTAACTGGCAGTGGGGTCATAATAATAATCCCAGCTGACTGTCTTTTCTAATTTCCTGTTTGTTCATAACAGGAAAGTATGGTGATTTGTTGTATACCAACTTTAATAACAGTATACTATAAAAGTTTGTTTACAAAAATGAGTATGAAGTTTGGAAACGCGACACAGCTACTGTTTGTATGTCAAGGGTTTTCCCTACCACACTGATGATTTGATTTAATTTTCTGAAAGTTTGTTGTTGACATTCAAACACCAAAACAGAAAATTGCTTTGATTTCTGCCATTGGTTATAAATAGGCCACTTGAGCCTACAACTAGTTTTCCATTCAATTGCCTTTGCATATTGTTATACAATCAAAAATGAAAGGAAAAAAAGAGGATAACATTGAAAAAGTGTAATTTTATGGAGAAAGACTTTGCATGAGTGGTAGGTGGGGTTACCTGGTGAGCAGCTGAGTGCCTCGGCTCACAAAGATGACCTTCAAAACCGATGCATCGTGACCCTCAAAGGTCTTGGAAAAAATTAAGAACAAAACAAACTGATATAATTTTTTCTTTCCAGCCACAATTTTCCCTCAGTTATGAAAAAAAAACTTATTATTTACTTTTATTACTTATAAAAGTAAAAACTATTATTACTTATTCACTAATATTAAACTTTAACAAACAGACTTGAGTAAATATGATAACACAGACTTAACACCACAGTGAGAGATGTAATGTCCTAACCTGTCAGTGTGAAATAGGACACTGATAAGGTAGGGAACTTACTGTACATAGACAACTAATGTCTGCATTGACTTTATATTCTGTGATCAATGATAATCTGTGACACATGCACACTTATCCATCAGGGCCCACCTTCAGACAGCTGAAGTCTTGCAGGCTCCACAGCTTGGTGGTGCCGTCTGCGGAGGACGTGGCCAACACCTGGTCAACAGGAGAGAAGCAGACGGCCCAGACACCACGACGGTGGCCCCTAAAGACCCCCAGCAGGGCCACGTTCCCCTCCCCCGCCAGTGACCACAGCTTGGCCGTGCGGTCCTGGGAGCCTGAAGCCAGCAGTTTGTCATTGGGTGAGACTGCCACGCTGTTTACATCCTGGAGGGAGGAAAATAAGGAAGTGAGGAATACATTTTCACTTTTATGAGATTTTAGTTAATATAGGTTTGAAGAAAGAATTTTATTTGACAAAAAGAGATGGCGCTGAGAAACGAGATGGGAAAAAAAAGAGGGTGTTGGACAGAAAAAGGGGTGAATGCCTGAAAAAACATTTCTTTAAAGAGAGTCTCTGAATTCCTCTCACTACACTGCCTCCAGTGGCACATCACTGTTGGGATTTACATCTTAAAGTATAGTGCCTTGACTTGGTTTGACATGTCAGCCCAGTACAGCAGGAGTTAGCATGTCCGTTACAACAGAGCTACCCGCTTGAAGGTGTCTCTTTAACTGTAACACGCTTGTTTTGAGTCAATCACGTTTAAAAGCAGAATGCTGTCAAAGGAGCGGCTGTAAAACAGTGGATAAAAAAATATTCTATGAATTCCCCTATTTTTGTCGTCACATCCAAGGCAAGACGTCATATTTGTTATGCGATATTTCCAGGACAAGTTAAGTAACCAGATGCTGCTGATTGACAAATTGGCAATTGTTATGTCTTACATCTTGAGTCAGGAATGTGTACATGTAGCAGGAAGTTTTAGGAATTTTATTTTACTGCCTTTTATGACGGTATATATCATTATATAGTAAATGCTTAGTTTATCATATTATTGTTAAGTAGAAGTTTTCTTCTCTTACAGGGAACTCATTTCTAACTGCCTTTTTTCTTCATAAATCCATTTATTGTTTGTTTTATGAAATGTATGAAAATAGCGAGAAATTTCCCATTACACTTACCTAGAGCTCAAAATGACACGTTTAAATTTCTTTTGTCTGACTAACAATCCACAAACCTCAAAATTATTCAGTTCACTGTAATTCAAGGCAAGGAAAAGCAACAACTCCTCACTGTTTTTTCACCACGTGGGCATTTGCATTACAGGTTTCAGACGATTAAAGTATGTTGCATGCTGTGCAGCAGTACAGTGGGAGGAGAGCATAGAACTACAGACTATAACTAAAACTACAATACTGGGCAACAGCTTCTAGAAGTGGTCGCACAGTTAGTCCACCTGTGAAATTCAGAGACATTTGAACTGTGATGGCTGTGCATCCTCATTTCAGAGTCCTTTATATCCCTGCATCAGTCCAAAGGCTCTGATAACTGTTTAATTCCCCAGACAGACCTTAGCTGAGCTATCAGAACGCAGAGCAGGCAGTAAGACCTTATGACACTGGCGTGTCAATACCCTTTCTTCAAATTACAGAGAAGCTGTCAATGATGCAAGGATGGACCATCCAATTCTTTGCAGGGATCAACCGATAATGATTTTTTAAGGCCTATACCAATTATTAGTTGTTAATGAAACCGATAACCAATACTTGGAAGTGATATGTATTTACAGTGAAAATGAAATTCTTTAACTCAAAATTAAGATTAGTTACAAGTTACAAACTCCAACACAAAACTTTGTTTAAATGCGTTGAGCAATTATTTAATAAATGAGAAACTTTCCACATAACAGTAAAAGGGACATTAGGTCAGACTCAGTGGTGAGTGAGACAGAAACAGAGGCACAGACACAGAGCTGTAGCCTAGCCAATGTAGCGAATCTTTTAATTAATTTACTTTATCGGTTATCAGGCAAATAAAATGCTGATACAGATAATCTGCAAACTGCCTAAAAAACGGCCTGATAATCGGTCCATCCCTAATTCTTTGTTATTGCAACTTAACAGCTTCACGATCACATTTCAAAAGTTCTTCCTACCATTAAAGTATTTGTAGTCACACCCTCACACACACCTTGTTGTGAACTTATTTACTTTCTCAGGAATTGGATTTCATTTTATTGTAAACAGCTGACTAAAAGTGTGGCTGTTTATTTAATGTGATCATGTAAAAGCCCACGGGATGGTTTTGGGGAACATATTGATTGTTCACATGGTATTAAATGCATTACAAATAATATTTTTCAGGAAGTTTAGCTCTAAACTGTTTTGTAATTTGTCGTCTACACCTATGCAGGCTATCATACTAACTGCTGCAGGATTTTTCTTCTTTAAGAAGTGTGTGGATTTTTTGTGCCAGTACCTTATCATGTGCCTTTTCTGTGGCGCGGGGGGTCAGCTGATGTACGCCCGCCCCTGTCGTAGATAAGTCTGCTGGTAGATCCCACACCTTCACAGTACAGTCCTGACTGCCGGACACTATGAAAGATGCTTTCATTCTGGACACAAAGATGGAGAATCATTACAACCACACAGAGTCATTGATTTTTACAACCAATTCCCCTCTTAATACCATCTAACCCTTTGCCTGTGTTGGTAGATGTGACAAGAAATATGTGTGTCTAGAGGAATGTTACCTGGAGCAGGTGATGGAGCCCACAGCATTAGCATGGTTGGAGCCTTGAGCCACACAGTGCACCTGTCCACGGTCACTGTCCATCTGCCACACACGCACTGACCTGTCCTAAAGACACAACACACAAATGTTATTGTTGGCTTAAATGTGGTTTAAAAGTGGCTCTATTTGTAGAATAGCCCATGTGCGTTGAGGTTTGTGAAAGCATGTATTTGCAGGATGCCTTAACAGAGTTTGTGCACAATTCCTGTTTCCTTTCATTGTGTGCAGTGTTGATGGAAGCTGCACAGATGTGTGCTCACCTTCGCACAGCTTGCAAAGAGAAAACCCTTTTTGAAGACGTCCAATGAGAGTACAGTATCTGTGGGCGATAAACAGATAAAAATAGCTGTGAATGTCAGAGTAGATAATCATCTCTCCAACCAGGTTACTTTTTAACACCGCACCCACCCATTGAATTCTTTGGGTTCTGGTTCCTCTAATGACAGCTTTAATCCTGCCATGGTTTTATAGAGCTTTTTGTTTGTTGTAGTCACTGTGTTACTAAAGATTTATGAGTTTCTTAAAATATTTTGAGTGTCTTTTGAGTTTAATTTGCTATGTTGAGTAAAGAACTTAGCAAGTTTGTTACAATTACGTTCTCTAATGTAAATGCTACCATTATTATTTATATTATCAATCAGTCAGCCTTGATACAAAACACATGAACTTTTCTTCAGACTGGTCATTATGGACTGTGTGGCAATATATCTATAATTGTGGTGAGGTTTTCATTTCTAGTCACCCAGGTTTCTCCAAGACATGTAAGATCTACTGCAGCTTTTAGAAACTACAGAAGTATTGTAGTTAAAATGTATACAAGACAGATAAATTGATCAAATTAAGAAAAAAAATACTGATTATACATTTTTTGCTTTTTTCTGTGTAAACTTTCTGCCCTCTGGTGAACAAATAAAAATACTGCAATACATTGCACGGCTAGGTATAGGCTTACACACAAGCTGCCCTCTGCTGGTGACTGACCTGTGTGTCCGTAGAGGATCTGGCAGCTGTTGGTGAGCAGCTCAAACACCTTCAGTTGGCTGCTGTTGGTGGCCACCACAATGTGGCTGTCCCCTTTACCAAGAAACTTCACGTCCAGCACTTCATCATTGTATCCCACAAACTGTGAGAGGGTTCAAAGAGGGAGCAACAGAAGAAAAGCGTCTTTTATGTATAAATAATAACAATAAGCTCCGGATGACTGGAGGCTATTTTTACATTCAAAATTTGCACAATGTACACAATTTGCAAGGTACAAAAAAAAAAAAAAAAACTCCAC
>NC_045747.1:7596800-7598161 GCF_008692095.1 Etheostoma spectabile
ACCTGCTGCTGTGTGGTGAGACCAGGCAGCTGGTAGAGCACAATGTTGTGTTCTGCTGTGACTGTGGCCAGTCTGGAGGAGGCGGGCAGATGAAGGAGAAACGTAAGACTGCGGGGGTCGTCGTCCCTCTCCTCCTCCACCTCAGAGGCAGCGGTGAGGGAAGAGGGGAGGGTCTGGGTGTAGACACAACGCGCCGTGCTGGCCTCCCATACTCGTAATACACCTACAAGTAAGGAAGGGAGAAGAGGTGAAAGACAGAGACGTTTTAAAGCAAAGCTCTGAGGATTTGCTGTCACAAAAACGCTGACAGCTCATGTCAGTGATTTGGGAAGATTCAAGATGTGAACCTTTGCTTCCAGCAGTGATGAAATGCAAGTCTTTGCTCTTCACTCCAATCTCAGACAAGTCCTTATCCTCAGGCAGCAGCACAACACCCTCCACAGCCTGCAGACAGAGACCACACACACACAGACACAATTTTTCCAAGATGAGGAGTATAAAAAGTTTTTTCATTCTTTGTTAATCAAAAGAGACATTGGAATATGCATTATATTATTACCTCGTAGACTGGCACAGTTCTCTTGGCTTTCTGAGTCTTCAAGTCCCACACTGTACAGATCTTGTCCCTGCCAGAACTACAAATGCAAGTCAGCACACAGATATAGAGAGAAGAAGAAATGTGTAAAACACTCAGAATCTCAAACACTTGAAATGTTGTAAACATCATCCATTGAGTGGCTGAGTGTACGGTACCTGACCATGGTGCTACCATCGGGACTGAAGCTGAGCGAGGTGACAGCGCTGTAGTGGCTCTGCAGCACACACACACACCGGCTGGAGCGCAGGTCCCACAGCCGAATGCCACAGTCTAAAGAGGAGGAGAAGAGCTGTAGCCTGCTGATGTCTGGGTGGAACTGGACCAGGCTGCCAAGATACACAGAGTGTTGTTACTGATCTTAGTTATTTAATTATACAATCAGCATCTTTCACTTAATCTAAAATCTGTAATTGCTATGACTTTTTTTATTTATTTGTATTGATCCTCTACAACCAAAATGTATATCTTTATACATCTATCTAGCTATACATTAGTAAAGAAACATCAAAAAACACTAACTTTAAATACACCAGGTATTGGCATATCTGAAAATGTGATTTTACTGGCCTTCAACACCAGCAAACAAAGTAAATTGCACAAATTCTATTGCCATAGTTAATGATTCAGAGTTATGACAGATAAAAATCAACCAGCAATTCTGAGCAATTTAATGCTCAGAATTCATCAGTAGGAAACTACTAGAACTGTTGGGACCTTGTAATTTTTGGAGTGTGGTCTAGACCTACTCTATCTGTAAAGTGTC
>NC_045747.1:7598171-7602111 GCF_008692095.1 Etheostoma spectabile
TCTTGTTATGAATTGATACTATAAATAAAATTGAATTGAATGCTCTGGTATTTCCTTACTCCAATAAGGCAAACTACAGGAAACGAAATGGGCACTGAACCTCCATACGTTTTTTAGCACCACCTGAAATGTTTTCGTAGGGCACTGTATCAACAAATGTCAGGTCCAAAGATTTGACATCTGATGTCTAGTCATGTAATCTTGTGTACCCTATTCATTTATCAAAAAGCTTTTGATTTAAAATCAAACTTTTGCCAATTTTAGACTATTTCGTTAGGGCAAAGTTAGCAGTACTGCCATTTTAACTCTGTCTTTGTTTATAAATGAGAAAAAAGGTTTTGTACAAAAACATCAAAAGTAATATGTGGGGGAGTATTATTCAAAGCATTTCTTGTTCACTAATATTTGAACTTACTGCACAATGCCAGATGAGCCTTTAAGGTTGTGGGTGCAGTACTGCTTCACCACATCCCAAAGCTTTATAGTGCCATCACAGCCACCTGCAAGACAACAAGAAGAAAACTCTGAAAACTGTACAGTGTTTACAATGTAGCAGAAACATGTGACACCAAAGACAAAACTTATTGTCATTAACTGCTGACCTGTGGCCAGGAGTGTAGAAGTAGAGTCAAAGGTCATACTGGCTACAGGAACAGTATGAATGGCCCTCCAGGAGCGAGTACACTGAGCTTGCCTCCAGTCCCACTGCTTTAGCAGCAGAGCTCTACTAGCTGTTACCAGCATCTGTGGTGGGAAACAGCAGAGACAGACAGACACAGACTGAATACTCTTTTTACAGGTTTATAGAAGAACATACAGTGAAAAACATCCAAATTCACACCATGAATAAAGTAATGACAGGCGCTTGAGATGTGCTTTACCTCATCATCACAGCTGAGTGTAAAAGATGTAATGTCCTCTTGATCATCCTGCATATACAATATGGAAAAACAAAATAGATGGTCAGGATTGTCCAATTAACAGTCCAAAACACCAAGATATTCAATTTACAGGGATACAATTTGCAGTAAATCTTCACATTTGGGAAGCTTTAACCAGAACATTTTTAACATACTTTGTTTACTAAATCCCTTAAATTATCAATGAAAATGTAATTAAATTAAATGTTGCTTAACTTTATGTTGCTCAACATATCAATTTCTTTTAGCTCTGATAACTCATTCTGTACTCACATGCTCCACACTGTGAACGATCTTCCCTGTGCTGATCTCCAAAACGTTGACACGAGATCCACAAGTGCAAAAGATGTAATTTTCATCTTTGCTAATCTGGAAAACAGACAGACAGACGGGTTCAAGGGCCAGGTAGTTCCATCATAGGAATTAAAGGTCATAATGTCACTTGTAGGTCCCAACCTTTATGTTAGTATAATATTAAGTCACTAAAGCCCTTTAAGATAATTTAAGGCTGGTAACGTTACAACATGTAACGTTGAGGTACACTGATTTCAGCAGAAGACACTTCAGACACAAAACACAAGACAGGAAACTCACCTGCACTTTTCCTCCTTTGTAAAAAGGTTCAATCTTGCTTTCGACAACATAACTGTAAGGGCATAACATAAATATAACTGTTAGCTGGCCCAACTTTAACTGACACTTAAGCCAAAAAGGTTACCCTAGCTACCCAACCTAGTGTTAGCCAGCTAGGGTAGCAGCATGCACGTGCGAAACGTCAAAAACTTACTTTGTTTTGAATTGAAGGTTGGTATTTGCCATCTTGCTCGCGTAAAATATCCCAACTTAAAAATGTTGCTAGCTATGGTGTTGTAAATTACTTGTATCTCACTTCACACGTTGCACGAAATCAACACATCCATCCCGCATGTTGATACCCGAGTCGCACACCTTGTACGTCATCTGAGCGCACTGAGCTGTGATTGGTCAAGGTGTTTTATGCTCAGTTTACAACATGTAAACAGACAGAACTCCTATTAAAAAAGCATGCAAAGTAGGCTAGTAGTTTCTGGAAAATTGAAGTTTATAAGTAACATACGTGGATGGTATGTGATCATAAATAAACTATAAATGAGTTAACTTTGATTTTTAAATTTGGTCCCTGAGGCTCACAACAATAGACTCAGCTGGAGCTATTCATGTTTAAAAGTTCCTGTTTGACTCGTGGAGGCTGAGCTTTGATGCTAGAACAGAAGGGAAAGGACCAGGAAAGGACGCGCTCCATAATGAGCGCCATTATCTCCGTTCGTTTCCATGATTTACTGGTTCCATTTGTCCGCGCTCGCACACACACGGTCCCTTCTTCATGTTTTGTCAGGAACGTTCATGTGTGTGTTGTATTGATAACGCGGGTGTGTTTCGCGTGTGACATGTGAGTGGACCGATATGGAGTAAAACATCGCCCCGGAATGGAAACACGGTGAAGAAAGAATATTGTCATGGTGAGTACACAACAGTTTTTGTTTATTTATGTATCTATCTATCTATCTATCTATCTATCCGTTTTATTACAGATGTTCATGGTCAATTTTGAAACTTTTACACAGGAATGAGAACAGCTATTTTTTCTAATATTTTGGTTAACTCTGAAAAGTGCTTCTCCTTAAAAATGCATATTTTCATGGTATTTGTTTTTATTATATATCAAAAAATAAACTAAAAAAGCATGTGTTTATAAGCATTTTGTAATGATCTGGTATTTAAAAACACCACCAGAGTTTTGAAGGATTGCTTTTTTGTCATTATGTAATCGACTTTCCAGAACAATTCTGTTTTGTCATCTCTTGCCTTTATGTTGAACACTGTGGAGCCATGTTTTACAGCTGTAGAGAAAAAACTGACCTGGGTACACATGAGGTCACAGTTTGCCCATCTCCTCAACTCTACCCTATCTCCTTGAAATTTAAGATAATAATAATACATTATGATAACCCAGAATAACGTAATATTTATTTTGGCATCATCCAGGCGGACCCAGAGGTGTCAACACAGAGTGGGGGCTATGATGTGGAGCTGTTTGTGGAGACTCCAGACTACGATCTGGTCTGCACCATATGCCAGGGGGTCCTCAGGTGTCCAGTAAGAGCTGCATGCCACCACATCTTCTGTAAGAAATGCATCTTACAGTGGCTGAAGAGGTAGTGAACATGAATCAATACCACTGGGGGAAACACAGTGTAAAATTCTACCGTATTGGATTGTTATTAATGTCTGTTCCACACAGAAGATCAGGACTAACTGCTGTTCATCCTTCACAGGCAAGAAACCTGCCCCTGCTGCAGGAAGCCTGTGAACCCGAGCTTGATCTTCGTCATGTTCAAGCTGAGCAAATCTATTGGACGCATGAAGATCAAGGTAGAAAATGAAAACTATGTTGGACATTTGTACATAAGAGTCCAAGTGGAATTATGACCACTCTCATTTTAGTAATTGGAAATAGAACACATCTAAATAACTGAAAACATGGCCTAAAAAGGGACCCTCTAATCTTGTAGCTCTGGGGAGGGGGGGTCGGTAAAGGGGTCCCCTGTAGATTTTTGCTCTGGGTGTTTATCTAGCCTTGTGAATTGGTTTACAGGGCGTATTCATGTAGAATTGGTTACAGTAAGGATGAGGCTATGGTCCTTTTTAATGCACAATACTTATAATTATAGGGGTGCGCCTAACATTATTTCATGATCAATTAATATAAACATATTTTTTTAATTAATTAATCAATCAAATCTATACAATGTCAGAAGACTTCTACTCCACTACAGTTCAGAGGGACGTAGTGTACTTTTACTTGACTGCATTTATCTGACAGATTTATTACTTTACAGATTCATATTTTATACACGAAATAAATGGTGAGCTTAAGGCCTGTATATGTATACATAGACACACACATATACACACTGCATGTATATATAAAGTACAGGCCAAAAGTTTGGATATACAGTATATATATATATATATATATA
>NC_045747.1:7602121-7625545 GCF_008692095.1 Etheostoma spectabile
TATATATATATATATATATATATATATGACACTTGCAGTTCAGTCCAAAAAGTTTAATCTTGGTCTCATCTGACCATGACACCTTTTCCCACATAGCATTAGTGATTTCTATAAACACTGTGAACATTTTTGAGTAGATTATGAGTAATTTAGTAATTTTACTTTTGATTTGACTTCAAGTAAATTTTGCTAATAATACTTTTGTTTACATAAGTGATATTTTTAATGTAGGACTTGTATTTGTAATGGATTGTTTGCATAACAACATTCAAGTAACATAAAATGGCAATGGTTCTGAAACAAGAGTTGGAAAAGTCATCAGTCCCACGATTTAATACTTGGTAGAGTCTCCTCTACGCCATCACTCTGTTTGGATATGTCTCTATTAGCTTTGCACACCTAGTTTGGGGAATATTTGCTCATTCTTCTTTGCAGAATTGTTCAAGTTCAGTCAAACTTCGTGGTGAGATTGACTGCAGTCTTCAAGTCCATCCACAGATTTTCAATTAGATTTAGGTCAGTGCTCTGAATGGCCACTTGAGGACGTTCACCTTCTTATCCCATCCACTGCATGGTTTTTTTGGCGGTGTGTTTAGGGTCATTGTCGTGCTGGAAGGTGAACCACCTCCCCATGTTCAGCTGTCTAGCAGAGGGCCGCAGGGTTTCCTCAAGAATTTCAGTGTACTTGACAGCATCCATTTTCCCTTCAATCCTGACCAAATGCCCAGTCCCTGCTGAAGACAAACACCCCCACAACATGATGTTGCCACCACCATGCTTGACAGTAGGTATGGTGTGCTTTGGGTGGTGTGCTGTGTTTGGTTTTCACCAAACATGACGCTTGCAGTTCAGTCCAAAAGTTTACTCTTGGTCTCATCTGACCATGAAACCTTTTCCCACATGGCATTAGAATCTTCCGTATGTTTCATTGCAAAGTGCAAATGAGCCTCTGTGTGGCCCTTTTTCAAAAGAGGCTTCTTTCTTGCCACCCTGCCATACAGGCCAGCTTTGTGTAAAGCTTGTGAGATTGTTGTCACATGCAGAGACCGACCAATCTCAGCCATAAAAACTTGTAAGTCCTTCAAAGTTGCCATCGGCCTCTTGGTAGCTTCCCTGATCAATGTCCTCCTGGCTCAGTCATCCAGTTTGGAGGGACTGCCCGATGTAGGCAAGGTGTTCGTAGTGCCATAAGCTTTCCACTTCTTAATAACGCTCTGAATGGTACTCAGAGGGGTGATTAAAGCCTTTGAAATCTTTTTGTATCCTTTTCCTAACTTGTGCCTTTCCACAACTGTATCCCGGAGCCCCTTTTGAAAGCACCTTTCCAACCATTGTGTATTCTTTGTGTTGCCTTGCACTACTCGTAATGATATCATCATGGAGCCGGTTTTATTAGGAAGTAATCAAAATCACTACAATTGATGTCAGGTGGGCGGCAATTAGCATGGTGTGTGATCTGGAAATTAACTGCTTGTATTTGAGTATGTTTATAATGATTACTCTAAGGGGCTGATCACTTATCCAAACCAGGTATTTTACTAATTACATTTGAACAATTGTTCAGAATGTTTTAAAATGTCATTTTCACTTTGATGCTGAGCGTTTAATGTGTAATTACATCTAGAAATAGTTAGATTTAATTTATTTTAAATTCCAGGGTGTATTGTGACAAAAAAGTAAACATTTTTACAGGGTATGATGACTTTCTATAGGCACTGTACTTCAGTAAAGTATATGAATACTAATAAAGTCAACTAACAGTGCAGTTGAGAAGTACTTAATGCTACAGGCATACTGTGTGGGAACTATGTCTTCTAGCTATGGATTTCTTTGTATTTCACTGTCTGGCTTCTTGCAGTGTAAGAATGAGATCCGTGGTTGTGGAGAGACCTTCTCCCTTTCGGAGCAGTACTGCCACAGCATGAGCTGTGTGTACGAGCTCATCCCCTGTCCGTACCAGGGCTGCCGAGCGCAGCTCCTCCGTCGGGACCTGGACACCCACGCACGTCACTGTGAACACTGGCGTCAGCCCTGCCACATGGGCTGCGGGACAATTCTCTCCCACCGCACCCAGGCTCAGCACAACTGCTACAAGCAACTGAGGCAGGAGTATGAAATCAGACAAAGAAACCACAGGGCCATCGCCACCGCCCTACAGAGGAAGATGAGGAGAATGCAGAGCACCATGGCCCACATGAAGAGGCAAATAGGGCTGATCTGTGAGAGCCTGGAGGTAATGGACGATCTGCACGAGGTAGAGGATGAGGACCTTGGAGAGAGCAGTGGCTCTAGTGGGACTCCAAGTACCAGCAATTGCTGAGGGATGAGTCAGTTACTGTTAAAGGTTGGCTGCTGCTGTGTATATTTTTTTTCTGCATGTGTTCATTTCTTCAAAGGTGTGTGCTTTTAGAATATGTAGTTAGGTATTTGATTAAAAAGAGTGAATTTGTAACAATTCTGTGCTGTTTCATATATTTTTAAAATAAACAATGTGACATTAAACTGTCATCCTTATCTTCATTCAAGAGAAGAGCCTTAATCTATTTCGTGTGTGTGAATGTGTCTAACAGCAGAAGGTTAGATCAGGTAAAATCAATGCATAACAGGGAACTATCAGTGTGCACACTCAATAAAAACGTACAAGCTAAATAATTATAAGATGTACTAAAATAAAATGATGTCCTCTGACTTTTTCACTGTAAGAGAGCTTATGTTGATGTTCATGACTAGTTTTGTTTTCTTTTTAAAATGCTAAAATATTAGTATTTCCATTGAGAAGACATAAAACCAACCTCTTAAAACAAAGTAATAAATTTCCCCAATAAGGGATTCATAAAGTTTGTCTTCTTCTTCTTCATCAAATCAAATCAAATCAAATCATAGGATACGCAAGAGTCCATGGATATTTAATGAAATAACAAAAGATTCAGGCCTTGTTTTATCATAGTAGGCTATTTTAAACAGTCTATAGTTCTGAAAAAACCGCCGCTAGGGGCAACATTCAGCACATTCAGTTTTCTTTTAAAGGAAATATCGCGATAAGACTTCTACATAAAACCTGGCGGGACTTCTCCTCGGTCTTCTTCCTGTTATTACGATCACGTAAGTTGAATGAGAAGAAATTCTTTCTGATCAAACTCCTGCTTTATCTCGCACATCCTTCTGCCAAATGCATTTATTATTACCGCAAATCACATAAGAATATGTTATTTCAAAACCCTGGTTGTATTTATGAGGACAATTAGGCAGAATTTGAGATATTTGTAAATATTGAAGTCTTTAAACGTTGACTATGGCGGCGATGCTCGTTTTACGTGAGATAAAGGAAATGGCTAGACCGATGCCTGCCAACCTATACGCTCTGTTGCTTTTAGCAAGTATTAATTTTGATCTATTGTGTTGTGCAGCAAATGGCGGACGACGCCGGTGGTAGAGGAGGTTTTCGCGGAGGTTTTGGCGCGGGTGGCCGCGGCAGGGGCCGTGGACGCGGCAGGGGCCGTGGAAGGGGCCGCGGTGCACGGGGCGGCAAGGCCGAGGACAAGGAAGTAAGTTTAACACTCATTAGTATTTTTTATGCACATTTGGTAATATAATAGCCTCTAATAATTAATACTATCTTAAATTGAAATGTTCTGTGTTTAGTGGGTCCCAGTCACCAAGCTGGGCCGCCTGGTTAAGGACATGAAGATCAAGTCCCTGGAGGAGATCTACCTGTACTCTCTGCCCATCAAGGTAAGTAGTGTGTGTAAGGATGACCACGGTGACAGACTTTCACCTATTAACGTTTAATAAAGACGTTCTGATACGAATGATGGAATTAATTTTAATCCTAATGCACTGTTTATTGTTGGGCCCACTGTGTCATCATCCTATTAAAGTTAAAGAGCCGAACGTAGTTTTCTCAGAAAAATAAATCCAGACAGCTTAGGACCTTCCTAATCAAATAGCTGAAAATGGGAGAGGGCTGGACTATATGAAGAAAATATGTAGCTGCAATTATTTTGACCAGTAATTGCCATAGGGCAGGGGTCTCAAACTCAACTTACTTGGGGGCCGCTGGAAGTAGAGTCTGGGTTTGGCGGGCCGCATCAAGTATTCAAAAAACAACTATTTCCTCCAAACAGGGCGCGGAACTGCCGGTGCTTTAGACCCTAGATCTGATATGGTTGGTGAATTTCACAAAACACAGACATCACATTGTCAAACTCAGGCATTTGCCGCAAAGAGTACTTAGCTAGCTTGACAACCGTTACGCCGCTGTCAGGAGACTACTACGGTAGCCATAAGGCAAGCGCAATGACAAAAAGTTTCAGAACGCGCGGGCCGCACTAACACTTAACTTGAGTCAGTTGGGGGCCACAAAATAATGCACGCGGCGCCGCAATTGGCCCCCGGGCCGCGAGTTTGAGACCCATGCCATAGGGTTTGCTATATGGCGGGAATAATTTTCTGTATCATTATTTGTATTGAAATATTAAAATTTAAATGATTGTGATTTGAGAGAATTTGTATCAGATTTTTTTTTCTTTGCTCTGTAGGATACAGTTTGTAGGTTTAACATCTGCAGCATCATAATACTTAACTCAGAATAGGTTGACACATGTATGCCCCTCCCCTGCAATTTGGATATTGCACTAGTCCATATTTAGAAAATAAATAATATTGTGAAAGATTGTGATTAATTATGTAGGCCTAAATTAAAATAGTGCGGGGTGTGTAGATTTGAAACCAATGACTGGGTTTTCAAAGATTTTATTCAAAAAAAATATGCTTTGCTCTGTGATTTGGATATTATCTTAATACATGCAAATCTATTATAAGAACTGCATGGATATGCATGCAACATCCTATGTTGGATTTTGGTTCATGTTCCATCAATCTTATTTTTTTTTTTTTCCTGCAGGAGTCTGAGATCATTGACTTTTTCCTGGGTTCTGGTCTGAAGGATGAGGTGCTCAAGATCATGCCCGTTCAGAAGCAGACCAGGGCTGGTCAGCGCACCAGGTTCAAGGTGAATTGTCATTTGCTAATCAACTCTGTAATACACAATTAGTGTTGACATCACATGTTGTTGATCCAGATGTGACATTGTTGGCTTTTGTTCACAGGCCTTTGTCGCCATTGGTGACTACAATGGCCATGTGGGTCTGGGTGTGAAGTGCTCCAAAGAGGTGGCCACAGCCATCCGTGGTGCCATCATCCTGGCCAAGCTGTCCATTGTCCCCGTCCGGAGAGGTTATTGGGGTAACAAAATCGGCAAGCCCCACACCGTGCCCTGCAAAGTGACTGGCCGCTGTGGCTCTGTCCTGGTGCGTCTCATCCCTGCCCCACGTGGTACTGGCATTGTGTCTGCCCCTGTGCCCAAGAAGCTGCTCATGATGGCTGGTATTGATGACTGCTACACCTCTGCAAGGGGCTGCACCGCCACCCTTGGCAACTTCGGTAAGATTTTTCTGATGCGTGTCTGTGTGTCACCTGCTGCCTCAATGTTCCTGCTCGACCACCTCGGCTACAATTTTCTTTTTGCCTGTCTGTTTCTCTCACCCCCAACCGGGCGAGGCAGATGACTGCCCACCCTGAGCCATGGTTCTTCTTGAGGTTTCTGCCTCTTAAAAGGAAGTTTAAAAATTGGTTTTCTCCTTGCTCTGGTCAGCTTCACCTCTGCAGTGGTGTAGTTGTCGTTATCAGGAGAGAAAGAAACGAGTATTGTAATGCACGGCAGAGAGACCGATTTAGTGGTCTCCTCTGTTCCCCTTTTCAGTGCTCTACAGTTAAAAAAAAACTACCACTCTATCATGTTTGGAGATCCATCTTAAGCCTCTACTCAGTATTTTTATTTTTTATTTCCTCATCAGCCAAGGCCACCTTTGATGCCATCTCCAAGACCTACAGCTACCTGACCCCTGACCTGTGGAAGGAGACTGTCTTCACAAAGTCTCCCTACCAGGAGTTCACTGACCATCTGGCCAAGACTCACTCCAGGGTGTCTGTGCAGAGGGGACAGCCTGTCCAGGCCCCTCCCTCCTAAACTTTTTGTACAGAGAATCGTTGAATAAACATTCTGAAACAACATGTAATGTGTATTTTCACTTGTGCTGAACTCATGATGGAACAATGGTTTTGATTTACATTAAGAAGCACATCCAAGGCCCCGTAACACAACTTGGGATTTGAATGCAGTAAAATGTCAGTGACAATTGAACAAATTCGTTAGTTTTGCATTAAGAGTTTACCGTGAGCACTACCACTTGGGTGGGTGATGTGTAAGGATTTACTATTTTTATGGAAAATTCAAGTAATGGTCTAGGTAAAATATCTAGACAAATGCTTTTAGCTAATTTGCAAACAATTCTCAACTAGTCAGAACATAGATTTAAAAATTAAAAGCTTAGATCTTCAGCATGAGGCAAAACTGACAAATCATCTACTAATGTCAACTAATAGCTGAGGTTGTGTTTAAGGTGATGTGTTAAGCAAACTCAATCTTTCCTACTATATGGTTGTTTGCAAGACTCAAAAGCTCATTGTGTAGGAAGGTCAATTGAGAATATACAGTTGCGGCACCAGCTTCCGGAGTGGTTCGTATACTTGGAAATGGGTGGACAGATACTAAATGACATGATTTATTACATACATTTTATTTTACAATTATTACATAGGACAGAGTTAACTTAATCGCTTGAGGCCTGCGCAGCCATCATCCGTTCTTTCTGCTTCATTAGACATTTCCTGCCACTGGCGTACGCTCCCAGGTCTCCATCTGGAAAGAGACAGGTCATGAATTTAAACATGTAGTGAAGCCAAGCAAAAGTTAAGTGACAATAAGACAGACCAATGTTCACACAAGATATGATTTTGTCTATAAACTGTCCATGATTTTCCAAAACCAAAAAGTAATGTCTTCAAATTCCATATATATATATTTTATTTATGTATTCAGTTTATATAAAAACTGAGAAAAAGCTTCACATTGTCACATTTCAGAAGCTGGAATTAATTCTTATTGATCATCATAACAGTTGCCAAATAAATGTCTGTCAATTGTTTTAGCTCTACAACAAACAATGTGTTGCATGATCTACTGCTTTTACACAATAATGCACATTTAGTGACACACTGTAGAGTATATCCTCCCTTTTTTTTTCTATTTCACCACACAGCACATTACTTACAGCGGGACTGATAGTTTTTGGTTGCCTCGTTGAACTGCTCAATTTCCTTGGCACAGTTCTGCTGGTAGCTGGCTCCTTCTCTCTGATGGCAGGCCCTCATACGCTCCTGGACAACCTTCACAATCTCCTGGTCCACTTTGCTGAGGAAGGAAGACAAAAACACAGGGTCACACTCGTCAACAGCATCTCCAGTGCTGATAGTGGCACCCTGTCCACTACAGCAACCGTACAGGTGTATTAATTAAATATTGAGTCCTTATAATAAACATTCAGTTTTACTCACACTTTTGTTTTATATTGAAGTCTTAGTATTAAAAAATAAAGGCCCTTTACATCATTGTCCTAGTTACACAAGCAAATACACTACCTTCTGCCCTGTTAAACCCTTTCTTTAACTGTCTATGGTTAAACCACTGCCAGTTTTAGAATATTGTCCCTCTGGTAAACACTTCCAAGTATCTGGGGATACACCTGGACAATAAACTGGACTGATCAGCCAACACTGAAGCACTCTACCAGAAAGGGCAGAGCCGGCCGTACTTCCTGAGGAGGCTGCGGTCCTTCCATGTCTGCAGCAAGCCCCTCTGGATGTTTTACCAGTCTGTAGTATGCTGTGGAGGAAGCACTAAGAAGAGGGATGCTGGGCGACTGGACAGGCTGGTAAGGAAAGCCGGCTCTGTCGTGGGCTCTGAACTGGAGTGCATTGCTTTAATATCAGATAAAAGGACCATGAACAAACTGCTCAACATTTTGGACAATGACTGTCATCCACTCCACAGCACTGTCACAAAGCAGAAGAGCAGGATCAGCTCAAGACGATGCAAACTGCCATGCACAACTGACAGACTGAGGTCAGAGCCATACGACTCACAAAAGGGAAGAGGAGAGATAGACTTCACTGCATAGTCTGTCTGCCTCTCCTCCCTCTCCACCACTTCTACTACCTCCTATAACAATAGTTATGTACAGACTGTCCACTGGCCCACTGATTACTGCTTGCACTGTTTACAGGCTATATTATCCCATATACTCTCATAGAGCAACTTATGTACAGTATACCATATTATCATTGTCTATTGTTTGCCTGTATTTCTTGTGTGCTTACTCGCTTGTGTGTTTTTGTTTTTTGCTGTTATTGAAAAAATGCTGCTGCTGTAACAACAATATTTCCCCGTTGTGGGATGAATAAAGTATAATCTAATCTAATCGAATCTATAATTGTCCTGTCACTGCAAGCGTCCAATGCTAGGGCTGCTTGATTATGGAAAAAAATGTAATCACCATAATTTAACACAAAACTCGTTGACTTCTGGAAAAAATGTTGCAATTATGGAACTTAAAAAAACATTGGAAAAGGTTAAATAAATCAATAGTAAAAAAAAAACAACAGTGAAATTTTCCTTAATACTTTTCCTATTTGACTTTATGTTTTCATTCAGAACACAAGACAACAAAACGTAATGAGCTAAATAATTGTTTTTCTCGATTATTCTGTTTTAGTGATCACCGGGAGCCGATATCATAATCACGATTACATTTCGATTATTTGCACAGGCTTATTTCATGCTTATTCATCCCTTAGTTCATGTAGAAGTTTTATTTAGTATCTTTTCTTTTATTGTCCATAATATTCATGTGGGTGTTTGCGCTGTCTGTCTGTATGTGTGTATCGATCCATCTGTACTCACTAGTCTCTCCTCCACTGCATCTCAGCCTCATAGTAGCAGAGGTAATCTCCCTGCTGGCACTCCGTCAGGTCAGGAACACGACGGAACTTCTGGTGGTAGTATACGGACTTGTTTTTAGCCCGGATGCTATCAACAACATCTAGATGGAAAGGAAAAACAGCAAAGGGAAAGAGCATAGTTAGATAAACCTAGCTAAGGCCAGCTTTTTCCAGATTTAATGTCTGTTACGCTAGCTAGCATAACACCTTGCTAGCTTCAAATGCATTGCTACCTTACTGTCCGTTATTGCCACAAACCAGAGGCTTATAACTTTTTTGTGTGATATGTTGCAAAACGGCTGCAAAACTTACGATATGTAACGTTATACTACTAAAAATATGTCTCGTGCTAGCTGTGTTGTTGTGCTAACGTTATCCTGTTAGCACAGTTAGCTTTCGTTACCTCTAAATGTGGTGACAGGAAGGTCCACGGAGTAATAGAAGAGTTTAGACAGAATCAAGGCTGGGTTTGGCAAAGCTGTCTGTTTGTCCACAACCGGAGTCTGCCGGGGAGGCTCCGGATATGCTCCTTTATCAAAGTCTGAAGGCATTTTGCCTTATTTTCACCAGGACTAAAGAAATCCTACAATTCGACCTCGGCAGCTCTCCTTCCCAGGTGGCGCATGCGCAGACGACATACAAAATGGCGAACTAGAGGTCAACAAATGTAATAATATCTTTGATACGTTTAATTCTGATTATGATAAAAACAAGTATTACTCGTTACACATATAATCCCAAACGAGGAATTTAGCACAAGCCCAATAACATTAGCCCAATTTTTAAAACATAGAGGTCGAAGGGTAAAAGTCACAGGGGGAGCTGTTGTACCATGCAAAAGCAGCAGATGGTGGTGCAGGGCTAACAACCTGCAGTCACTAGTGCACTGAGTGTCAGTGAGAATTTCTGGCACATAAAATGTTATGATATTTAATATAATAATGGATGATCTCCAGCTCTTAAAATTAATTACAAATCATGGGTAATAAAACCAGTGCAAGAGAAAAAAGATAGACACATACAGCCTCAACAAGCAACACACACACACACACACACACACACACACACACACACACACACACACACACACACACACACACACACACACACACACACACAGAAGAGATATAATGATTTGCTGGTCTTTAAAGAAAGAGAAAATACTTTATCTGTCCAAAAGCAGGTAAATGTTGGCCTTGTGACCACCTTTACAATGAATGAAAACTTTCCTTTTTCTCTCATTTCTTGGCCATGTGGTTCCTGTCCACCGAGCCTCCCCACCACCGTAGACCTCTGAGTTTACCCACTTCCCTCCTCCTAACTCCTCACGTCAGAACTTGGCAGAGATTGCCTTGTTGGAAAGCCAATACGTCTCCTCAACTGGGCCAAACACCAAATTAGAGCCCCTACACTCTGTATCATCTTAAATGACCCTTACATCAGCACTGGTCCCTCTCTCTTTCTATCGACTGGACAGTGAGCAGACATGGTCAGTGCTTCTCTTATTTTTTGGTTCTTTTCTATTATTAAGGAAACATTGATTTGCAGTATTGTCTTTGACATAAATGTTTGTGTGTTTTACTTTGGCTGGCCTGTGTTTATAAAGGAAGATTAAGCAAAATTAAAAGTTATCTTCTCATGGCTACCTTTGTGGAGACCATGTGGAATATTGAAATGGTAACTTCTTTTTTTTTTTAACATCCCATCGTCTGAGTTTTGTTTATTATTTGTCCGGTGCTGGATTTTGGAATCATATTGAATGGGACAAATAAACCAATGCACAAAGTAAACACATAGCTTGAACAGAAAGGCAATACAACTGAAGATAAGCGGACTTGATTATATTACAGTATGTTAGAAGTATTTCATTACAACTTTTAAAAAATCTCTGGAAATTAGGCCAAAAGCAGTTGTTCAAAAACAGGACAGAGGATTACATTTGCTACATTAAGTACACGCATGGATTATTGTGTCTCTTCTACGGTTGTCTTCCCGTCGATCATGAACTTATGTTGCTTCTGGTTAAAAATTTAAAATGAACTTCTTTTTGATGTTTTTGTCGCTTTTTTCAACATGTTTTTTAATTCTAAACCTAATTTATATGACATTATACTACATTTTTGGGTTAAAAAATAATCATGAATTATTTTGACTAATAGTAAAGATCAGAGGATCTTGAGTAGATCACAGACTGGTTCATGTCAAA
Source organism: Etheostoma spectabile (assembly GCF_008692095.1). Classification (NCBI taxonomy): domain Eukaryota; kingdom Metazoa; phylum Chordata; class Actinopteri; order Perciformes; family Percidae; genus Etheostoma; species Etheostoma spectabile. The sequence continues at coordinate 7,613,226 of NC_045747.1, forward strand.
GTTTAGTCAGGATACTGGTTTAAAACCATTTAAACTATTATTTTTTGGGGCAATTTGGTTGAGAGAAACCCATATTTCTGATGTAAAAAACATAAAAAATGGGTCAAATTTGACCCAAGGAAAACACAAGAGTTAATCTACTACAGTAGTTTTATGGATTTTTTGTAAAATAATTGTAATACATCTCAGTGACATTTCCATGGTATCATCTGGGTTTCACGTCAGTTAAAATTGACTGTGACTGTGTGGTTTGTGCCTTTCCAGTCTCATCGTAAATTCCACGCACCCCGTCATGGACACATGGGGTTCCTGCCCCACAAGCGTTGCAAGAAGCATAGGGGCAAGGTGCGCACATGGCCTAAAGATGACCCCAGCCATCCTGTCCACCTTACTGCCTTCCTGGGATACAAGGCTGGCATGACCCACACACTGAGGGACATGCACCGCACTGGCCTCAGTATGTACGACTGGACTAACTGTAACATGGATGCATGGGAGGAGGGAGCAAAGGGATGAGTGATGTTCACTGTTTGTTTGGGAGGATAATGGGCCCTTAAGTCACATGGCAACAGATTGGGTTATGTAGCTTACTGTGTTCCATCCAGAACCTACAGACGTTTAGCTATTGGTAGCACAAGCAAGAAACTTTATCATATTATTACACTGTTACATGATGTTAATGGCTTACATACTGTTCTGTAATATTGGCTATGTGGTGGGGTCAAACAGCCTAAAATATATGCTTCAATGGCTATCTCTTTTCTATTGCATATTTTTGCCTTTCTTTGCTGTATTTGTTGAATAATCATAAAATACCACACATACCCATTGTTAAAATGCTATGCTTGATTAAGGGTTTCTGAATACTGACAGTATAAGAAATAGTTCAGCGGACAATTTTTTTAATGTTTCTTCCACAGAGCAAGCAAAGCGAGAGGAAGTGGAGGCGGTTACCATCATTGACACCCCACCAGTCATTGTGGTGGGGGTAGTGGGATACATTGAGACTGTCCGTGGCTTGCGTTCCTTCAAAACCATCTTTGCTGAGCACCTCAGTGACGATTGCAAGCGCAGATTTTATAAAAACTGGTGTGTACATTTTGTTCCCTTGTATGTGCAGCAAAATGACAACACAGTTGATGGCTTACTGGGTATTTCTGTGTTTTTAGGTACAAGAGCAAAAAGAAGGCCTTCACCAAGTACAGTAAGAAGTGGCAGGATGAGACAGGAAAGAAACAGCTGGACAAGGATTTTGCTCAGATGAAGAAATACTGTTCAGTAATCAGGGTTATTGTTCACTCTCAGGTACGCCAGCCAGTTAACAACTACATTTAAAACACAATTTAATTGCTGTCTCATCCCACGTCAGTCAGTATCCCCTGTTCTAACGATTGTCAACTATTCACAAATTGGCAGCACCCCTGTAAAAGGGCAGAGGTGTCAGAGTTATCCAGCTGATCACGTGCAATGGAGAGAAAAGCTACCACATCTCAAATCCCTTTGCTGCCAAGAGCCAAACAACTCTGACTATTACACTATGTCCGAGGGGGAGCACTGGAGGAGGGTGCTGTTTTAAATAGCAGTTTAAAAATAGTTCTCAGGGCAGGACCTGGCCGCTCACCCAGGCTTTGCCAAGGGGAAACCTTTATGTTGGCAGCAAACAAAATGAAGATTGTCAAGATCTCAACTCTTAACAGTGTTGCTGGGATCTTTTTCTGTTCAGGTTTCAGCTACAGAAGTGGGAATAAGATCAAAATGTGCACTTAAATATCAGGGCTGTGGTAATTGAACTTCAAAAGATCTCAAACATGATCCTGTGCTGAATAATAAATCTAAGAATAGCAAGATATCATTAGAAAAACATTTCTAGATTTTTTGGACTCCTTTCAGCTGCGGTTTACAGGCCTCTCTATTTCCAGATGCGATTGCTGCCCATACCACAGAAAAAGGCCCACATCGCAGAGGTGCAGCTAAACGGGGGAAACATCTCTGACAAGGTGGACTGGGCCAAGGAGCGCCTGGAGCAAGCTGTGCCTGTCTCTGCCGTCTTCTACCAAGATGAGATGATTGACATCATTGGAGTCACCAAGGGTCGTGGCTTCAAAGGTTAGAAGCGTGCTATGACTATTTGTGCATGTCCAAGGACTTGTAAAATGCACAAGGATTATACTTATATCTATCTCTTTGTGATGATAGGTGTGACTAGCCGTTGGCACACAAAAAAGCTTCCCAGGAAGACTCACAAGGGTCTTCGGAAGGTGGCCTGTATTGGAGCCTGGCATCCGGCCCGTGTGGCGTACACTGAAGCTCGTGCTGGTCAAAAGGGCTATCATCACCGCACTGAGCTCAACAAGAAGGTTAGCTGGGAGTTAGGGGTCCAATTTCACCCCCTCAAGACTTCATCTTCATCCGTTCTCAGGGAAAAAGCTTTTGCTATAGGAAATGTCATTATTAGTATACATAGGTAGGTTTTCTATGATGCTGTTTGTCCATGCTTGAGTTCCTTGTGTCCCCAGATCTACCGTATTGGTAGGGCTGTGCACGTCCAGGATGGAAAAGTGATCCGTAACAACGCCTCCACTAGCTACGACACCAGCCAAAAGTCCATCACGCCCATGGTACTCTCATTGTAAAAGATCATAACATGCACTAAAGAAAGGCTTTCTAAGAAACCCATGTCTGCAACACTGCACAGGGCATTATAATGTATCATGATGCATCATGTTTTTCTGCTGCTATTATGAGTATAGTAATATTTTGTAAGTTCTAGCACTTTTGCATGACAGGTTAAGGTGGTAATGATGGTGCTCACATAGAGCATATCTTATGATGCACTGTGTATAAGAGATTTAAATAAGTGGTAGCATATTTCTTCTTAAACACTCATTTACCCTTCATTCCTTTTTTAATCCCTACTTCCCTGTTGTCTACCTTATAGGGAGGCTTCCCCCACTATGGTGACGTGAATAATGACTTTGTCATGGTGAAGGGCTGCGTGGTCGGTCCAAAGAAACGTGTCCTTACCCTCAGAAAAGTATGTAATTTTGAAAGGCTAATTTTAGATCTCAGACAGGCAGCTTGCAGTATAAGTACACAGTTGTATCTGATTTACTCTCAAAGTAAAATGTACAGCTCCAGTACATCATTGCAGGACATGCACAGTAAGTGTACATCTTTGTGTCTTCCCCTCCCCCCCGCCCCCCTAGTCTTTGCTCGTGCACACATCTCGCAAGTCCAAGGAGACCATCGAGCTCAAGTTCATTGACACCACTTCCAAATTTGGTCATGGCCGCTTCCAAACTGCCCAGGAGAAGAGGGCATTTATGGTGAGCAGGAAGATAGTTTGATGCACACACAAATCCGAGAACCAGGAAATTCTCTAGTGTTAATATAATCACTGCTGAATCCTTCTGTGCTATTTTAACAATGACCTTTGGTTTACTTGCAGGGGCCTATGAAGAAGGATGCCTTGAAAACACTGCCGAAGCCTTTGACTGAGGAGGCCTGAAAAAAATTCTAATATCTCAGTTCCCATACAATGGGTTTCAAATACACTGTATTTTGTGCCATGTGTAAATTGTCACTTGTGATACATAAATGCTATGTGTTTGTGTTTTAACTGCCTTGACTACAACCTCTATTTATTTGTACGCAGTTTAATTCCACAGTTAACATAGATTTTAGTTTTTATTCACTGATTAATCCATGAGCATATCAACACTCAACACAAATCATCCATAAGCATATCAACACTCAAATAACATGCACCATGGTAGCTTGATTGAACATCATGATTACCATTATCATCTCATGTTCACAACCCGTAACAGGATCTAGGGATTAGAAAATGGATGTTAGGATAGTTTGTTCAATCAGCATTATTTTAAAACTGGTTATCATTGACAACCTTGTTTTGATGTGCAGTACAGACATACAGGTTTTGCATCTTTTATCAGAGTTGGCATCAAAAAAAAAAGTTCCCTTTTGGTGTATAATGGGCCGTAACTGGTGTACAGTTCAATCCTCTTCACAGCAGGGGGCACTTTAGCACCGTTTTCCCAGTTGCAAGGTTGCTGCTGTGCTCAGCATTCCTTCAGGAGGCATCTATCCTGCACTGGTTACAACCAACACACTCAGGATAAAGCTGGTACCCAGCTGCAGCAGCCGCCAAATCCATAAGAGATTCATGGCAATCGCTGCAGCAATGACTATTTTGCATTGACATAATCCTATTTGTTGCCTTGAAAGGGCACTACTCTGACAGGTACTCTTCCATGGAGGACTGGTGGGATGAGGAATGAATTGAGGAGTGGTGGGATGAAGGTGGGTTGTCCAGGCCAGATGTCATCAGGGGCAGATATAGATCGTCCATATTGGGCATCACAAGCACTTTCTGTTGAGGGGAAAATGACAAGAAAACCATGTTAAACAACAATGATCTCACTCTTTTTAATGATATGGGAAATGCTACTTCTCATGCGCCTTTTAGTATGTTTGAATCATTCATCTGATCTTTTCCCGCAATGTCAACAGCTTCCCTGATTGACTGACCTGGAACTCACATTGGAGTTTTTTCTCAATCCACTCAGTGACATGAGTGAAGGTGACCTCCCTCTCCCCAAGCGTGGGTCGCACATGCAGGTCTAATCTGGGAGGCACCCGGAAACTGTACCTGGGAAGACAGAATAAGTGAAAAAGACTGTGTGAGAAATAAAGAAACCTAAGAATTTTTAAAATATGAAATGACAGAGAACAAGTAAAGTCAGTACCATATCCTGTCAGTAGGGGGAGGTGGGATGTTGATGGCCAGAGTACCAGAGAGCTCAAGGACCTCGACACTGAGCATCAGAGGCATGTTGGACACCTCAGCTATCTTCTTCCTGATGTATTCGTTCTCGGTGGCTTTCTGGAAGTACTTGGACTTCGCTATCTTGTCCACAAATCTCAAAATCTTCCTACTTGTGCTGCCACCAGTGTGCCTGGGGGAAGGATTAGGACAGGATCACAGATGCTGAGTAGGACTGTGAATTTGAAAATGACATTGGGACATTCAACGTTTAGCATTTTCCACTTCTGGACACAACCAAATTAGTGGTGCCACATCAGGTGTTTTCTGTCATCTGTTACAAAAAACTTCACATCACATGGAAATTTCCACAAAAATCTTGGCTTGTGAATAACTATTCATTTCAACCCTCAAGTGGTAATTAAGGCTGGAATCTACAATTTATCAGAATATGCATTGCAGAATGTAAGTCATTGGTTTCAAAACTTTTTTCTGTCATTCCTGTCTTTGAAGGCCTGACAAAGGCTTTTTTTTTCCTCACCGGTAACAATACTGGAGTAACTTAAAGGAGGCATGTCGGATTTTATATAAATAACATCAAGAACATTAACGACAAGTTACTTATGTATTTCTCAGTACTTTCTGTTGTGTACATGAAAAATGGCAGTTAAATTTGGCCCAAACCAACAGAGCACAAAAGATGCTAAGGTGCTTTGATAGTAAGTTATCATTGCAGGAGAAGCACAGGTGGACTTAATGGCCATAACGATGCTGCACCATCATTAAGGTCATTAGGTTCATTATGTCTGCAATTAGCAACATTATAAGTTACAGCTGTGTTTGACAAGTCAGACTATCTGCTAAGCAAAATTGGCCTAGGATGCAAACACAAGTGTGACATGCTTACAATGCAGTGATGTTTTGTGACCTACAATCCATGATATATTTGATCTGTGTCATAAAGTTGTTAATTTACCCTTCAGCTGCTAACACTGTGTTTTTTTCTCCCAGAGACCCCTGTGGCTCAGACGAGGGGACTTCCTCTTCACCGGATGAGCCTGCGCTGGATGACTCTTCATCACTATCAGCCAGTACACACAGCCTGGGCTTAGAGCTGAAACACACACCAGTGTTACAGCTTAATGCACACTACTGATCTTTGAAGACTCATTCATTCCTCCTCAAGCGTGCTCACATCCATCTCCACACTCTCTTTTTATCTGTTGAGAAATATGAAACAGGGGAATGCCTCACCTCAGTTGCTGTGTCTCTAGAACACTGTGAGCCTCGTCCTCTCCATCTTTCCCCAGTTTACACAGGTTCATCTTAGTCTCCAGGGTCATCTGAAGGGAGCCTGTGTACACCACCTCCAGCTCCAGCCACAGGCCTTGGGGATAAAGAGAGAGGGAAAAAAAACAGGTAGCAGGTAAAATCAGATTAGATCAGAGCAGACTTGTTAACAAGCCAACATCTCTTCTTGATCTACCCTGGCACAGTGTTGGTGCAGAAGGGACATTAGACCAATGGAGGATAACTCGGGCATGTTATTGTAAATTAAGATTAGTCAAGGTCAAGAGGATTGCTAATAGAGAAGGAGGGTGCGACATACTTTGTAATGCAACAATGAGATCATGGCCTAAGCTGATTGCAGGTTTGTGTCTGAGAGAAGATAGTTGGATAAACCTAATTGGGTGACTCTTTCACATACAGAGTGAAAGAGACAAGAAAAAACATGACTAAGAGTTTGCAGCCAAGCCAGTTGCTCTGTGGGGCTTATAGGCATAGTGAGGCTTAGAGTGAAATGTCACCAGCAACTCTAGGCACTATGTGAAAAAAAATTCAATTAATCCTGTACCAAATTTCAGGGCAATCCATCCAATAGTTGTTAGACACACTTAACCACAGCTGTCAACCTCATAAGGAAAAGTCAAGGGATCACCAAAGTCATTAAGATTCTCTGCACAATGAATATCTGTACTAAATTGCATAGCTATCTGTCCAATAGTTGTATAAGCAAGAGCGTGTCCAGATGAGTATTTATCCAATGCAACATGTACGAGTGTGAAAACACAACTGTACCTCTGCGATCCAGTGTAGGTGTGGAGGTGCTGAGGACTTGAGGTAGACAAGTGCCCATGTCCAGATCAGCCAGAGTCAGCTCATTCATAAAGTATGGCAACTATAATAAGACAAACAACGCCTGACAAACAATGCTGAGTTCATGTCAGATATAAACAGATCCACATGAAATCTGTGCAGAACAAATAAAAAGAGGCCTCACAGAGGAAGCTAATTACTTTAAAACAGATGAGCAAGCAGGAGAAACCTGCAGTGTGTTCGTGAGTGTGAAGGACAGAGGAGCAAGATAGTTAAAAAAAGGATGGTGTGTGTCAAAGTGGAGAGCAGGAAATGAGTAATGAGATGCTGCATTGCCATCAGCAGTGCTCCACTGCTCCTTCCTGCCTTTGGAACCAGAGGGAGTGAAACACACACACACACACACACACACACAAAAGAGAGCTACAGCATTGATGTGCCTAATGTCACATCTATCGACCTTGTGGACAAACCAGCGTTGATGGTCAGGTCATATTATCGAGTGACACAGTGTATAGTGAAAATAGTCACTGCTGCCGAGCCATATCAGCAGTCAGTGTGACACTAATGATGATGCTTTTGCTGCTGATGGTGGTGTGAATACAAAGATAAATGTGAATATAAAAACAAAGAGCATCAGTTAAACCAATCATTTTCTCAACCAAGGACTACAGTTTCCGACTAACCTTTAAAAATTAAATCACATTACTCATCCACCCTTACCTTGATCTTGCTGAGTTTCTTCTGGATCTTGTGCGCCACCTGGTCGGTCCAGTACTTCTCCTGCAGAAAGTCCCAGAAGATTCTTCCCACCAGGGAGTTCACCCAAGTGGGCTGTCCTTCAGCAGAGTGTCCATCTGCCACTGAACCTGCACTGGGCTCAGCTTCAGCTTGACCTCCAGATCCGTGCTCTTCATTGTTAATCTGTAGGGAATAACATTGAAATGAAACCATGAAAGGCATGTATGTATGTTTTGCAGAAACATTTTTCAGAGGTTATATGACCTGGATGCAAGATACACATTTTTAACATTCCTATGCTTATCTATCCTCAAGCTCCAATTATGCCAACTCTCTTCCTCCTCTAAACACCAGGTGAGACTGTCTCTATGTGTGGTGCCAATCCCAAACCACACAAACCAGGATTAACAGCTCAGTCAAGTATGCTGCAGTCAGTTCCTCATAATATCCTTCCAGCCAGGTGTTACCTGATATTTCTGCACATTGACATTTGGTCTAGTCAGCAGGAATGTGTTTTGGCTGAGCCAGCATCCTAGAACAATGTTGGTCTGAGCACAGAGCAGAACCGTAGCTGGCACTTTAATAGCTCTGATCAATGTGGGTTACGTAGAGTATTAGCATGACATGCAGAGGGTAAGTAGAGCAGAGACAAAGTCCATATATCTGCTCATGCGGTAAATGAAACCTTTGAAGAGTACATCTCTCTACAACCTCCCACACTGTGATATTTGACCTGATTGTACATCTAAAAGCTAAATAAAAGTGTTGCTCATTGACCTTTTTGTGGGTTGTGGGACTTCCCTTGTCACTATTGCAGGGGCTGAGGGTAGGATTGCAGCTCTGCGAGCCAATCAGCTGAGTCATGTAGGTGCTGTACTCCAATAGTGTTCTTGTTTTTATAGCTCCCAGAAAGTCGTGCTGCTCGTCTGTACTTTCTTTATCACCGTCTCCACCACATGGTGTTTCTGAGTGACAAAGAGAAAATACAGATATGAAGTAAGTGGGCCGCAGAAGCTGGTAAATATAACTCAAAGACTCACTGAAACAGTACAATTCTGAGCATCAATCTTTCCTGCACTCAATTGAACTCAACAACTGTATGCATGTTTAAAACCAACAAAATTGCTCCGAACCAGCATATCTCCAAACATGGTCTTACCTGCATTCTCCTCCCTGCTTACACTGGTCTTGGCTGCAGCCCGGGAAGCAGACAGGAAGTTCTGGAACCACTCCTCCTTCTCTCTTCCTGTGCGGCCGAACAGGTACAGGGTGACAGGAAGATGGTGGTCCTGAATGATGTGTCTCTCTGCCCTTTCTTCCTCCTCCTGCCCTTCAACCATACTTTCCTCCCATACCTCTCCTTCAGCCAAAGTCACGCAGATGGGGTACTTCCTGTTCCAGATCCTCTTGCGGGCCAAAACAGGCGGCAACAGAGACACCTGAAATTAGAAGTGATGGAAAGGAATGATAAAGGAGATATTTCCATTTTTAGATCTATAATTTTTTTCTAAAAGAGATGCTGGCAGGCAGACATTTGGTTGACAGTTCGCCATTGCCAAAGTGCTTGGCACATTAATTATATTGTGTGTTGTGCTTTATTCTGTCTCCCTATTGGAAGCTATTGCAGCAGCTGCCTCAATATGCTAATGGGACAGTAGCCGGGTCAAGTTTATTCATAGCATCATCACTTTAGTGGTAATCCTTCGGTCTTTCACCTCCGTGTTAGATGACAATGTGGGTGCAGAGAGATAAGAGTTCATGCGAGAGGTCATCTTCCCTTTCACTCCCCTTTGAGGAGAGACATGCCTGCTCCCCTGGGACCTAGAAACAATTTTTTTTTAGTTAAGTATATAACACACTGACCTTACAGTTAGCCAGATTGTAAGTGCGTAAACGCAAAAACACAGCCTCATGGGACGTCTCATCAAACGCTGCCCACCGGGGGATGTTGGCACGTGGGTACGCTAGGCGCAGCTGGCTGTCCTTCAGGGTGACATAAACAGAGTGTGTGGTGGAGGGGTGGAAGGTCTCAGGGTCGTAGCTGTGTGTCTCATTCATCCAGCCCTAGCAGAAAATTATGAAGGTGTCAATCAGTCACAAATCACCTCGCATTTCTTTTTAAGAATTAATATGTAAAACTGTGTTGAGGCTATATTTAGGTGCATTTGACTGAGCTTATATCAACAAAAATATGTACTTGGTAAAAAATCTATTCAGGAAAATTAAATTCACAGTGAGTGGTGCAAACTGCGACAATACAGCTCTGCAGGAGAGGAAACATGAGACATGGTAGAATACGTCTCATTTAACACTGCGGACCTGACTGTGAAAACAGCCCGCAGCCTTCTGTTAGTAACTCCTCTATCCTCATAAAAATTCTAATGCTTACTCTGCATTTATTGAGGCAGCCACTCTCTCAGCAGAGCTGTCAAAAAGTGCTTTGAGGAAGCTATTATCAAAATGTTCTTTAGATGCTGATCCTGCTGTGCCTCAGGGCAGTTTTCTGTTCAGTAATAACCTCAAAACTAATCCATTAGGTACCACTGACAACACTATCATTAGAGCTACCCAATGCCTCACATGGCTGCTATTGGTTGTTGTTTTGATCTCTCAAACATTAGAGCTTGGACCTCATTTCCATGTAGCCAAATCTGTAACAGGACAACAGAAAGTGGCTTCTTGCTCTCTGCTGCACTGACGTGTGTATTTCATTCGAAAGAAACACAGAAGTGATGTCTGGTTGAAACTAGAAAGAGATTAAATGTAGATGAAATGCCCCCTTAATATCCGCCTCTCTTTGTTGTATTTTACTCATCTATTAGATTAGATTAGATTCAACTTTATTGTCATTACACAGGTACAGGTACAGGTACAAGGCAACAAAATGCAGTTTGGGTCTAACCACAAGTGCAATAGCAGTAAGTGCAGGATATACAATGGTTTCATAAGTGCAGGACATGGATATGTACTGAATAAATATAGAAATGAATACTATTATAAACAGAATTTTACAGATGGGTTTGTCCTATGACTGTAATAATCATAATAATGAATTATTACCTCTAGGACTTCTGGATCTGTGAGCTCTCCATCCAGTGGATCCATGATCAGGGGTCTGGATTTACTTAAACAAGAGCCCCTGTTGTTTCTGGCAGATGAGCATCGCGGAGCAAACATGAACACTACCACCAGACCCAACATAAAGCCACAAGCAACCCCCATGGACAGACCAGTCACATAGGAGGGCAGGGGCAACACAAAGAAACCGTAAGCAAGAAGACCCACAGGAAAGAGCCACTGAAGAGGCAGCGATGAGCCTGGCACTGTGATTCGAGACTGGGTGTAAGTTCTATGATGTGTCCCTCTGGACCCATTCTGGAGCTCCAACACCTGAATCTTATCTCCATAAGTATGGATTTCTAAATGGCTGTCACGGCTGTGGCGTTCTAGGGAGACAGTGGATTTCGTTAAGGAGCCCTTTTGCAGTCTTCTCAGAGGCGTGTCACACACACTTCTGTGCTCCCCTTCAGCTCTCCTCCAACACTTAAGGTCTGCATCTTCACTATCCCCGTCTCGCCCACAGCTGCCTTGGGAGGACGGGGAGTCTCCGGCACAAGAAGCCCTCCCCTGCTTGGGGCTGCCGGGGCTTTCGTCCCCCATGATCTTACTCAGCATGCTCAGTGGATCCTGCATGGCCTCGGAGAACTTCCTCCGTGTGTCCTCCAGCTCAGCAATCAGCGAGCTTCCTCGAGGTTCAGAGGGGGGTATGCCGCCTGCGGAAGGAGGTGATTCCCAGTCATCATTCTCATTCAGCTCTCCTGCTTCAGACCTGATTTGTGGACAGGGAAGCTGTTTCCAGGGATGCAAATGCAGCTTGGAGTCTGACTTGGAGAGGTTGACCTCTGGCTCGACCCGACGAGAAATCTCGGTGCTCAGGGACTTGACCAGGCTGAGCAGAGGTTTTCCTCGAAGGGAGCTGCTCTCCCTCGGCTTCAGGTCTGTGGAGGAGGATTTGACCAAGTTGGTAGTGACAAGCATATCTGCTGAGGATGCTAACAGATCAGCTAAAGAGCCCGGAGATGAGGGGGAGTGAGAGAGGAAAGTGGACTGGGAGTGGTGACCTGGGCTTGGATCCAAATCCATCCTCAGGCTGATATCAGGCTGGCTCGCCCGGTCCTGTGGTTTGTCTTTGGAAAAGGCCACAATGGGACCGTCATCATGGCCGTCCAGGCTGAAGATGAGTTTGCTGTCTTCCATGCTGGCTGTCAACCAGGAGCTACTGTGAGAATGTGGTGGACCATGCAGTGTCACAGAAGACACGGAGCATGGCGCTAGCGCTGAGAGTCTCTGACTGCATATAGACTTGTAACAACCTCTCCGGGTATCTTATTGTCCATCATTTTGGATGCTGGAAATATGGTGAGAAACAAAAAAACTATATTAAACATGGTTATATAAACAGCTTTAACAAACTCATAGCAACATTATTACCTTTAATGACAGCATAACATTTCACATTAAGCCTCTCTGCTACTTGTTCATCTGCTGCTCTGACCTTCCTATTTCTGTCCTCTCTATTGCTTTTCTAATTTTCTCTCCACTTTCGCCTCTTAGCCTTTCACTCTAATCTCTTCTGTACTCTCTCCTCTGTCCTTTTCACTGCTCCTCTGCAGGGACGCATGGAACTTTTTGTGTT
>NC_045747.1:7625555-7635761 GCF_008692095.1 Etheostoma spectabile
TGTGCTGTCAATTTACATAAAGTCTGAGATAATTTAGGGGTGGATGAGTGCTTTGTTATTAGAATCACCCATAAGAAACCCTGATCAACACATTTGTCTCATCCAAGGAGTATTGAAAGATACTCAGTACAACACTGGACTTGTTCTTGTGTCATTTGAAATATTTGTGCAACTTTTCTTCTCCCGTGTTACCTTGCCTGCAGACATTGAAGCCTGTTACTCATTACGTCCTCTAGCAAGTTTCTTCAAGATGGCTCAGGAATTCAAAGCAGCATCTCTTTAATCACAAGATCACTTCTCTGAACTCATGTCTACCTGAGGTCTGAGTGAAGTAAAACACATCACACAGAAAACATCTTCATCTGTGACAGCATCTGCTTGTGTTGATGATGAAAGCAAACACATTTGATGCAGAGATAAATATGTATGCACACTCCTTTCATCATTTAATCTATTGTGCATAACTTCTTACAATATCATACGGAACCGTTCATCAACAAGCTCCTTTTTTTCCAACCACACGCTAACTGTTGTTCACCGTGCCTTCAAAAGCACATCAATTAGACACTTCCCTCAGAAAATCAGGGCTCATGGATGTATAACAAGCCCTTCACAGCGGATTAACTGTAATCCTACATATTAAAGAGGCTTTTACGACAGGAAATTAAGACACTTAGGACATGAATTCTCTCTGATGAATGGGCAATCAGTCTTTTTTTGGGACAGCTGTAGACAGGAAAGGGGGGGGAGAGGGGGAGAGGACAACATGCAGCAAAGGGCTGCGGGTTGGAATCAAACCCCCAGCCCTGCTATAAAGACTGAGCCTTGGGGTGTGGGGCACACCATTAACCACATGAGTTACAAGGGTGCCCCAATCAGTGTCTTTTAATTCCAGATACTTTTGCAGATACATTGTGATTTACTTGATGCATGATGTGGTGTCACACATAGTCACAAACTGGCTTTCTGAGCAACACAAAGTGTCCGTACTTACAGAGAAGTGCAGGATAAGACAACTGACAAACATCAAGAAAAGCCAAGTTTATCAGACAAAATCAATCCAAAACTAATAATTCTATTTTTGTTGAATCTGAAAGTAAATGCTGGCGCTTATCAACCCCCAAATATGCTGGGACCTTTAAGATAATTTTGTCATTCTGCTTTTGTGTCTTTGTTTTAGATAGGTCATGTTCGTTTATTTAAATCTTCTTGTTTGTGCAAAGGCTGCAGCCAGATTCCTCACACAACAGAAGATGATAGTGTGATCACAAAGTAATATTTAGAGGCCACATTTTTACAAAAAAGCATTCAGCAAGCGGATGAATGGCTACAGATAGTTTGTTACCATGGTTCTCGTCTAATTTAATTTTCTCATTGGCTCCCCCGTTATTTCTACACTTCTCTGCACACTGTTTATAAGTAAAGATTTTAACTTTTAGCATCCACCTGCTGCACTGTTTGTCAAATCGAATTAACCAGAAGTGCTGCTCCACCAGTGCTTAAGCAGCTCCTGACAGCACTGCATTATAAAATCAATTTCTACTTTGGACTCAATTTGGATCCCGTTGTGCTGACAGAAGGAGGAAAACCTTCGCTGCTCTGTGGAATACAGAGTCAGCAGGGATTTGGCAGCTTTCCAGTCAGGATTGTGGATGAACTTCACGAAAACCATCAGAGGACTGAAATCTGGAAGCCCAGTTTATTGGTTTGTCCCATGAGAGTCAAAAAATGGAGCAGATTTTGCTGTTTTATAATTAGTAAAGGACATTTTCTTAAATGTAGATACATGTCACTGACCAAAAGGCATGTAAAAACTCTTTGATGCTCCTAATTGAAGTGTGGAAGATAAGAGAAAATTTTGTTCAGTTGCAATGTAGGCCTATATGATGACATTTTCCATAAGAAAGGTCACAATAGAGCTGCAACTACTGATTATTTTCATTACGTCTCAGCTGGCTGATCTTTATCATTTGATTAATCGTCAATGAAATGTCATAAAATAGTGAGATAATATATTGCCTGTCAAAATTTCTCTGGGCCAAGAGTAATTTCTTTAAATATCATCTGACATGTGAAAAGCAGGAATCAAAGAATATTTGGCATTTTTTATTAAAAACGGACACGATTAATGGCTTTTAAAAATAGTTTCAGAATCATTTTCATCGCAATGTTCAGTAGAGAAGCCCCAAGTGATACCAGGCCATTCGGTGTGGAGGAAAAAGTGAATCTGAAATTTTTGAAAGCAAGCGTATTGGTCAAGGTATAGCTGACAAACAGACATTTTTATTAACTGGAGGTATTGAAGCCTAATGAAAAGTTAAGCCTCATGACAAAGCCGCTGTCTACCTGTCCTCTAGCAGGCAAACTACTTTCTTTTTGGTTGGTGATCAAAATGGAACATGCAAAATGATATCAACCCCTGTGGATTTGCTGACAATGATGAGACAGGCACTGTATATTAAAGAGTCTACCAATGAGTAGACAGTAGTGGATCATTTAATATGGATTAAAAGGGAGAGGAAGAAATGACCATCAAAAAATTCCCATTGTACCTCTGACGTTGGCTGGCCAAAAATGACATCAGGATACAAAAGGACACAAAATGAGTTATCTCTCAAATAGAAACGTAATAAACCCCCAGTTGGAGTGCTGTTTGAGTAAATGTGACTGTCTATGTGTCACACTTTGTGAACACAGAGAAGCAGGAGGTTTATTTCAAAGGCTTAATCCTGTCCTTAAAACTACCATTTGACCCTGATGACTGACACATATAAAGTACAGGTCGGACTCTTGTTTGTCTGGGTATCACATGGTCAGTGTTAGTAAAGCTGCCCTTCATCTCATTAGTGCAAATCATTAAGACACAATATCTCCAGGGCTAAAGGGAGTTAGCCTCTTTTATCCCTGGAGATATATTGTCTTAATATAAGTTTAACTTTGTGCAATTTCAACAGAGCCTCACTACATAAAGACATGCATACGGTATGTTCCCTTTCTGTCCTCACCTGTAGAAAACTTCGCAAGTTTTAATATTTAAAAGGGCAGCTATTCTGCTGCACTGATTGGGGCGCTTTAGAAAATAACAGGCGGCTGCTGCTACCAGTAAAACCAGAGCATTTACCTGGATCTGGCATGTTGAAACGTGGTTCAAGTGCGGGCTGCAGTGCTCAGTGTGGATGCTGCAGAGCGCGTTGTGCTGCACACGCAGATGCGCACCATCCACCGACCGCAGGCCACAAATTTCCACTCAACTTCACTCAGATTGTAGCCACTCTTCGTTGCAAGATCGCCCGAACTCCCTCAAAAAGATTGTGTCCGAGTAAACAGTTCAGCTTTAAAACAAAACAAAACACGTCGCCACCGTTTGGCGTCGCTTCTTCCTCCCGCTTGCTTTAAGAGGCGTCAACCCAATACAGAATAATGGGATTACTGGGAGCGCGGACCGGACGAAAACTCTAATCCAGATTAGACTTGAAAGGCCAACCGTAGACGGAGCGACTCCTCCTCTCTGCCGCTGCGCTCAGCGTCAAAACACATACTGAGCTGGACTCACCCCTCTCTGACACCGCAGTCCTGTAGGCTACGCACACTTATGTAATTGTGCGACCTGAAATTTTTTTTCTTTTCTAATTCAATTACTTTACTCCTTAATGTATCTTCATTACGTGTCTCACTATTAATGTGGAAAATAGATTTATGATGTTGATCATTAAGTTTGGAATCGAAAGCAATACATGCAAAGTGACAACAGAGGACAGAGTTTTTAGGATGTGCATGGGTTATTGTTGTTACGTTGTTACTTCCTGCTCATTTCAACCAGGACCAGCATGGCTTCAGGGGAGCAGCCCAGACACTGCCAGGTGGTGGTAACCTGAATTTGTATGATCTGACATTTCACTGCTGGCTGCACAACATTTTATGGGCAGGTTTATACACTTAAATCCCCAGTAGACCGTAGAGAAACGTTGCTGTAATATTCTACAAGCAAGAACCCATGCTAGAAGACAGAGATTGATGGTGCTGACTGACAGTTGCACATTTTTGTGCCATGGGAGCGAAGTATCAGTGTTACAGTGACCCAAAATACGATCTCATGGAGTAATTTCGGTGTACCAGCTGCCACCTGTTGGCCAAACTACAGAAGAAGAAATCTTTCTTTTGGCAGTAGAAGAATATAGTCCCCTGCCCTTCACCACTAACTCTTAATATAGATAAGCATCCTCAGATTGCAAAAGGGCTTTTTACTGCCCCATTATTAAGCACAGTTTGATAAAATGTAAAACAAAATTTCTTTAGACATGTAGTTGTATCTTGGTAAGTTTTTCTGTTTCTGCAAATCCTTAAATGCTTCATTAAGAGGCTCAATTAATAAATGAACTGGAAAGTAGGTTGAAAACGCTGCAAATATTTATCATATCTCAGGCATAAGCAATAATCATGGAAGCAAACTGAGAGTATCATGATTCAGACATTTCAGCCAGCTGGGGAAAATGTAATTAAATTTAAAGCAGTAAACAAGGCAGCATCAAGGCCATTTATCCAGAGATTATATTTGAATGAAATCTGAGCATACTCTAGTATGCTTGGATTGGGTGAACAGCTTGGCCCTGGAGTTGTCACGGTGATTCACACGTTTTTTTTCCCAGAGCAACTTTCAGAGCCACAGAAGACAATACTATATCCAATACATACTACTAGTAATATACAATACTGTTCAAAGGCTGTGACAAATAAACAAAACGTGTTGTGTTCAGTGGAGTGCTTTAAACCCTTTATTCCCAAAGTCAGCTAAATGTGGCTTATATGAAACGCCAAAACCAACAGACTCAGGAACAGTTTCTACCCACGAGCCATCTCTCTGATGAACAGCTGACTTCAGCTGACTGAACAGTGTCAGGTTCAGTTCTGGTCCATAAAGCAGTAACACTGGCTCTACAGCACCTGTTTAATGGTTCCACTTATTTAGTACTATTCATCATTCTCATATCTCACTTATTATTTATTCATCATTCTCATTTCCTATTCCACAACTGTTCATAATGTTCATATTGTTATATAATAACATAATACTATTTATCCCAGTATCCTTTGCACTATGCTCTACATTTAAATAATTTTCATTGAACTCTTCGTTGCACTCATGCCTCTATATTGTTTCTGTTTAGAGTATGTATATATTAGTGTGTATATTTTTGTTTTGGTTGTTTTTGTATGTGTAAGCACAATGTGAGCAACGATGCTCCAAAGAAAAATTCCTCATATGTGTTCTCATACCTGGCAAATAAAGCTGATTCTGTAATAGATAAACCAATGTGTAGTTACTTTGATGACACTAGCTACATGTACAGACATCTGCAACGTTCCATTTCGTAGTACTTTTACATTCTTGACCGCACTCAAGAATGTTCCTCACGCTGCCTTGCTGTTACTGTGATACTTTGGTCCCTATCAGTTTCCTCTCTGCCGGAATCATTCTGCTGTATTGCTTTCTTTTGTTTTTCCCACTTTTTGACCACTGGCCTACAGTATTCCAATCAACATCCTTTCCTACTTCCATTTCTCCAATCTCACTTCCTGACCCGTCACTTCCATCTGCCATCTCCTGGCCGTCTCCAGCCCGGTCCTCCTTCCGCCTGCCAAACTCCATAAGAAGATAACAAACTGAAATTACCATATTATACAATATGGAGGTTAACAAGGAAGCAGACACCAGCCCCTTGTCGAGCGTTTGAAAAATTGTATCTTAAAAATGATTCACTTTTTTTATTTTTATCGTTGCTTCTGAAAACCTGAAAGTGGGTTTTCTGTCCATATACAGTACTAAGATAAATCCCATGTTATTTTTGTTGAATTCAATAAAATATCCCATTAGTCTTTAAGAACTGCTTTCGAGAGGCCTCATGGGAATCGTAGTTGCGGAATACCAAGAAAACATTTTTAAAGTTCTGTTTGATTTGAAGGACCATGCCATTCAAGTAATCCCCGGCACACTTTATTGTCCCCCCATGTGGAAATTTGGTTATACCATTAAAACAAATACATGAAACAGTATACAAAAAACATATGAAAAGTGCAGCTCCAGAGATTTTGCTCTGCAGTCTGATGGTCAAAGTGAAAGTTTTTTTATTACCTGTCTGGATCAGATAACCATCTTGATAAGTGCCAACATATTACAGCAGTCTAAATTATATCCAGAATCAGAAAACTAAAGAAATTTATGAACATATTTAGAGGTTTTTTTCTGATAAGTAAATTAACTCTTTCAATTACTCTTCAAAATAAATTTAACTTACCAATATATATGATTTGTATTTGAGCTCTGAGATGGCCATCTGGTTATGTAACTTTTTTCACTCAGAGGCTGCCATTTCATGAATTTGCAGGTGCACCTTCAGATTAGGTGCAAACCTATATCTCATACCACACACATGGCAGCCATATGGCCTTTCTCCGGTGTGTGTGGTCCTATGTCTAGTCATTTGTCCGCTTTGGCGAAAATGTTTACCACAAATATCACATGAATATGGCTTTTCTCCTGAATGGTATCTCATGTGTGTTTTGAGATGACTGCTAGTATTAAAAAGTTTGCCACACAGGCCACATTGATACGGTTTCTCCCCTGAATGACTTCTTTTATGAATTGTGAGGTTCTGGCTCTGACTGAATGATTTTCCACATATATCACAGTGATAAGGTTTCTCCCCAGAATGGGTTCTCACATGCACAATCAGATGATCTCGTCGGTAAAATGTCTTACCACATTCTTGACAGACAAACTCTTTCACGCCATTGTGTACTTTTTCATGCAGCCGGAGACAACGGATATTGGGAAAAGTCTTGCCGCAAACATCACAGATATGTGTTCTGTTATGACAACTTTTCACATGCGTTATCAGCTGCTCTGTTGACTGGCATGTCATCCCACAAACCGTGCAATCAAAATTGTTCTCATGTGTTTTTATGTGCTTCATCAAAGAGCCAACGTACTGAAATCCCTTGCCACAAAAATGGCAAAAACTGCGTTCCGTTCCTTTCCTTTTCATTGTTATGGTCTGTCCTCCTTTGCTGGTAACCAACTCCTCATCACTGTCATTGTTCTCACTCTGAGTTGAAGAGCAATCTGAAGAAACTGTCTGCAATTCATATGATGGTTGTGTCTCTAGCAGATCTTGCTCGCTTTTCACAACTTCGGAAGAAGGAAAAACCATCTCTTGTGTTTGACTGTCATCCAGTTCCTCCTGTTCTTCTTTTATCTCTAACATCTTAAAGTCTGTTTGAACCAAACAGTCGTTCCAGTTACTATCGTCCAGATCTCCACTGGTTTGAGAGGGTCCCTGCACCTCAGCACCAAGACTGAAGTTGTCCTCTTCTGGTGTTGAGGGACCAGTGTTCTCCCGCAGCAGTGGGGCATCACATTCATCTCCACGTCCCACTGAGCTGATGGTCAGGGAAGGCTCGGCAGCTGCTAAAGAGACAGGAGGAAAAATGTTACCAACAGCCTGTAATGTATCCATTTCAAAATAGTAATTTTGTAAAAGATGCACACAGTATGAAAACTCAGATTTAAAGCTGTGCAGCCAAAAAAAAAAAAAAAATACCTGTTGAAATATAGAAGTTTCTTTTGTATGGAAGAGGATTAGGGCCACTGGTGAAAAATGTTCTCAGAATTCTGTGAATAAAGTCAGAATTCTGACTTTAATCTCAGAATTCTGACTTTATTTTCAGAATTCTGAGAACATTTTTCACCAGTGGCCCTAATCCTCTTCCGTACAAAAGAAACTTCTATATTTCAACAGGTATTTTATTTTTATTTTTTTGGCTACATCAACTTACCGGCCGAACACTTAAAGGGTCCTTGTTTAAAATGTCACATTTTTAACATTCACTAGTAGCTGAATCCAGAGTTAAACTAAATTAAACTAGGCATGATGAACGAGCATAATGGACGCGAGCATAACCGCGGGACTGCTCCCGCCCATGTTGCCCTGCACTGGGCACGCTCATGTGATGGTTCTCCAGAGGTCCTGTAGCTGTAATGGATATAGCTAATGAGACCCAGCCAGCGCAGTTGCTTTTCACTTACTGCAAGGCCCAGGAAACGCCGGTTCCAAATCAACTCACTATGATAATGTTTTATATAAACTTTGTACTGATTTTGAATTGGATGGATTTCAATTGTCAATTGAAATTTGTCTGATTTAAAGGCCTATTCTGTACAAACCACATGTTGGGTGACTGGTAGTGATGTTTAGAAATCAGAGAGACTCAATCCGTTCAGATTTTTCTACAGTGTGTTGTTAATTAAAATCAGCAACAGATTACAAGTAGAGCATTTTGGCAGCTAGTCTGTCTTAATAAACACAACTGGTAACTGTGTACAAGATAATACATGGGTCTGATAACATTTTCTTAAATTGGAACACATTGTTTCTATCGCTTCCTGTTCAGCCTGAAGGCTGCTGGAAACTGTCAAGGGCATAGGCCAGCCTCTCCACTAAGGGGAGCTCCCATTTTTATGCTACCTAGCACTCAACCACCGTTAGCATTCCATTGGCTGCCT
Source organism: Etheostoma spectabile (assembly GCF_008692095.1). NCBI lineage: Eukaryota > Metazoa > Chordata > Actinopteri > Perciformes > Percidae > Etheostoma > Etheostoma spectabile. The sequence continues at coordinate 7,634,116 of NC_045747.1, forward strand.
TTCATTTTGACGTCACTTTGACAGTGAATAACTTTACATCTGAAGACTTTAAAGACTTTATTTTTCCACTGTTTATTTCAAAAGAAATCCAACAATGTATAAAGTTTCCATTACCTTGTATCTCACGGTACTGCTCCGTAGCAGACCTTTTTGTAAAAATAGATTAACGATTGTGTCATAAATATGCGACTTACTGTTGCATAGTAGAGGAATTACCGAACAGTACAGGATAAACTTGCAGGCAGTTTTGACTTACATTAGCTGTTTAGGTTTAACTACTAATGCTAACTAGCTTTAGTTAACAATAATTAGCCAGTGCCTATGTTCTCTCCTCACATATACCTACGCTGGAAGATTCGGAATGATTGAGATTTATCTTGGCACAGCTACCAGAGGACTTACAACTTTCAGACAGGTTTCGGGGTATCTCACATCACAGTTTGTCACATAGACATATAAACAGTATGCAGCGTCTACGCTTTATATGTCTATGGTTTGTCACATCTACGTCTTCAAGCTCAGTTGGAGGCTGCGCAGTAACGCTCTGCCCTCACCGTGAAAGTGTTTCTAAAAGACTTCACTGATCTCTGTTGGGGACAACGGCGTCACATTGTCCATTTCTTATACGGTCTATGAAAAGTGTCCGACTTGAGAGCGGATTTTTGTCACCCCCGGCTGCTGCCGCCTGCTCTCGTCCACGTTACAAGCGAGGCGCAGTTCGTCTCGAACGAGCTTATTGTTTTATGCGATTTTGAGCACTCTCATTGGAATGTACGAGGCTTCCCGCCGAACGCCGTATCCAGTTCTCCATGTATCTACCATAGACCGTTAATATATATATCTATATACATATACACAGTCTATGGTATCTACTGTGCCAAAGTGAAGGAGGCGTAACCTAACGTAATCCCTAGCGTTACACTACTAATGAAATATAGAGGTTGGTCTGTCAATGAGACCAAAATGCTACTAGCTAGCTAATCAACACATGTACCGAGCTCCAAACCTGATTCCTTTCGAAGGTCTATCGTTTGCTGGTGTCGCAGACTTCCAACCTCCTCTTTAGATTGACTAACTTCGGCTTCGTACAAAGCTATTGTTATAGTTTTCTCCACCTCTCCGAGGATCTCCTCTGCCGCTGTATACAGCCGCTGATGAACAAACGACCTCAGGTGAAACATTGTGGTGTCCATGTCTACGGAGAGTGACGTCACAAAAACATTAACGATAGTAAATTAGCTGAATAACAAGCAAATAAACCTGTAAACTTTTCTTTAACGGTCTACGAGGGAAACTCAGCTAACTGACGCTAGCTGCACAACATGACTTCCGGTTTGAATCGTTCAAAATAAAAGCGTAAATTCTCAAGTGAGATGCAGAAAGTTCTCCACCAGAAGGACACTGAATATATCCCGTTAATATTTTTGGTACAAAATAATTAAATATTCAAGTTAGGTGTTTTTTTGCCCATTAACACTTGATTGGCAAAATCTGCATAAGTGTCATGTTGTGCCTGCTGTCAGTCAAAGAAGATCTGTGAACTGTCTGCCTCAGGTCTCTCCAGTCCACGGATGTCCTATGGGGTTTAAGTCTGGGCTTTGGTTGGAAATTGTGGTACCTTAATTACGCACGTGGGTGCTATTTTT